>NC_057386.1:61032493-61632493 GCF_019320065.1 Cervus canadensis | reverse complement strand
CACTAGCTTGGTTTATAGTAATGCTTCCTAAGACCCACTTGACTTCATACTCCAGGATGTCTGGCTCTAGGCTTGTGACCACACCTTTGTGGTTATCTGAGTCATTAAGGTCTTTTTTGATAGTTCACCTGTGTATTCTTGCCACCTCTTCCTAGCCTCTTCTGTATGTATTAGGTCCTTAACATGTCTGTCATTTGTAGTACACATCCTTGCATGAAATGTTCCCTTGATCTCTCCAATTTTCGTGAAGAGATCTCTAGTCTTTCTCATTCTGTTGTCTTCCTTCCTTCCTTTATTTATTTATTTATTTTTTGCATTGTTCTTTTAAGAAGGACTTCTTGTCTCTCCTTGTTACACTCTAGAACATTGCATTCAGTTGGGTATATCTTTTCCTTTCTCCCTTGCCTTTAACTTCTCTTCTCTCTCAGCTATTTGTGAAGCCTCCTCAAACAACAAACTTTAATTTCTTGCATTTCATTTTCATTGAGATTATTTTGGTCACTGCTTCTTGTACAATGTTATGAACCATAGTTTTTAAGGCTTCTGTCGACCAGGACTAATCCCTTGAATCTATTTGTCACCTACCCTGTATATTCATAAGGGATTTGATTTAGGTCATACCTAAATGGCCTAGAGGTATTCCCTAGTTTCTTCAATTTAAGCATGAATTTTGCAAAAAGGAGCTCATGATGTGAGCCACAGTTAGCTCCAGGACTTGTTTTTGCTAACTCCATGTACACTTTCCAACTTGGGGAGTTCATCTTTCAGTGTCCTGTTGGTAGGTGTCCAATATGCTACTGGAGATCAGTGGAGAGATAACTCCAGAAAGAATGAAGAGATGGAGAAAAAGCAAAAACAACACCCAGTTGTGGATGTGATTGGTGATGGATGCAAGGTCCGAGGCTGTAAAGAGCAATATTGCATTGGAACATGGAATGTTAGGCCTATAAATCAAGGCAAATCGGAAGTGGTCAAACAGGAGATGGCAAGAGTGAATGTCGACATTTTAGGAACCAGTGAACTAAAAGGGACTGGAATGGGTGAATTTAACTCAGATGACCATTATATCTACTACTGTGGGCAGGAATCCCTTAGAAGAAATGGAGTAGCCATCATAGTCAACAAAAGAGTCTGAAATGCAGTACTTGGAGGCAACCTCAAAAATGACAGAATGATCTCTGTACATTTCCAAGGCAAACCGTTTAATATCATGGTAATCCAAGTCCATGCCCTGACTAGTACTGCAGAAGAAACTGTACTTGAACGGTTCTGTGAAGACCTACAAGACCTTCTAGAACTAACACCCAAAAAAGATGTCCTTTTCATTACAGGGGACTGGGATGCAAAAGTAGGAAGTCAAGAAACACCTGGAGTAACAGGCAAATTTGGCCTTAGAGGACAGAATGAAGCAGGGCAAAGGCTAATAGAGTTCTGCTAAGAGAATGCACTGGTTGTAGCAAACATCCTCTTCCAACCACACAAGAGAAGACTCTACAAATGGACATCACCAGATGGTCAATCTTAAAATCCGATTGATTATATTTTTACAGCCAAAGATGGAGAAGCTCTATACAGTCAGCAAAAACAAGACTGGGAGCTGACTGTGGCTCAGATCATGAACTCCTTATTGCCAAATTCAGATTTAAGTTGAAGAAAGTAGGGAAAACCACTAGACCATTCAGGTATGACCTAAATCAAATCCCTAACGATTATACAGTGGAATGGGAATTAGATTTAAGGAACTAGATCTGATAGACAGAATGCCTCATGAACTATTGTCAGACATTCATGACACTATACAGGAGAGAGGGAGCAAGACCATCTCCAAGAAAAAGAAATGCAAAAGGGCAAAATGGTTGTCTGAGGAGGGCTTACAAATAGCTGTGAAGAGAGGTGAAAGACAAAGGAGAAAAGGAAAGATATACTCATTTGAATGCAAAGTTCCAAAGAACAGAAAGGAGAGATAAGAAAGCCTTTCTCAGTGATCAGTGCAAAGAAATAGAGGAAAACAACAGAATGGGAAAGACCAGAGATCTCAAGAAAATTAGAGGTGCAAAAGGAACATTTCATGCAAAGATGGGCTCAATAAAGGACAGAAATGGTATGGACCTAACAGAAGCAGAAGATATTAAGAAGAGGTGGCAAGAATACACAGAGGAAATGTAAAAAAAAAAGATCTTCATGAACCAGATAATCACGGTGGTGTGCTCACTCACCTAGAGCCAGACATCCTGGAATGTGAAGTCAAGTGGGCCTTAGGAAGCATCACTATAAGCAAAGCTAGTGGATGTGATGGAATTCCAGTTGAGCTATTTCAAATCCTGAAAGATGATGCTGTGAAAGTGCTGCACTCAATATACCAGCAAATTTGGAAAACTCAGCAGTGGCCACAGGACTGGAAAAGGTCAGTTTTCACTCCAATCCCTAAGAAAGGCAATGCCAAAGAATGCTCAAACTACCACACAATTGCAGTCATCTCACACACTAGTAAACTAATGCTCAAAATTCTCCAAACCAGGTTTCAACAATATATGAACTGTGAACTTCCAGATATTCAAGCTGGTTTTCGAAAAGGCAGAGGAACCAGAGATCAAATTGCCAACATCCACTGGATCATCAAAAAAGCAAGCGAGTTCCAGAAAAACATTTCTGCTTTATTGACTATGCCAAAGCCTTTGACTGTGTGGATCACAATAAACTGTGGAAAATTCTGAAAGAGATGGGAATACCAGACCACCTGACCTGCCTCTTGAGAAATCTGTATGCAAGTCAGGAAGCCACAGTTAGAACTGGACATGGAACAACAGACTGGTTCCAAATCAGGAGTACATTAAGGCTGTATATTGTCACCTTGCTTATTTAACTTCTATGCAGGGTACATCATGAGAAACGTTGGACTGGATGAAGCATAAGCTGGAATCAAGATTTCTGGGAGAAATAACAATAACCTCAGATATGCAGATTACAGCACCCTCATGACAGTAAGTGAAGAGGAACTGAAAAGCCTCTTGATGAAAGTGAAAGAGGAGAGTGAAAAAGTTGGCTTAAAGCTCAACAATCAGGAAACTAAGAACCTGGCATCTGGTCCCATCACTTCATGGCAAATCGATGGGTAAACAGTGGAAACAGTGGCAGACTTTAGTGTTTTGGGCTCCAAAATCACTGCAGGTGGTGACTGCAGCCATGAAACTAAAAGACACTTGTTATTTCGAAGAAAAGTTATGAACAAACTAGATAGCATACTAAAAAGCAGAAACATTACTTTGCAACAAAGATCCATCTAGTCAAGGCTATGGTTTTTCCAGTGGTCATGTATGGATGTGAGAGTTGGACTATAAAGAAAGCTGAGCACCAAAGAATTGATGCTTTTGAACTGTGGTGTTGGAGAAGACTCTTGAGAGTCCCTTGGACTGCAAGGAGATCCAACCAGTCCATCCTAAAGGAGATCAGTCCTGAATATTCATTGGAAGGACTGATGTTGAAGCTGAAACTCCAGTACTTTGGCCACCTGATGGGAAGAGCTGATTTGAAAAGACCCTGATGCTGGGAAAGATTGAGGGTGGGAGGAGAAGGGGACAAGAGAGGATGAGATTGTGGGATGGCATCACCAACTCAGTGGACATGAGTTAGAGTAAATTCTGGGAGTTGGTGATGGACAGGGAGGCCTGACATGCTGCAGTCCATGGTCTCGCAAAGAGTTGGACACAACTGAACGACTGAACTGAACTGAGCTGAACTGAATGTACACCTTACATCTATAAAACTTGTCAGTTTTACCTCAAAAAAAAAAAAAGGAAAATATTTTTCTTTTTTATTAGCTTAAAGCAACATAAATTTACTTTATCACATGTTTCAAGTTTTAGTAACTTGGGCATAAGTTAGCTGTGTACCCTACTCAGGGTACTCCCGCCCACCCCATTCCAGAGGAAATTAAGTTATTACCTGGGGCTCCTTTCTCCTCCAGAGTTAAAAATTCTCTTCTAATTTCTCTAGCTGTTGGCAGAGTTCAATTTCTTGCAGTCAGTAGACTGATGTGTTTAGCAACTCGAAGCTGCCCCCATTCCCTGCCATGTGGTGGTTTGTTTCTTCAAAGTCATGAAGACTATAGTTGCCGCTTCTCTCTGCCTTACTTCTTCCATTGCTACCTTTAAATCCTTTTACAAATAGTTCACTTCACTAGCTCAGGCCCTTCCAGGATAATCTTCTTTTGTTTATTTATTTTTAATTTTAAGACTTTATATATGCACATTTCACCTGCTATTCAAAAATAGAGAATTCCTATGAAAGCTTTTATAAGCTGTAAAGATGGAAATCAAAGTAGTAGTTTGTACTTAGTACTTACTAGTACATACTTAGTACTTAGCAAGTACTCTTGCTATTGCATGCACAAAATAAATCAAGATAAAAGGCAGATGCTCACAGTCCCAGTTCAAAGCTTGACGCTGGGATGCTGAGTGCAGTTCCCGGGGAAGGAGGTGGTGGTGGAGCCTGGTGGTGCTCTCACTGCTCAGGTTGTGCACCGCCTCTCTAATTGCTCAGCTCATGTAAAACATGTGATGATCACTGCTTTCGTCTTTTCTTTTTTCATAAAGTTTAAATCCTCTTTGGACGTCTTTAGGCCAACTGAGAACGGTGCTAATGTAGGTCTTTCATAAAAGCTAAGTGGTTTAAAGTGAACTTGTAAAAAGGGAAGGATACCTGTATTTTTTTTTTTAAAGCAGTTTTATATTCACAGAAATATTGAGAGGCAGGTACAGAGATTTCCCAAATACCCTTTGCCCTCACACATCTCCCATTATCAATCAACATCCTCGATCAAAATGGAACATTTGTTATAGTCAATGAACCTACATCGACACATAAATGTATCAAAATGTCCAGTTGTGCAATATGCAGTTTTTGTCAATTATCTCTCAATAAAGCTAGAAACAAAAATATTTTTCTTCTGTGTTTACAGAAAGGCTTAAAGGATTCACTCAAGAAATATAAAATTTACAGAAACTTTTACAAATTTTATTTATTTATTTATATATTTGTTTTTGGCTGTGCTGGATGTTTGTTGCTGAGCGGACTTTCCCGCTATTTGCAGTGAGAGGGGGCTACTGTCTAATTGCGGTGAACAGGCTTTTTATTGTGGTGACTTCTCTTGTTGTGGTGCACAGGCTCTGGGGTAGGGGGGCTTCAGTTGTTGCATCATGTGGCTCAGTGGTTGGGGCTCCTAGATACTAGAGCACGGGCTCAATAGTCGATGTGCATGGGTCTTGTTGCTTCATGGTGTGTGGGATATTCCCAAACCAGGGATCAGACCTGTGTCTCCTGCAATAGTAGGAAGATGCTTTACCACTGGGCCACCTGGAAAACCCAAAATTTACAGAATTTTTTATAATACATTTTCATTCCATTCATTTTTTACTGTATTTTAACAGCATTGTCATATTCCTGAGCCCTCAACTTTTTTTCTGTAGTTTTATCTAGGTGAAGATTTTTAAATAATTTATAAAGTGTACAGTCCTGCTTCTGTTGTGCTCCTGTTATTAAACAAAATTCCACAAATTATTCTCAATTGGAACCGTGTGCATTTTGGAAGTTGTAAGTCTAACTGTAATTGCTATCTTTCACAGCACTTTACTTAGGTGTTGTATCAGAAAAACTGACTAATATTTAGAATTTCTCACATTTTCAATATAGCCTAATATTTCACATCTGCTGTCATTTAAATAATTCACTTTTGTAATTTATTCCTTGTATAACCTGTTATATTATTTGATGTTGATGTTTATATTCCATACAAATGTTTTCTGTGCCATCATCAGATTTTGCTACAGTTTCTGTCCTGGATTGGTTAGGTATTGATTGCTCTGTGGTGGTGGTGGTTTAGTCGCTAAGTCGTGCCCTACTCTTTGTGACCCCATGGACTGTAGCCTGCCAGGCTTCTCTATCCATGGGATTTTCCAGGCAAGGATACTAGGGTGAGTTGCCATTTCCTTCTCTACTAAATGGTGCTTAATGGTATCGACATCACCGGGCTATGAAGGGGCTCAAGAGAGACAGACTCCTAAAGTTCTTGACACAAGGCTTGGTACCCAGGAAGTTTTCCACACACAGTAAGTTCACTGTGAGCAATGATCAGGAACACTCCTGGGGGCCCGCAAGTTTCCCTGAGGGAAAGGAGCAGAGTGTCCACCTCCCAGTCTGACAGAGGGATGGAAAACACTGCCGCACAGGCTCTGTAGCAATCACATAACCTCAGTGCTTAACAAAGACAAGCATTTACTGTTGTTGTTGCGCTGGTGACTATGGATTTGTTGGGGAAAGCTGGTCTAACCAACGCTCTGCTGGCTGTCTCTTATACCCATTTCCTCAACACATCTGCACATTGACTGCTGTTGAATGCTCTAGTATAGTGCTGGTCTGGCTAGGTTTGTTGAAGTGACCCTATACCATATTCTCGCATCCTCCTCTTCAGGCCACTGGGCTAACTTGGGAATTCTTTTACTGGTGAAGCCTGAAACGCAAGATAACAAGCCAAATCATCAAGTGATTTGCTAGCCTTCAGTCATGCTGTGCCAATTAATATCATGCTGTGCCCATTAATATTCACTGGCTGAAGGAAGGCCATGGCCCAGTTTAAATGCCAATGGAAGTAGGGAGAGGGTGTCAGTATTTCTTTTTAACAATTAAGCTAATCTACCACAATTCATACTAAAATTTTTTTCTACTAATAAAATCAAAGTTTTGTGGATGGTTCACTGAATAACATATTGGCAATTTTGAAACTTAAACACTGGGCATTTAATATCAGCATGTCAATTTTGTGCCATATTTTCATATTTCTACTCTGCCAGATCTAGAGTTATAATATTAATAGGTAAACCAGATGTTAATTTTGAATACATAACAACATTGTTGTATGCTTCATTTTCTTTTTTTAATTTATTTATTTTTAATTGAAGGATAATTGCTTTACAACATTGTGTTGGTTTCTGTCACACATCAGATGAATCAGTCACAGGTACACATAAATCCACTCCCTCTAGAACCTCCCTCCCATCTCCCATCCCATCCCATCCATTCCATCCTACCCCTCTAGGTTGTCACAGAGCCCTGGTTCGAGTTCCCTGAGTCATTCAGCAAATTTCCACTGTCTATCTATTTTACATATGATAATGTATATGTTTCCATGCTACTCCATTCATCCCACCCTCTACTCCCTGCCCCTCATGTCCATAAGTCTGTTCTTTGTGTCTGCATCTCCATTTCTACCCTGCAAATAGGTTAATCAGTACCACCTTTCTAGATCCCATATATATGCACTAATATATGATATTGGTTTTTCTCTTTCTTTCTTCACTCCGTACAGTAAGCTCTAGGTTCAGCCACCTTATTAGCACTGACTCAAATGTGTTCCTTTTTGTGGCTAAGTAACATTCCAATGTATATACATACCACAATTTCTTTACCCATTCATCTGTGGAGGGACATCTCGGTTGTGTCCATGTCCTAGCTATTGTAAAAGTGCTGCAGTGAACACTGAAGTACATGTATCTTTTTCAATTATGGCTTTCTCGAGATATATGCCCAGTAGTGGGGTTGTTGGGTCATATGGTACTTTTATTCCTAGTTTTTTAAGGAATCAACATACTGTCTTCCATAGTGGCTGTATCAATTTAAATTCCTACCAATAGTGTGAGAGGGTTCCCTTTTCTCCACATTCTTTTCAGCATTTACTGTTTGTATATTTTTTTGATGGTGGCCATTCTGACTAGTGTGAGGTAATATCTCATTGAGGTTTGGTTTGCATTTCTCTAACAGTAACAATGAGCGACTTTGAACCTCTTATGGGTTTCTTAGCCATCTGCTTGTCTTCTTTGGAGAAATGTCTGTTTAGGTCTTCTGCCCAGTTTTTGATTGGGTTTTTTGTTTTACTGGTACTGAGTTGCATGAGCTACTTGTATATTTTGGAAATTAATCCTTTGTCAGTCTTTTCATTTGCTATTGTTTTCTCCTATTCTGAGGGTCGTCTTTTCACTTAGTTTATAGTTTCCTTTGCTGTGCAAAAGGTTTTAAGTTTAATTATGTCCCACTTGCTTTTATGTCCATTATTCTAAGAGGTGGGTCATAGAGGATCTTGCTGTGATTTATGTCACTGTGTTCTGTCTATGTTTTCCTCTAAGAGTTATAGTTTCTGGTCTTACAATTAGGTCTTTAATCTATTTTGGGTTTATTTTTGTGTATGGTGTTACGAAGTGTTCTAATTTCACTCTTTTACAGTTTTACCAGCACCACTTATTAAAGAGACAGTCTTTGCCGCATTGTATTTTCTTGTCTCCTTTGTCAAAGATAGTCAGTCAGTTCATTAGCTCAGTCGTGTCCGACTCTTTGCAACCCCATTAATTGCAGCATGCCAGGCCTCCCTGTACATTACCAACTCCCGGAGTTTACTCAAACTCATGCCCATTGAGTCAGTGATGCCATCCAGCCATCTCATCCTCTGTCATCCCCTTCTCCTCCTACCCCTAATCCCTCCCAGCATGAGTCAACCCTTTTTTTTCCAATGAGTCAACTCTTCACATGAGGTGGCCAAAGTATTGGAGTTTCAGCTTCAACATCAGTTCTTCCAATGAACATCCAGGACTGATCTCCATTAGGATGGACTGGTTGGATCTCCTTGCAGTCCAAGGGACTCTCAAGAGTCTTCTCCAACACCACAGTTCAAAAGCATCAAGTGACCGTAGATGCATAGGTTTATTTTTGGGCTTTCTATTTTGTTCCATTTGTCTATATTTCTGTTTTTGTGCCAGTACCATACCATCCTGATGACTGTGGCATTGTAGTATAGTCTGAAATCAGGAAAGTTGATTCTTCTAGTTCCATTTTTCTTTCTCAAGATTGCTTTGATTATTCGCTGTCTTTTGTGTTTCTATATGAATTGTGAAATATTTTGTTCTAGTTCTGTGAAAAATGCCATTGGTAATTTATAAGAATCACATTGAATCTGTAGATTGAATTTGGTTGTATAGTCATTTTCACAATATTGATTCTTTTACTCCAGGAACACAATATATCTCTCCATCTGTTTATGTCACCTTTGATTTCTTTCATCAGTGTCTTACTGTTTTCTGTATACGACTCTTGTCTCTTTAGGTAGATTTATTCCTAGATATTTTATCCTATTTGTTGGAATGGTAAATGGCATTGATTCCTTAATTTCTCTTTCTGATTTTCTGTTGTTAGTGTATAGGAATGCAAGTGATTCCTGTGTGTTAATTTTATATCCTGCAGCTTTAATATATTCATTGATTAGCTCTAGTAATTTTCTGGCGATATCTCTAGGGTTTTCTATGTATAATACCATGTTATGTGCAAACAGTAAGAGTTTTGCTTCTTCTTTTCCAACCTGGATTCATTTTATTTATTTTTCTTCTATTACTGATGTAGTTAAGACTTCCAAAATCATGTTGAATTATAGTGGTGAGAGTGGACACTCTTGTCTTGTTCCTGAACTTGGAGGGAATGCTTTCAGTTTTTCACCATTGAGAATAATATTTGCTGTGGATTTATCATATGGTCTTTATTATTTTGAGGTAGATTTCTTCTATGCCCATTTTTGAAGAGTTTTATCATAAAAGGGTGCTGAATTTTGTTCAAAGCTTTTTCTGCCTCTATTGAGATTATCATAAGGCTTTTATCTTTCAATTTGTTAATAAGGCATATTTCATTGATTGATTTGTGTATATTGAAGAATCCTTGCATCCTTCAAATAAACCTGACTTGATCATAGTGTATAACCTTTCTAATGTTTTCTTGAATTCTGTTTACTAGAACTTTGTTGAGGGTTTTTGCATCTATGTTTATCAGTGATATGGGCCTGTAATTTTCTTTTTCTGTGATGTCTCTGTCTGGCTTTGGTATCAGGGTGATGGTAGCCTCATAGAATAAGCTTGCAAGTGTTGCTTCCTTTGTAATTTCTTGAAAGAATTCCAGAAGGATAGGCATTAGCTTTTTTTTTTTTTTTCTTTTTTCAGTTTTAGTCTTATGACTAATTGGTTTTTTGTTTGTTTGTTTTCATTTATTTTTATTAGTTGGAGGCAATTACTTTACAATATTGTAATGGTTTTTGCCATACATTGACATGAATCAGCCATGGATTTACATGTGTTCCCCATCCTCAACCCCCCTCCCACCTCCCTCCCAATCCCATCGCTCTGGGTCATCCAAGTGCACCAGCCCTGAGCACTTGTCTCATGCATCCAACCTGGACTGGTGATCTGTTTCACAATTGATAATATACATGTTTCGATGTCGTTCTCTCATATCATCCCACCCTCGCCTTCTCCCATAGAGTCCAAAAGTCTGTTCTATACATCTTTGTCTCTTTTTCTGTCTTGCATATTGGTTTATCACTACCATATTCCTAAATTCCATACATATGCATTAGTATACTGTATTGGTGTTTATCTTTCTGGCTTACTTCACTCTGTATAATGGGCTCCAGTTTCATCCATCTCATTAGAACTGATTCAAATGTATTCTTTTTAATGAATGAGTAATATTCCATTGTGTATATGTACCATAGCTTTTCTCTGGATGTTTGATAGAATTCACCTGTGAAGCCATCTGGCCCTGGGCTTTGGTTTTCTGGGATTTTGATCGCAGCTCCTATTTCAGTGCTTGTGATTGGCTTATTCATAATTTCATTTTCTTCCTGGTTCAGTCCTCAGAGGCTGAACTTTCCTAAGAATCTGTCCATTTCTTCCAGGTTGTTCATTTTATTGGCATATAGTTGCTTATATTAGTTTATTATGATTCTTTTTGTTTCTGTGTTGCCTGTTGTGACCTCTTCTTTTTCCTTTCTAATTTTGTTGATTTGATTCTTCTCCCTTTTATCTTGATGAGTCTGGCTAATGGCTTGTCAATTTGTATTATCATCTCAAAGAACCAGCTTTTAGTTTTATTAATCTTTACTATTACTTCCTTCATTTATTTGTCATTTATTTCTGCTCTGATATATATGCTTTCCTTCTACAACTTTGTTTTTTTTTTTTTCCTTTTTCCAGTTGTTTTATATGTAAAGTTTGTTGTTGTTGTTCAGTCACTCAGTTGTGTCCAACTCTTTGAGACCCCATTGACTGTAGCCCACCAGGCTCCTCTGTTCATGGGATTCTCCAGGCAAAAATACTGGAGTGCATTGCCATTTTGTTCTCCAGGGGATCTTCCCAACCCAGGAATCACACCCTGGTCTCCTCTATTGCAGGCAGATTCTTTACTAACTGAGCTATGAGGGAAGCCCTGAATGTTTCTCTTGTTTCTTGAGGTAGGATTGTATTGTTAAAAAATCCATCTTAGAACTGTTTTTGCTGCATCCCATAGGTTTAGGGTTGTTATATTTTCATTGTCATTTTTTTTCTGGGAATTTTTTAATTTCCCTTTTGATTTCTTCAGTAGCCTGTTTGTTATTTACAAAGGTATTGTTTAATCTCCACGTGCTTGTGATTTTTACAGTTTTTCCCCCCTGTAATTGATATTTAGTCTCATAGTGTTGCAGTCAGAAAAGATGGTTGATATGATTTCAATTTTCTTAAATTTACTGAGACTTGAAATGTGACCCAAGATGTGGTCTATGCTTGAGAATGTTCCATGTGCATTTAGAAAGAAAGTGTATTCTTTTGCGTTTGGATAAAATGTCCTAAAGATATCAACTAGATCCATCTGGTCTAGTGTGTTATTTAAGGCTTGCATTTCTTTATCAGTTTACTGTTTTGATTCTCTGTCTATTGGTGTAAGTGGGATGCTGAAGTCCCCTACACTTATTGTGTTGCTGTCATTTCCCCTTTTATGTCTGTTATTGTTTACCTTATGTATTGAAGTATTCCTATGTTGGGTGCATAAATATTTACAATTGTTAGGTCTTCTTCTTGGATTGATCCCTTGATCATTATGTAGTGTCCTTCTTAATCTCTTGTAATATTCTTTATTTTAAGGTCTATTTTGCCTGATATGAGAATTGCTATGCTGGCTTTCTTTTGATATCCGTGTACATGAAACATATTTTTCCATCCTCTCACTTTCAGTCTGTATGTGTCTTTAGGTCTAAAGTGGGTCTCTTGTAGCCAGTTAAGAGACTTATTTTTGTATCCATTTAGCCAGCCTATGTCTTTTGGTTTGAACATTTAACCTATTTACATTTAAAGTGATTATTGATATGTATTGTCCTATTGACATTTTCCTAATGATTTGTGTTTGTTTTTGTAGGTAATTTCCTTTTCTTGTGTTTCCTGCCCATAGAAGTTCTTTTAACATTTGATTTAAATCTGGTTTTGTGGTGCTAAATTCTGTTAATTTTTGCTTGTCTGTAAAGCTTTTTGTTTCTCCATCAATTTTGAATGAGACCCTTGCCAAGTAGAGTAATCTTGGCTGTATTTTTTTTTTCTTTTAGTACTTTAACTATATCTGCCTTTTCCTTCTGGCCTGCAGCATTTCTGGTGAAAGATCAGTTGTTAATCATATGGAGTTTCTTTTGTATGTTATTTGTTGCTTTTCCCTTGCTGCTTGTAATAGTCTTTCTCTGTGTTTAATCTTCGTTAGTTTGATTAGTATGTGTCTTGGTGTGTTTCTCCTTGGGTTTATCCTGTATGGGACTCTCTGCACTTCTTGGACTTGACTGACAATTTCCTTTCCCATGTTGGGGAAATTTTTGACTATAATCTCTGCAAATATTCTGAGACACTTTCTTTTTTTCTCTTCTTCTTATGGGACCCCTATAAATTTGAATGTTGGGGCATTTAATATTGTCTCAGAGGTCTCTGAGATTATCCTCAATTCTTTTCTTTCTTTTTCCTTTATTATGCTCTTCAGTAGCTATTCCCACCATTCTATCTTTCAGCTCCTTGGAAGAAAAGCTATGACAAACCTAGACAGCATATTAAAAAGCAGAGACATTACTTTCTGACAAACGTCCATGTAGTCAAAGCTTTGGTTTTTCCAATAGTCATATATGGATATGAGAGTTGGACCATAAAGAAGGCTGAATGCTGAAAAATTGATGCTTTAGAGCTGTGGTGTTAGAGAAGACTCTTGAGAGTCCCTTGGACTGTAAGGGGATTAAATCAGTCAATCCTAAGGAAATCAATCCTGAGTACTCATTAGAAGAACTGATGCTGAGGCTGAAACTCCAATACTTTGGCCACCTGATGTGATGAGCTAATTAATTAGAAAAGACCCTGGTGCTGGGAAAGACTGAAGGCAGGAAGAGAAGGGAACAAAGAAGATGAGGTGGTTGGATGGTATCACCAACTCAATGGACATGAGTTTGAGCAAACTCCAGGAGATGATGAAGGACACAGAAGCCTGTCATGCTGCAGTCCATGAGATCACAAAGAGTTGGACATGAATGAGCGATGGAACAACAACAACAACATTGTTCAAGCTTACTTATCCATTCTTCTACATCATCCTGTCATTAATTCCTTCTAGAGTATTTTTAATTTCATTAATTGTATTGGTCATTTCCATTTGTTTATTCTTGTTACTTCTAGGTCCTTGTTAAATCTGTAAATTGATTCTTTCATTTTCTCCATTCTATTTTTGACATTTTGGATCATCTTTACTATCAATACTCTGAATCTCTGAATTATTTTTCAGGTAGTTTTTCTATTTTGTCTTCATTTGTTTGGTCTTGTGAGTTTGTATCTTGTTCCTTTGTTTATATAGTTTTCCTTTCTTTTCATTTTTTTCCAACTTGTGTTTCAGGTCTCCTTTCCCCAGATATTAGAGTTGTACTACTTCCTCCTTTCATTTCATTTTCTGCCCTTGGTGGGTAAATTTGGTCTCATTGTTGGTATAGGCTTTGTGTTGTGAGTGAATTGTGCCTGTGTTTCTGTGGGAGGAGGTGAGCTTTTTTCTTTTTTCCTCCAATGGGCAGGGCTGGGTGAGGTGGTATTTTGTGGTGTCCATTGGGAATCCTGCCTGCTGCTGACTGGGTTTGTCTTGCTTATTGTTTGAGTGAGGCATCCTGCACTGGGTACTACTGGCTGTTGGGAGATGTTGGGTCTTGTAGACAGGTGGAGGCATTCATGGGAGTTCTCAGAAATTGATAATCCTTGGGGAGTTGCTTCCTGACCTGCATATAGGTTTCTCAAGAGGCAGATCAGGTGGTCTGATCTGATTCTTCCCATCTCCTGAACAATTTTCCACAGTTTATTGTGATCCACACAGTCAAAAGCTTTGGCATAGTCAATAAAGCAGAAATAGATGTTTTTCTGGAACTCTCTTGCTTTTTCAATGATCCAGCAGATTTTGGCAATTTGATCTCTGGTTCCTTTGCCTTTTCTAAAACCAGCTTGAATATCTGGAAGTTCACGGTTCACGTATTGCTGAAGCCTGGCTTGGAAAATTTTGAGCATTACTTTACTAGTGTGTGAGATGAGTGCAATTGTGTGGCAGTTTGAGCATTCTTTGGGATTGCCTTTCTTTGGGATTGCAATGAAAACTGACCCCAACAGTTAGAACTGGACATGGAACAACAGACTGGTTCCAAATAAGAAAAGGAGTACATCAAGGCTGTATATTGTCACCCTGCTTATTTAACTTATATGCAGAGTACAACATGAGAAACGCTGGGCTGGAAGAAGCACAAGCTGGAATCAAGATTGCTGGGAGAAATATCAATAACCTCAGATATGCAGATGACACCACCCTTATGGCAGAAAGTGAAGAGGAACTAAAAAGTCTCTTGATGAAAGTGAGAGAGGAGAGTGAAAAAGTTGGCTTAAAGCTCAACATTCAGAAAACTAAGATCATGGCATCTGGTCCCATCACTTCATGGGAAATAGATGGAGAAACAGAGGAAACAGTGTCAGACTTTATTTTTTGGGCTCCATAATCACTGCAGATGGTGATTGCAGCCATGAAATTAAAAGACGCTTACTCCTTGGAAGAAAAGTTATGACCAATCCAGATAGCATATTAAAAAGCAGAGATATTACTTTGCCAACAAAGGTCCGTCTAGTCTAGGCTATGGTTTTTCCAGTGGTCATGTATGGATGTGAGAGTTGGACTGTGAAGAAAGCTGAGCACAGAAAAATTGAGTCTTTTGAACTGTGGTGTTGGAGAAGACTCTTGGAAAGTCCCCTGGACTGCAAGGAGATCCAACCAGTCCATCCTAAAGGAGATCCATCCTGGGTGTTCATCGGAAGGACTGATTCTGAAGGTGAAACTCCAATACTTTGGCTACCTCATGGGAAGATTTGACTCATTGGAGAAGACCATGATGCTGGGAGGGTTGGGGGGCAGGAGGAGAAGGGGACGACAGAGGATGAGATGGCTGGATGGCATCACTGACTCGATGGACACGAGTTTGAGTAAACTCCGAGAGTTTGTGATGGACAGGAAGGCCTGGCGTGCTGCAGTTCATGGGGTCGCAAAGAGTCGGACACGACTGAGTGACTGAACTGAACTGAACTGGGGAGTTTTCTGGCAGTCTAGGATGCTTGACTCATCACTCCCCCTCCAAAGTTTCAGGACTGATCTCTGACTGGTGAATTGAGATTTCACAAATTATGTCTCATGACACTAAAGGGAACTGAAGCAAACACATTAAAAAAAACAAAACAACAACAAAAAAAACAAAACAAGAAACCTAAGAAAGACCCCAGACAAATGGTAAATACAAACCGGACAAACTAGCACAGGAAATTGGAAAGGAGCAGTCAGGTTGGTAGATCACAAGAAGGTGAAGACAGGGAAGAAACAAGAAAAGAAAGTGTCTGAGGTAGTAGTGATCCATTGTGCTGAATGTTAATAAATGGACAAGTGTGTTCAGAGCTGGGATGGACTTACTGGATTTGGCAGATGACAGTTTATATGTCCCTTTGATCTAAGCAGTATCTGTAGAGAGGTAAGAACAGAAATTCAGCTCAAGTGCTCTGTAGCTAGAGCTGGACCCTATGCCATGGCCTCATTTCTCTGGATAAATTTAATATTTGGGCTAAAAAAGAATAGTACTCCCAATGTCCCAATTTATCCCTCCACTCTTCACATACTCTGGTGATCACAAGTTCATTTTCTACATCTGTGACTCTACTTCTGTTTTGTAACTAAGTTCATTTGCACTCATTTTAAATTAAAAACATTTTTTTTTCCCTATTTGTACTCTTTAAAAATTTTTTTCAATTCCATATATAAGTGGTATATGATATTTGTTTTTCTGGGATTGACATATATATACCACTATATAAAAAATAGATAACTAATAGAACCTACTTTATAGCACATGGAATTCTGCTCAATACTGTATAATGGCCTATATGAGAAAAGAATCTAATATATATATGTAAACTGATTCACTTTGCTGTATACCAGAAACTAATATTACATTGTAAATCAACTATATACTCCAACTATTTTTTAGATAATAGAATAATAAATTTTTTGAAAAGAGAGAATAGTGTACCTTGGTGATTAGAAGCAGAATGTTGAGGAGGAACCAACTTGCCCTAGGCCACTACACAAATTGTCTTTCTGTGTCCTATTGGAGGAAAGTGATGATATAACTGCCATTATTATGAAATTCATAAAACAATGAATTTTAGTTGTCCATTGTCTCCACATATAGCCAGGGGCTATTGCTATTAAGCAGAGATCGCCAGTTGAGCCCAGGTTCTGATTATTTTATTAGGCAATGGAAGCCTTAGAGAGCAGACTAAGCTCTTTCTGTTAGTGCAGGCTCAGGTTTTACTGGGACCAGGTTAAAAAGCCAAAATCCAATATTGGTTCATATCTAATAACATCTCCAAAAATGTAACTGTTTACAAGCTTACTAGTATTGTTCTTTCAAAATTATATAAACTTCAAAACCCCAAGCCCATTTTGTCCATCATTACTGATTATTTCTGGCACTGTATCTGTTCTTCTCCACTTTTCACTGCAATTTTGGGTCTGAGAATCTGCAAACTACATTATCCTGTTTCCTTTGTCTTGTCTTCAACAAATGAAAGTCCCTAGTATACTGTCAGAGGTGGAAAAAGGTTTATTTCTTCTTCTCTGTTTTAGGAATATTTATGCAAATGGGTTGTAGTCCTTCACCAATTCCAACCTAGGCCGTGGGATCTCTCCTCCATGGCTCCAGGAGCCAGTAGCTTAGCCCCACTTGTATGCACAGGAAACATCACATCCTCTTTTGTTTCCATAAACCTAAGAGTCATAAGCAGCTTCCCTACATTACTTGTATCTTAGTTGCCTCTCCATTCCCTTTTCCTCTCTCAGGGTTTTTAATATCCATGCCCACATTTCCTGTACCACATTCCCTCTATTTGAAATACATAATTGATTTCTGATTTCCTGACTTGATTCTGACAATATACCTGATGGACGAAGGCCTTTTCAGCACTGTAGGTCCAAGTATAGATGATACTACCAGCAGATTGCTAAACAGCTTCTCAGTGTCAATTTGAAATTGGTAAATAAAACGCTACTCTTTAGGCAGAAAGTAGAGAGCATGGTTCATTGCCTAGAAAATGGGTCAGCAGAACAATGCTCAAGAAATTTTTGATTTAGGCCTCTGACCCAGTCATGTTGTTCTACAAGTCCATAGATTTGCCCAAGGTCTCTAAGTATGAACCGTTGTCATTCCCAAACAACTGTAAAAAGTTCCCATCTAAATCCTGATGACTGTGTATACCACAGTTCCCTACTGACAAGGTTACTCCCAGACTAGAACTGTAAGGAGGGGAAGTGACTGAAGAAGTGTGTCTTCCCTTAGAATTAAGACGTACGCACCATTTAGCAGCACCCAGGACTTGCACAGGTCTCTGTGGGAGGAAAACAGGTGGGGAATTTACACCTTGCATTATCTTCTTCTGAGTTTGGCCTCATGAATTTCCTTTCTTTCTTAAGGAAAGACTTCCTCAATCTGTTCCATTTGATGTTATCTTATCCTGAACAAATAAAATCCCATGTACGACCAAACTCATGTGACTGGAATGCTCAAAATCATTAATAATTAGAGATATAAAATTATAACAATACAGTATGACTTTAGACATTAGAACATTTAAACTATAGCACTGGCAAACATTAGAAAACTTGATAATGTTGTATTAGTGGGATGTGGGGATATGACAACTATCGTATGTGGCTAGAAAAAGCAGTGTGGGAGTAACTAGTAAAATTAAGTAGACATGTACTTAACAACCCACTCTCTCCATGCTAAGAAATGCTAACCAGCATCTGAGCCTTCAGCAAGTTGTAAGAGAAATTAAAAAGATCATAGATCACCATAACATAATAATAATAAAATAATAGTGAAAAGCTTGAAATATTGTGAGAATTACCAAACACAGCACAGAGACACAAAGTAAGAAAATGTTGGTTGGAAAAAAATTTCACCAATAAACTTGCTCAATGCAGGGTTGCCACAAACTTTCAATTTGTTAAAAATGCAATATCTGCAAAAGCACAATAAAGAAAAGTACAATAAAATGAGGTCTGTCTGTACAAAATTATTTGCATCAAGGCAACATAAGTTATAGACAATCCACAAAACAACAATGATTTTAGATAATAAAAAATAATTTCTTCCTCATACAAAGAGCAATCATCTCCAAGGAGGGTGTTGTATTCCACATGGTCATTCAGGGACCTAGGTTGACAAAGGAAATGCTCCTAGCATATAGCTCCCAAAATGCCTTGGAAATCAATATTCACCAACACATGGGTACAGAAGACTCACATACTTTTGTTGGAAAGACCTGGAAGTAACATACTTCTGCTTATTTTCCCTTGGCCAAATATAAAGAGAAGGCAACACTTAACTCCAAGGAAAGCTGGGAAAGGTAGCTGTGCATATGCCTCACATTTTAATAACAATCTGACTGATTAAAAATTATAATTCAAAGTTGATTTATTTAAGTTCTTCAAAAATGTTGCTCAAAACTATCTTGTCATCAAAGCTACTGTTAGGAAGTCTAAAATAGATCTTATTTTTATTTCTTTATTGGAAGGTTTTAGAACTTTCTAATGTCCTTATATTTCATTAAAAATTCCATTTTTATTTTTTATTTATTTTTATTTTCCACATATTGGTAGCTCTGCTTTTCTTCTCCATATCTTTTATCTTATATGTTATTAGCTTGTATGTTATTTCCCTTTTCCTTTTCCTGCTAACCCTCAGGAAGAGTGCTTCAAGATAGTCCACAAGTGCACTAATTCATTTCTCTAATATTTTATCCTACTATTCATCTTAAACTATTATAACTTATTTTTCAGAATTAATATTTCTACTTTTTTCTATTTATTTCCTCCAATTAAGTATTACTAATATTCATCATTTTAAGGACATTTATCATGATTGTTTAAAACTTTTATTTTAATAACAGCTTCATGTGATATCTTTTGTTGATTTTGCTTTCTTTGTTGAAAAGATTGTTCTTCTAAGAGTCTAGTCATGTTGACTTTTAAGTTCATGTTCTCTTAGAATGTCTTCCTGCTCTGACTTTTAATATGTACTGGGGAAAAACCAAAGTCCTTTAAGTACCTGCCATCTCTGTGAATTTAAGAAAAGGGCAGGAAGAGACACCACTGCACACAGCTCTAGGCACTACAAAGTCACTAGGTAGCCCACTAGGTCCTGAAGGATTCACCTTGAAAAAACAAACAAACAAACAAAAAAACTTAGATATAAGTAGCCTGAAAAGTGAAAATGTTACTCAATCCTGTCTGACTCTTTGTGACCCCTTGGCTCCTCTGTGAATAGAATTATTCAGGCAAGAATACTGGAGTGGGTTGCCATTCTCTTCTCCAGGGGATCTTCCCGACCCAGGGATTGAACCAAGGTCTCCCACATTGCAGGCAGATTCTTTGCTGTCTTAACCACCAGGCAAGACTTTCTTCAGAGTGATGTGAACCCTGCTGCCTAAAGCAGAGCGGAGGCAAATAATGAATGCCTGAGGGTACTAGCCTGTTAATCCCATTTATACCAGTACCTCACTCCAGTGGATTTTATACTACCTTTGAATTTTGTCTGATGGTCATCTGTTTCCTCCAGACCAAGTAGTCTAGGCTTGAGGGAATTTTTGTGGTGATGCTGTTGCTGCTGCTGCTAAGTCACTTCAGTCATGTCCGACTCTGTGCGACTCCATAGATGGCAGCCCACCAGGCTCCCCTGTCCCTGGGAGTCTCCAGGCAAGAACACTGGAATGGGTTGCCATTTCCCTCTCCATTGCAGTGATGAGGCAGGCAATAATACATCACCAACACAGTCTCTCAGAGATGTGCCTAGATTCTCCTAGCCAGTGGTGCCTGCAGCACCATTCCTCTTTACTCCTTCTGAGATGTTTCAGTCTGTCTGGACCTCACACAGGTGTTCATGTTATTATTTTTTTTATATCTTTGATTCCTTCTATTTTCTGTAGTTTCTCCAGGACTGATTCAAGGGAAGGAGTGAGAAAAAAAAAAATCTAAATCTGATATGGTAAAAATTTTGAATTTTAATGTAACCAAATACTTTGTTCTTTTAACTTTAAATTCTTCTCTACATTTTCCCCCCTTCATTTCAGTCTGTTTGAGATTTATGACAGAGCATATTAATAATCCTTTCAGGCACTGGTTCTCAGAATGAGAATAAGATAGAGGACCCACCTAGGGGCTCACATGGATTTGTGTGTGTGTGTGTGTGTGTGTAAAAGGTCATGTTTAATTCTTCTGTTTTGATTATGAAGGATGCATTCTATCTACTTCATAAGGAAATTTGGTAATCATTAGTATTGAAAGTTCTTCCCCATCCCAGGGTTTGAGTTAAATTCAATATAGCCAAACTGAGTTATACAGAATGTGTATACTGTATACAAGTATACAAGTATACTGTATACAAGAAAGTAACAAAGGTAAGTTTTTAAAAGTTACATGAAACAAAAAATAATAAAAGCATTGATTATTCAATATGAAGATTAAAAGATGACAATGTTAAAACATTTTGAGAGATTATTCCCACATGCCTAGCCTATTTCAGTCACTCTTAACATGTGTCAGGTGGAAGAGAGTAGAGATGCAGAGAATAGAGGTTCCTTTTCTCGAAGTACGTTATCATCTAGGTTGGAGGAGACATGCATATGGAATGAACAGAATAAGTCAGCAGTGTATAATTACCTGCCAAAAACTGGTGTGTGCCACAAGGGCCAAAGAACCTGGAGACAGGAAAAAATTCAGGGATTCTGTGTAATTAGGAAAGGTATAAAGGAAGATCCTAAACAGATTTTGGTGTGGATTTGACAAATGTGGAGAGAGGGTAAAATGTTTTAGTTAGGGGTGTATGTGTATGTGTATTTGTGTGTCTATTGAAGATGTAAAGATTAAAATTTTTAAATAATGCATAACCTTATAAATTAACTAGAAATATCTGGCATTTAGGTCTTCCCCAGTGGCTCAGTGGTAAAGAATCCACCTACAATGCAGGGATCTCTGGGTCAGGAAGTTCCCCTGGAGAAGGAAATGGCAACCCACTCCAGTACTCTTGCCTGGAAAATCCCAAGGATGGAGAAGCCTGGTAGGTTACAATCCATGGGGTCGCAAATTGTCGGACATGACTGAGCGATTTCACTTTCACATGGTTCTTCAAAAGCTGAAATTTCACAGTTTTTAAAAGTCACAGAACATAATTTAAAAATTAACTTTAAAAAATTTAAATAAATAAAAGAACACACTCATGTAAATGCATATCTACATTTAAGCTCAATGAGGCCACTAATGGCATTAATCTGGGCTTCAGTGCCAATTCACTCCTTGTTCAAACTTCAGAATACATCTGCATTTTCCCACTATGAGTTCATATTTGGAATTCTAATAGTGCTGAAACACTGTTCCTTCTCAATGACATTTTCCAAATTTAGGCCTGCTGAGATGGGCATACTGTCCATCTACACTGTGCATGCAAAACCAAGCCACAGAAATATAATTCAACTGTGACCCATAACTCTTTCTGTATGTGTGCACATAAACAAAATGCCCCATTTGTCACCTTTAAGGCTTTAATAAGTGTCTGCTATTCTATTAGCTTTAATCTGATACAATACTGGGTTTCCATTTAAGAAATATAAAGGGATCTGTGTTTTTTTTTTTTTTTTTTTTAATAAAGTTATTGGTTTAGAAAACAGGAAACTTGAAGTTTTTGTGGAAATCATTTACAGGCAACTGGGAATGTGGGATTAAGAAATTCTGTTGGTAATTTCGAGACTGGTAGTAGATTTGAAAATAACTCATAGTGTTGAAATCATGAGAGTGGAGATCTTGCTTAGGGTTTTCCAAGGATACAGAGTATGTGAAGGAGCCGGGCTCAAGGCTAAAAGAGACGGGAAATCGTCAGGTTGGAGGTGTGCCCATTCTTAAGCATGTTAGATGATCAAGTGCTACTCTGAGAAACTTAAGTGTCTCAGCCTCAACTGAAGACTCTAAGAAAAATATCTAGACAATAAAAAGCAAATTCCATGAGGAGCTGGTAAAGAAGAAATCTAAAATGTCTGGTAGAAGTAGAGGCCTACCCAAAGGAACTAAACACACTAGATTGCTTCTGGGATAAAATGATGGCTCATAAGAAAGTTTAGCTAGTATAATATATTTTCTAATTGATGAGAGAGAGAGAGAGGGAGGAAGAAGAGAAGAGAAGAGGAGAGAAGAGAGACAAGATTCCATTTAATATTTGAGGTTAAAGCAAATTCTCATGATGTATTTCAACTATGTATAGTATTGGATGGAAATAGATGGGAAAAGAATAAGAGCGTGGTATTCTACTGAACATCAACAGTTAAAAAGAGAGAAAGGAGAGAGAGGAAAGTGAGGAATATGACTGGATAAAACTAAAGGGACAATAAATGAAAGAAAAGGCAAAGGATTGTTGAGCAAATAAGAAATTGGTAACTGGAGTTCTTTGTACAGAGCATGATGGAAATGAAAAGGGAAGCAGGAGAAGCAAGAGTGGATTTTTTGGTTTCACAAAAACAAACATAGAGGGGGAAGAATCCCAGTGAAATGAATCTGCTTCCATTTTCATGTAGAAATTACTTTTATTTCTACCCAAAATGTTAGCAATACTTACAATCCATTAAGGGTTCCAGGCAACTCTTGTCAGAGTTTACATTGTTTTCATACTCAATTTTTCTCTCTGATTGGAGGAAGTATTTTATCTTCTACCTTAATAAACTGTGGAAAATTGCAATTGAGTTCTGATCTTTTTCTTGTGAAAGGCTAAGAAGTGCTTGCACTGAGCTTTGGACAGCATAAACACTCTCCTTTTTTTTTTTTTTTGTTTAATTTTAGAAACTTGTGAGGGAGGAGCTAACGTAGCAGAGGAATAGCATGGGGAGACCACTTTCTCCCCCACAAATTCATTGAAAGAACATTTGAAAGCTGAGCAAACTGCACAAAACAACTTCTGATCACTAGCAGAGGACATCAGGTGCCCAGAAAAGCAGCCCATTATCTTCAAAAGGAGGTAGGACAAAATATAAAAGATAAAAAGAGAGACAAAAGAGCTAGGGACAGAGACCTGTCCCAGGAAGAGAGTCGTAATAGAGGAAGTTTCCAAACACCAGGAAACCCTCTCATGGGCGGGTCTGGGGGAAGGGTCTCGGAGGGCAACCTAACTGGGAGGAAAAATAAATAAAACCCACAGATTACATGCCTAAAAGCAACTCCCAGCAGAAAAGTACCCCAGACGCTCGCATCCGCCACCAGCAAGTGGGGGCGGAATGGAGAGGAGCGGGCGGCATTGCTTAGGGTAAGGACTGGGCCCCAATGCCCTGAGGGCAATCTGAGGGACCTAACGTGAGATAGCAACTTAAACTGTGGGATAGCAAGAGAGAGAGAGAAAATTAACCATCGAAAAGCGCTAATCAAACACACTGCCAGCCTGTTTGCAGAACAAAGGATGGACTGAGCAATTCCAGAGAAGAGCTAGCTGGCTGCGGACCGGCCCATCCCCCGCCGGAGACAGGAGGCAGGGGGGAGGGGAAAGGGGCAAACTCGGCCCCAGAGACGGCATCCCCTATGAAACTGCAAACAGACCCCCAGTTCCTAACCAAAGACTTCCTGAGATTCTGGATAGTTGACATCCACCTGGAGAGTCGCGGCTACACACCAGCTCCCCAGAACAGACCCAACAGGTGCGGAAACTGAGGCTGGGGCCGCGGAGGGGATAAGGCGCACCGCACCCGGGGAGAGTGCGCTCGCCAAGCTCCTGGCTGCCTGAGCTGCTCGGGAAGGCACAAAACGCAGGCCCAACCGAGTCTGCGCTTTTGTGGAGTACCCGAAAACGGGAACCACACTCAATTCAGGGCCCGCTCCCTATAGAGCAGCCTGGAGCCTGAGCAGTGTAGACGGGGAAAGCACACGCACCGTGAGTGGGGCAAACCCAGTGTGGCCAGAACACTGCGAGTGCTCCCCACATGCTCCAGTGACATTTGTCTGCAGCGCCCCTCCCTCCCCGCAGCATGACTGAACAAGTGAACCTGAACAAGAGGCCACCTCCGCCCGCCTGTGTCAGGGTGGAAATTAGACACTGAAGAGACCTGCAAACAGAAGCCAAATAAACAAAGGGAACCGCTTCAGAAGTGACCGGTGCAACAGATTAAAATCCCTGTAGTTAACACCAACTACACCGGAAGGGGCCTATAGATATTGAGAAGTGTAAGCTGGAACAAGGAGCTATATGAAACTGAACCGAACCCACACTGCCCACAACAGCTCCAGAGAAATTCTTAGATATATTTTTACTTTCTTTTTAATTAAAAAAAATTCTTTTCTTTTCTTTTTTCTTTTTTTAATATTTTTCCTTTCTTTTATTTTCTTTTAAAATTCCCTATTACTCCTCTATTACTACTTAATTTTAATTTTCATTTCACTGTAACTTTGCAAAAAAAAAAAAAAAGACCCTATTTTTAAAGCAAATTTCATATATATTTCTTAAATTGTTTGTGTTTTTGTTTTTAATATTGTATTTTTAAGAGTCTAACCTCTACTCTAGATTTTTAATCTTTGTATTTCAGTATTTGATATCAATTTTGAACATTTAAGAATCCAATATTCAGTACCCATTTTTACTCAGGAGTGTGATGATTATTCTTTCCCCCTTTTGACTCACCTTTTTCTCCCCCAGATCACCTCTATTTCCTCCCTCCCCCTTCTCTTCTCAATCCAATTCTGTGAATCTCTGTGGGTGTTCTGGTCTGTGGAGAACACTTAGGGAACAGAGAACTGCCTAGATCTGTCTCTCCTCTTGAGTCTCCCTTTTTCTCCTCCTGCTCACCTCTATCTCCTTCCTCCCTCTCCTCTTCATGTAACTCTGTGAACCTCTCTGGGTGTCCCTCACTGTGGAGAATCTTTTCACCATTAACCGAGAAGTTTTGTTATCAGTGCTATATAGTTGGAGAAGCCTTGAGGCTACTGGAAGAATAAGACTGAAAGCCAGAGGCAGGAGACTTAAGCCCAAAACCTGAGAACACCAGAGAACTCCTAACTACAGGGAACATTAAATATTAAGAGATCATCCAAAAGCCTCCATACCTACACTGAAACCAACTACCACCCAAGAGTCAATAAGTTCCAGAGCAAGACATACCACGCAAATTCTCCAGCAATGCAGGAACATAGCCCTGAGCATGAATATACAGGCTGCCCAAAGTCACATCAAACACATAGACCCATCTCAAAACTCACTACTGGACACTCCGTTGCACTCCAGAGAGAAGAAATCCATTTCTGTGCACCAGAACACTGACGCAAGCTTCCCTAACCAAGAAACCTTGACAAGCCAATCGTCCAACCCCACCCACTGGGAGAAGCCTCCACAATAAAAAGGAACCACAGAACAGACTTTTAGACTCCGTGGGAGAAGGTGAGGGTGGGATGTTCTGAGAGAACAGCATTGAAACAAGTATACTATCAAGGGTGAAACAGATTACCAGCCCAGGATGCATGAGACAAGTGCTCAGGGCTGGTGCACTGGGAAGACCCAGAGGGATGGGATGGAGAGGGAGGCGGGAGGGGGGATCGGGATGGGGAACACATGTAAATCCATGGCTGATTCATGTCAATGTATGGCAAAAACCACTAAATATTGTAAAGTAATTAGCCTTCAACTAATAAAAATAAATGGGAAAAAATTTTTAGAAGCTTGTTGCTTTTTTTCCATATTGTATAGAGTAGGCTTGCATGGCATATATATGTATATAGATTCTACTTAAACACACATACTTATTAATGTCTAAAGAGAGAAAGAGTGCAGTTGCAAAGAGTGTGTTTCTGTATGTTCATATTTGTATATAAATATACTATCTGGGGGACTCTGGTGATAGAAATAACAGGATTTTTCATTCAAAAAAGCTTAATGTGACACTTTCTAAGGATGGCGCACTTCACAGTAGTACATATGCATATAAATTGCTTCCAGTTGATCTAAATGAAGATTTAACATTGAGACTTTCCAATGGAGAAAAATAAATGCAAAGAACTCTAGGGCTATAGTGACATTAAATTCTCTCAACTTTCCCTTAAGGAATGTACACAAAAATAAATCTCATCTTGGCGCTGGAGAAAAGTGAGTCAGGATGATGAATAGTCCTCTCAAAGATCTAACATAAATATGAAAACACACACTAAACCCCCCCACTAAATTCCTGTTCTCTTGAACCCACTTGCAGGTTCAATGTAGCCCCAGCTGCTAGAGTCATTTCTCATTTAGGCCAAGGAAATTTATCTAGTGCCATGATCTGGGACTAAACACGCTTGGAATTAATTTGGTACTTACTTTGCATCCTAATTATGATGACATTTTCAGAACTAATCCTCCCATAGTCTTCAGGAACCTACCTGACTGTCTTTAGGTGCACTTAAAGACTGAAGCTTTTGCCTTGAATCCCAGCCCACTATCGGGGTTCTCTGCTTCCTGCTGCCAGACCTCTTGACAGCAAGTTCTGTGTTAGCCTCTGTGTCTCTGCTCTTCACAGGGGACGAAACGGGCTGCCGTTCCTTTCGGACTCCCAGTGACTGCCTGCCTGCCTGCCTGGTGAAAGCCTTCTGCCTACACCCTGGGCCACAACAGTGTTGGTTTCAGAGCTTCAGGCCTAGAATCCGGGTCCTGACTTCCATTCCGCTGTGCTATAGCTTTCTGCTTTCTCATGGGTTCTACCCCAGCCGGCACTACCTTTTCTGTTTACGCAGTATCTCCTTATGCTGATGGAAACTATAACTGAAACAAATAATCTTTTTTTTTTTTTATAATCAATTCTACTGATTTAGAATTCGGGATAATTAGAATTGAGGCTAGCCTAAATTTTAATATCATATTAGTTAAGGACAAAATCTACTAAACAAAATAGCAATTGCATCAGGTAGAATACTTAAATTTTATGAGACAATGAACTTTCCAAACACATTGAAGCTGTTTTCAACTATTTACATAAATACTAATATGCTCCTTGGGGATCTTATGTACTCAACAAAACACTTCCTCTGAAAAATACTTTTCAAATAAAATGCACTTATTTTGTTGATTAATAATAAGACTGCATTAAAAAAATTATTTAAAGATATATCTTTATTGATTCTCTTCAATAGCCTGATGTTTCTCTTCACTTAGGTAAAATTAACAAGAGCTTGTTGAAATAGTTCAAAACTGTTAATCATATTAACATTTATAGATTTGTGAGTTTATAGAATCACATGTAATGAAAAATCCATAGGAATTAAAGCCTCAAATTGATATAACTGCCAGAGAGGAGGAGGACTTTTTTTTCTTTGCTCCTTGGGAAACTTGTAATACCTGAACACGTGTTAAAATCTGTTTGACCTAAATTGTGAGGTTCAGAATATGGCGAATTTAAAATTTAGCTCTCTTTTTTTACATATTCTTCCTGGACATTATTTCCCTAGTTTTGAGACTTCACATTAACAGTGAATGGATGTAGAGAATGAAAGGAAACCAAGGAACCAGAAAGTGTGTGAACGAGGCAGCATTTGAACCCCTAATCGGGGTGAGTCCATGTGTGTTGTAATAGAGGACCCTCAGAGGGACTGAGTCTTGTGAAGGACCCAGAACTAGTTAGAGGGAAGGAACTAGTATACCTTGAGTTCATACTTTGTGCCATGTGCTTCACGAATAGAATATTTATTCAGGTATCTAGACTCAGCCTTGTTCAACAAGGAAATAGTTTCAGTGCTGTTCTCAAAACTGCCCTTTAAACTAGCTCTGTTAGTTTTCTCATCTCTGACAGATAATCTTGCATAAATACCAGAGTTTTACTTTACTCATATCTCATTTTCCAGTATTAAACATCTGATGGCTATTGAAGTTTCAATCTGTCATCAGATCAAATCTTCTCACTTCCTGCTTTTAGATTCCCTGGGTGGGGGAAGGCAGATAAGCTTTTTTTCTAAAGTATTCTGCTAGGTTCTTCACCACCCTCAACTCTTACCATCAGGAGGCATGGAAAACTCATTTGCACACTGCCCTCTTAGAAAGGATATTTTATGCCCACACCTGTCTAGAAAGCATCCTGAACTATAATTTCTCCCTATCAGTTTTGTTAATGAGAGTAAGATGTCTCCTCTTGAGTTATATTGGAGTATATTAACTTTTTCTTTTTGAATAACGTGCACTTAAATTTACCAAGGTCACAACAAGTGATTCTCCTAGAAACTGAAATCATATATTTGGAATTCAGAGTCCAAGCTCTTCTTATTGCAGGAGATTCTCAATGAGTATAAACACAAATAAATGTTAAAGTTTCACACTTCTAGCATTTCCTCTCATCCAAGTTTGAGTTATTAGATCAACACCTTTAGAATAAATAATGCCATTGAGTCATAACAAAAAAGTAATTTATAAATCAATAAATACTTGTTTTGAAAGGCTATAATAAATATTAAATAATAAAGGTGAAATAAATAGATTCATATTATTTTCTCTATTTAAGGGCAATATTTTTTTAAATAAAAACTGGTTTGTTAAAGAAGATCACATTATGAATTGAGGACTTGAAGATTTGAATGTTTGGACATGATGAGGGCAATCTAGTAATTCTCAAACAAAAATAAAAACTCATGATAATTCCTGGAAGGAATATTATTTATGGAGTTGTTCTTACAGTAGTTCAGAGATGTTAGAACAGCATCACACGCACATACTTACATTTGGAGAATATGAAGTATGGTTGGAAGGGAGGGAAAAACGCTCGGACATGGAGGCGGCTTAGTGGTTTGACTATTGCCAGTTCCCACCCGGTTCATAAGTGCTCCGAGATTTCATTTCAGTTCCTTTCCTGACATAAAATGAGATACCTGTAAGGGAGTTGTTGCAAGTAAAAGTGAAGTGTGAGTAAATGCTTCTCAAAACCATTTCCTCTGGATTGTTTCAGATCAGAGAAAAGATATTCAAAATCTTAGGAAAACTAAGAAAATACTGAAAATTCCACGTTCAAAAATTACTGTCTTTAAGTGTACGTAGGTTAAGCGAGTTGCTTTCTGGCCCCTCATTTCACCACTGTATTCCTTGATCTTACATTTTTTGGTCCAACATTGAAAGATGTTTCAGAGACAAATAATAAGGAGTGAGGATGAAGATGATAGTGACCTGTTAAGTTATCCTGACTTGTTTTAGAGTTTGGGGTGTGAGTAATGTCTCAAACAATGTGCTCACTTACCTATAGTCTTTATTTAGGTGTAATATTTATGTTAGAAGTGTTTCTTTACATCGTAAATTTTCCCTTGGCTAGCAAAGAGGAAGTCAATGGCTATGTGATTACCTATGACAATACTGTGTTGATGAAAATTCAATTAATTATCAAATTAAGAAGGAAAAAAAAGTAATATTAGTCAAGCCAAACTGATGATTAAAACCCAGGAGGCAGATTCTCAGAGAACTCTGAGAACTAGTAAACCTGTTAGAAGCGGAAGGCATAAACAGATACATTTTGATACAAAAGATCAAACATCAAATATGATAGTTTTATATACAGTTCACTAAGGATACATAGTCCAGGTAAACACATTCAAAGCAAACAGTAACTCACCATAACACCCTACCCAGCTGGGGAAGAACATTATTCTTTTAAGCATTTACATTTCATCAGAAGAAAGAAAAAAACAATTGATCTTTAGAGCTGAGTCAGCACTCCCATCTATAAGAAGCTCTGGTTATCGCGTAAAGCAGATGCACACTGCACATTCAGGAGGGAGAAGGCCCAAACTAACACACAGAGAGAATTTATATTTAATTTTTTCTTGTCCTGTTTTAAAACATACATGTTATTTCATCAACTGGGTAATAAATTTAACCTAGTTTGTGGGGCTTCCAGAGCAGAAGGCAGTCTCATAAGTACCGAAAAGGGACACAGAGGCTACTGGGAGTGTGCAGACTGTTCATATAAACAACAGTGAGCCAATCACTGTTCCTTTAAAATAAACAGACTTTCGGCCACAAATTCTCTGAAGAGAACAGACTGATTACAGTTATTATACCTCCAGTGATAGTTCCCATTCCTGCTGTGGTAGGTTTCGTTAACAGGGTGGGATGACCTGAGAAAGTCATTCTGTTGAGGCAAGGTCTCCTGTTTACAAGGCTGAAGTTTCGGATGCACTATGTGACTGACATTTAAGAATAAGAAGGTGCTGATAAGATGAAATCTACCTTCTGAAATGTTAAAAGGAATTACTATTACATTTCTCTGTCAGCAGAATCAGATGGAGGAAGACAAGTCTAGCAACGAATTAACTCAAAATTGTAGCTGTGGTAGTCAGCTGTGTTAGCCAATAGACTAAACTCTAGCCTAAGGGCAGGAGAGGATGGGATTAGATGTCTTGACTCATCAGCAATGAGGCAGGAAAAAGGTGCAAATGTCTCCTTCCTCCACCTTTTTGTTTTATTCAGGCCCTTAGCATATTGGTTGATGCCCACTCACATTAGGGAGGGAAATTTACTTTACTGAGCCATCTCACCATCTTAAATGTAATCTCATGCAGAAATACCCTCACAGACCAAACTCATAAATAAAATTTCCCCAGATATCTGGGCATCCCTTGAGCCAGTCAAGTTATACATAATATTAACTGCCACAGTAGCTAAGAGACAAATGAGCAAGAGAGTTTGTTTTTCCTTTAATTCAGTTCACTCGCTCACTTGTGGCCAACTATTTGCGACCTCATGAACCACAGCACGCCAGGCCTCCCTGTCCATCACCAACTCCTGGAGTTCACTCAAACTCATGTCCATTGAGTCGGTGATGCCATCCAGCCATCTCATCTTCTGTCATCCCCTTCTCCTCCTGCCCCCAATCCCTCCCCACATCAGGGTCTTTTCCAATGAGTCAGCTCTTCTCATGAGGTGGTCAAAGTATTGGAGTTTCAGCTTCAGCATCAGTCCTTCCAATGAACACCCAGGACTGATCTCCTTTAGGATGGACTGGTTGGATCTCCTTGCAGACCAAGGGACTCTCAAGAGTCTTCTCCAACACCACAGTTCAAAAGCGTCAATTCTAAGGCACTTAGCATTCTTCATAGTCCAACTCTCACATCCATACATGACCACTGGAAAAACCATAGCCTTGACTAGACAAACCTTTGTTGGCAAAGTAATGTTTCTGCTTTTTAATATGCTGTCAAGGTTGGTCATAACTTTCTTTCCAAGGAGCAAGCTTTTAATTTCATGGCTGCAATCACCATCTGCAGTGATTTTGAAGCCCAGAAAATTTAAGTCAGCCACTGTGTCCACTGTTTCCCTATCTATTTGCCATGAAGTGATGGGACCAGATGCCATGACCTTAGTTTTCTGAATGTTGATCTTTAAGCCAACTTTTTCACTCTCCTCTTTCACTTTCATCAAGAGGCTTTTTAGTTCCTCTTCACTTTCTGCCATAAGGGTGGTGTCATCTGTATATCTGAGGTTATTGTTATTTCTCCCAGCAATCTTGACTCCAGCTTGTGCTTCATCCAGCCCAGCGTTTCTCATGATGTACTCTTCATATAAATTAAATAAGCAGAGTGACAATATACAGCCTTGATGTACTCCTTTTCTTATTTGGAACCAGTCTGTTGTTCCATGTCCAGTTCTAACTGTTGCTTCCTGACCTGCATACAGGTTTCTCAAGAGGCAGATCAGGTGGTCTGGTATTCCCAACTCTTTCAGAATTTTCCACAGTTTATTGTGATCCACACAAAGGCTTTGGCATAGTCAATAAAGAAGAAATAGATGTTTTTTCTGGAACTTGCTTGCTTTTTTGATGATGCAGCAGATGTTGGCAATTTGATCTCTGGTTCCTCTGCCTTTTCTAAAACCAGCTTGAACATCTGGAATTTCATGGTTCATGTATTGCTGAAACTTGGCTTGGAGAATTTTAAGCAAAGCGTGTGAGATGAGTGCAATTGTTCAGTTTTTCCTTAGGGAGTGAAATTGTTTTTCCTTAGGGAGTGAAAAATAGCAAAATGTAAATAATGGAGTTTTATTATTATTCAGTTGCTAAGTTTTTTGTAACTCTTTGGGACCCCATGGACTATAGCACACCAAGCTTCCTTGTCCCTTACTATCTCCTGGAGTTTGGTCAAACTCATGTCCATTGAGTTGGTGATGCTATCTAACCATCTCATGCCCCCTTCTCCTGCTGCCCTCAATCTTTCCCAGCATTAAAGTCTTTTCCAATGAGCTGGTTCTTTGTATCAGGTGGCCAAAATATTGAAATTTTAGCTTCAGCTTCAGTCCTTCTAATGAATATTCAGGTTTGATTTCCTCTAGGATTGACTGGTTTGATTTCCTTGCTATGCAAGGGACTCTCTAAAGTCTTTTCCAGCATTGTAATTTGAAAGTATCAATTCCTAGGTACTCAGCCTTCTTTATGCTCTAACTCTCAAATCTGTACATGACTACTGGAAAAGAGAAGACACAAATAATGGAGAGTATGTTGAAAAACTTGTATTCACTTAACAGATGGTGTCAAACTATAATAACAATAAGCAAAAAGAAGTGACCAAAGAAAAAGTATACTAAGGAATCAGAAAATCATGTTCGGTTGCCTTGGACAGAAAAATGTCTATGTCTTCTGTAGTCAACTTGATCAGAGTCTTGAGAAGATACTCTTTATGCCAATAGCTATCAGTTTAAGGACTACTGACAGACTGGGCAGCCAGTGCTGTAGAGGAAATGGCATATGTCTTCTTAATCAAGAAACGTGAATCTACAAGTATCTTGGGGTTTTGCTGTCATGTCAGTTGTTAACAGTACATCATAATGTTCTTTCCATCATAGATCAAGGGCAGAGTTCTTGATATCTTTCCCTGAAGATCAGCTTTTCAGGCTTCAGATCATCCCGGGGCTGTTTAGGTGACTGTTCTAATAATGGAGTTTAAACCTCTTGTCAATAAAGCTAAATATGATCCTCCTGCATTATTTAGTCAGATCTGTTTGCAATAGGTGGCATCGGATATTGGAAATGAAAGTCCCAAACATATGGAAAGGCTTGCTGTTAACCTGGGAGGAGACAACTTGTGGGTCCTGAAAGGTGTCAGTCTTGTTTTGGTCAAGTCTAAATGGTAACACTTTAGGCTTTGAAATTTCAAGGAGTTCTGAGAGCTTTGTTTATAATTATTTTAGGATTCCATTGGTACTCTAATTTTTTGATGCTTTTATGTGGAAAAGACCATGAAGTTTCTTAATAAAAGGTGAACATTTACGGAGTTATCTAAAAGCAATGCCAGCAAAATATGTGCCTATGTCAATGGGGAGAGAACTGAAATTCCTGACCTCTATGATCTCCAAGAAAATAAAGTCAAATTATTTATTTATTATTATTATTAGGACCATAGCTCTCTGGCCAGGAAAGCACTGAGTCATTCTAAGAAAAAGTAAATAAAACTGGAAGAAAATTATAATTCATTGGTTGGGGCACTTGCATAAAATCCATCTGGGGATGGTCAAAGGGGCTTCAAGACTTCCAGTTCAACTCAGCCGCTCAGCCATGTCCAACTCTCTGTGACCCAGGCTTCACACTAAACTGCAGCACGCCAGACTTCCCTGTCTATTACCAACTCCCGGAGCTTGCTCAAACTCATGTGCATAGAGTTGGTGATGCCATCCAACCATCTCATCCTTATCTCATCCCAACCTCTCATCCTCCTTCTCCTCCTGCCCTCAATCTTTCCAGCATCAGGGTCTTTTCCAATGAGTCAGCTCTTCTCATCAGGTGGCCAAAGTATTGGAGTTTCAGTCCTTTCAATGAATATTCAGGACTGATTTAATTTAGGATTGGCTGGTTTGATCTCATTGCTGTGCAAAGGACTCTCAAGATTCTTCTCCAACACCACAGTTCAAAAGCATCAGTGCTTCAGTGCTCAGCTTTCTTTATGATCTAACTCTCACATCCATACATGACTACTGGAAAAACCATAGTTTTGACTAGACTTTACCTCCTTTTAATTTCCTACTTTTATAATTCTGTAAGGATCATGCCGTTGGTAGGTAGGACGTGTATTAGAGACATCCTCATCAGTTTGTTCCCTCATTAAAATCAGGCACCAGTGTTATTTTCAAATTGTTGACTTTTTATCATCACCTCTGAGAGTGATGTATAAAACATGGTTGCTTAACTCTGCTTGAGACATTTTGACTCAAGAGATCTCTTGAGTGTTAAAGTTATCCCATGAACTACATGCATCTTAATCTTTTCCATGTTTTGTTTATTTTTCCCACTCTGCATCACTGGTTTGTCTCTGACAGTCAACATAACCTCTGTAAGTGCCTTCAACATGCATCTTCCTTAACTGCTTGTGGGTACAATTATGCTGGTAGGTGCTGCCTGTTGATCAAAGTGGTCATTTGCTGTGTTTAGCTTTATTTGTTCAGAGGGAGAAGGCCCCTGATGGATGACAATTGGGTTTTAACCAAGTTCTAGAGACATAAAATAGTAAAAGCACCACACAGAAATTCTCAGGTTGCCTGCTGGAATTGAAACTATGCTTCTTCCAGGCTGAGCACCTGTTTCCCTTGAGGTTTCTTAATCTGCGAGATTAAAACTGGGTTAAAACTCAACATTCAAAAAACTAAGATCATGGAATCTGGTCCCATCACTTCATGGCAAATAGATGGGGAAAAAATGGAAACAGTGACAGACTTTATTTTCTTGGGCTCCAAAATCACTGCAGACGGTTACCACAACCATGAAATTAAAACACTCGCTCTTGGAAGAAAAGCTGACAAAATTAGATAGTGTATTAAAAAGCAGAGACATCACTTTGCTGACAAAGGTATGTACAATCAAAGTTAAAGTTTTTCCCAATAGTCATGTATGGATGTGAGAGTTGTACCATAAAGAAGTTTGAACACTGAAGAATTGATGCTTTCAAACTATGGTGCTGGAGAAGACTCTTGAGAGTCTCTTGGACTGGAAAGAGAACAAACCACTCAATCCTAAAGGAAATGAACCCTGAATATTCATTGGAAGGACTGATGCTGAAGCTGAAGCTGAAGCTTTGGCCACCCAATGGGAAGAGCCAACTCACTGAAAAAGACCCTGATGCTGGGAAAGATTGAAGGCAGGAGGAGAAGGGGGTAATAGAGGATGAGATGGTTGGATGGCATCACCAACTCAGTGGACGTAAGGAAGGACAGGGAAGCCTTACGTGCTGCAGTCTATGGAATCACAAATAGTCAGACATGACTTTGTGACTAAACAACATTGGGACTGCAGAACCAGCTTTCTGTTTTTTAATACTTTTACATTTTTATGATTTTTCCTAATCAGAAAGAGTGTACTACAAAGACAAATTATGAGTTCTCTCTTTAAAATGAACCTACTGGTTTTAATTCCAGCCCCAAAGCCCAGTCATAAGGAATAAATCACATTTTCAAAACTGCTGCTTGTGACAGCTGTGTCTGTAATTCTATGTGATCTTACATTGTGCAAGCATTTTAAATAAATAAAATTAAGGATTTTTAGATGTCTTTTTCTCTGTTTTCATTGTGATCATAACTTGATTTGCCAAATAAGGAAAAAAGCATGTAATAGGTAAAACTTGTGCGTATAAGCTCATGCATTTATCAAGTTGTTGTTATTCACTATGATTATTTCAAAAGAAAAAAAATTCAGCTTTTGTCCCCATGCTTTTCTATCAATAAACTTATTTTCATTTCATCTAATTGCAAAAGTCTGTTTCTTCAAAGGATGAATTTGTTTTGCTCATTGTTCATGAAGGCACCATCTCAGTGGAGACCCATGCACAGGATGTGGAGGTCAGGAAGATAAGGCTCTTTTCCTTGAAATGACCTTTCTCTATGTGATACTTTAAAGATATATTGAATTTTGTTTGCTCAAGCAGAATATAAATTAGTTTCTTTGAAAATCAAACTCTCTGAAAATAAATCAAAATACCTATTTGGTGCCTTGATCTCAAATCAGCCTGGTTAAATTCCTGATTTTTCATGAAAGTAAAGTATACAATGTATGTGTGCTAACACATACAATGTGACAGTGTAATTCAAGAGTAGTCAATTTCCCTCTAGTCATAGTTCAAGGGTTTAGAAAGTTCCTTTGTGAGGGTTGCTAATTTGAGATTATAACCTATGTCCTTAGCATGCTTTATTTTCTAGTTTTCTAAATTCTTGCTTTTTCAAGACTTTATGTCTTTGTATATGCTACTAGCTGAAGCTGCAGGGAGAGGGTGAATGGGATGAGTATGTGCTTTGGAGTCATACAGATGTGGGTTCAAATGTTTTTATAGCTTATTAATTAAATGGCCCTAGGAAAGTTATTTATGCCCCATGAGCCTCCATGTCTTCATCATTATTATGAGAATAGCAACGCTGATTAGCTCACAGAATTTTGAGACATTTCTTGTGAAAGGTTTAGTAAATATACAAAACCATGTAGTCTTTCTGTTTTTCCTTTTGCCTCAGTCAATTAGGGGTTGCTATAACAAAAGTACTGAGTGGCTTACAAACAACAGAAATTCCAGTTCTGGAGTCTGGGAAATCTAAGTTCCAGGTGCTGACAGATTCAGTGTCTGGGTATCTAGTGAGAGCCTGCTTCTTGCTTCATAGGCAGATGTCTCCTTGGTGTGTCCCTACCTGGCAGAATGAGGGAGTGCCCTGGGGTCTCTTTTACAAGAATACTAATCCCATTTAGGCAGGCTCCACCCTGTTGACCTAATCACCTCTGAAAGACCATCAGATTGGATGTTAAAATTTAAGATAGTCTGTGTGGGCACACAAACATTCAGTTTCTAGACTCTCCCCCCAACTTTTGTATTTTTATAGAACACATAGGCTTTAGGTAATAAAAAGTAAGAGCATTGTCTCAGACATTCAGAGAAGAGGGGCATGGATGAGCAAGACTGGTCCTTATCAGGGCAATGGAAAGGTCAGGGGGCATCCTGGCCATTTCCTACAGATGCTTCCAAGTTTCACCTGTCTGATTTTTAACTTAAGAGATAAGAACATTTATGCATTAGATCAGCTTGCTGCCTGGGGCCAGGATCAAGGACAGAGACACTCCCAGACTGGTCAGTACTTCCACTTCCACAGTAAATCATTAGGCATCTGCTCTGATTTTTTCTTTTTTTTTTCATTTAACAAACCTTCCTTTATTTTTGCTCAGCCTCACCTATTAAATTTCTTTCTTCTTCTTCATACATGTTTACTTTCAGAGTAATGCAATTCAAAACCATAATGACACAAAAAGGGACATTTTAGGCAAATAAGAGGGCTTCCCAGGTGGCACCAGTGGAAAAGAACCTGCCTGCCAGTGCAGAAGACATAAGAGATGTGGGTTTGATTCCTGGCTTTGGAAGATCCCTTGGAGGAGGGCATGACAATCCACTCCAGTATTCTTGCCTGGAGAATCCCATGGACAGAGGGGCCTCGTAGTCTATGGTCCACAGGGTCACAAAGAGTCAGGTGCAACTAACTGAAGCAACTTAGCAAACATGCACAGGCAAATAAGAAGCAGGATCCATTTAATGTTCTTGGCATCTACTGCACACTGACCTCAATAAGAATTAAACATATCTCAACTATTGCAAGATAAAGGCAAGTGAGATCTGGGGTGGAAGTTGCAGGTTGCTCACATGAGACTTCTTACTACCTAAAACTTAAACTTTCCTTAATTTTACTTCAAATAATTTATCTAAGGGTGATGAAAGTATCAGGTTGGAAAACATGAATGGTTTAAACTACCTACTGAAGAACCTGAATAGACATACTGTGTGAATAGAGATAAGGTGTGTAAATAGAGATACCCTTGAGTTTCCTCATAATAAAGAAGCAGCATTAGAGAGTGTTGTCATTAAGTTGATTATCTAAGGGGAGAAATAACCAATATTTATTTTGCTATGACAGAGTCATAGCTTTTTTTCTCTACTACAACATATAATATGTTCCCATGGATACCTTTTGCTTATCTGAAAAAAAAAAAAAAAAAAAAAAAAAAAAAAAAAAAAAAAAAAAAAAAAAAAACCCAAAAAACACAGTGCTAATAAAGAGTATGCTTTCATATCACCTTGGTTACCTGAATGCCAAATGTTAAATCATAGATATTTGAGTGATCAAAACTTCAGGAGTTGGAAGCAACCTCAAAATTCAATTAAATCTTAATGGCTTACTTTGCTAATTATCTAAATAGAACATTTACTTCATAAGCAAAGTCATTAATTAAGGGAAATGAATGTTAACGATTTTGTTTTAGTTGTATTTTTACCCCAAAATGAAATAAATGTGTAGTTTTAAAGCAGTATGAAAATGTGCAAAGGAAAAACTCTTTTAATTTTTGTAAACACGTGACTACAAGATTCTTTTCATTTACAAAATATTCTACAGTAAGTAAGCATGGATACGTATGTGATACTTAGATAGCACTTTGATTCCAATCTCAAACTTAATGGTAGCTTGTTCAGAGGGCAAGTGGATCTCTTGTTTTCTTGCCTTCTTGCTTATTACTTCTTCATTTCATTGTTCTTGATATTGGAAGGCAAAAAAGGAAAGAAATTCAAATTATTCTTTTTAGCACTTTTGTCTCAAAATGAATTTAGAGAGAGTAGGGAAAGATGGTGGATGATGCAGGCTGAGGAAAGTGTGCTGTTACTTACCAGTGAGTTGTTTATGGAAAAGAGATGGGTCATAAGTGACGGCAGAAGAAAATTTGGGCACATAGAGGAAAGAAAAAGTGAGGTGAGATTAATGGATTGAATTATATCCCTGTCATCCAATTTATATGTTGAAATCCTAACACTTAGTATCTCAGATTATGACTATATATTTGGAAGTAAGTTCTTTAAAGAGGTCAGTTCAGTTCAGTCACTTGGTCGTGTCCAACTCTTTGTGACCCCACAGACCGCAGCACACCAGGCTTCCCTGTCCATTACCAACTCCCAGAGATTGCTCAAACTCAAGTCCATTGAGTCAGTGATGACATCCAGCCATCTTATCCTCTGTCATCCCCTTCTCCTCTTGCCTTCAATCTTTCCCAGAATCAGGGTCTTCACATCACATCAGATGTTCAAAGTATTGGAGGTTCAGCTTCAGGAATGGTCCTTCCAGTGAATATTCAGGACTGATTTCCTTTAGGATGGACTGGTTGGATCTCCATCCAGTCCAAGAGTCTTCTCTAGCTTTTAAAGAGGTAATTTAGGTTAAATGGTGTCACTGGGATGGGCCCTAAGTCAGTGACTGATGTTTAAGAAGAGGAGATCAAGACATACAGACAGAGGAATGATCATCAGGACAAGGAAAATATAGCCATCTCTAAGCCAAAAAAAGCCTCAGAAGAAACCGGCCATGCCAACACAACTCCTGAACTGTACAGAAATAAATGTCCATTCTACAAGTACCCAATCTGTGGTACATTTTCCCCCTGGCAAATGAGCACAAGATAAATTAAAAGATTGGTTAGCAAGTTGTTCCATATCCTGTGATAGTAACTCCCTCTATAACCCTCAGCCTAAACCTGATCCTACAAATTTTAGCATATTTCCTAATTCATGAAAAGTTTGGAAGCTGGTGAAGCAAGGTATAAAGATGAATCTAACACTGCTTATTTAACTTATATGCAGCATACATCATGAGAAATTCTGGGCTGCATGAAACACGAACTGAAATCAAGATTGCCGGGAGAAATAATAACCTCAGATATGCAGAAAGTGAAGAGGAACTGAAAACTCTCTTGATGAAAGTGAAAAAGGAGAGTGAAAAAGTTGGCTTAAAGCTCAACATTCAGAAAACTAAGATCATGGCATCCAGTCTCATCACTTCATGGCAAACAGATGGGGAAACAGTGGAATAGTGGCTGACTTTATTTTGAGGGGCTCAAAAATCACTGCAGATGCTGACTGCAACCATGAAATTAAAAGACGCTTACTCCCTGGAAGGAAAGTTATGACCAACCTTGACAGCATATTAAAAAGCAGAGACATTACTTTGCCAACAAAGGTCCGTCTAGTCAAGGCTATGGTCAGTGGTCATGTATGGATGTGAGAGTTGGACTATAAAGAAAGCTGAGCACTGAAGAATTGATGTTTTGAACTGTGGTGTTGGAGAAAACCCTTGAGAGTCCCTTGGACTGCAAGGAGATCCAACTAGTCCATCCTAAAGGAGATCAGTCCTGAATGTTCATTGGAAGGACTGATGCTGAAGTTTAAACTCCAATACTTTGGCCTCCTGATGGGAAGAGCTGACTCATTTGAAAAAACCCTGATGCTGGGAAAGACTGAAGGTGTGAGGAGAAGGGGACGACAGAGGATGAGATGGCTGGATGGCATCACCGACTTGATGGGCATGAGTTTGAGTAAACTCTGGGAGTTGGTGATGAATAGGGAGGCCTGGCATGCTGCAGTTCACGGGGTCGCAAAGAGTCAGACACGACTGAATGACTGAACTGAACTGAACTGAATGTGAGAAATGAAGTTATATGTAATACTACTCAAAGCTACAGGATAATCTCAAGGAATTCTCAAAGTGGGCATTTCAGCCTTTGGGGAGATACACTAAGACTGTATATTTCAGTTACAAAGTAAAATGGGAAATTCTGTTGAACTTGTGAAATCACAGACTTGAGTTTATTATTTAAATCATGCTTCACGGATGAACAACTTCTTAAAGAATTGGAGTCTCACACATATAGACTTGCCAAAGAATAATGTTGTTCTTGAGGAAAAAGCTATTATCCTAAACTGAAGTGCAACTTTTGGAGCAGTAAGACGAAAGGAGACAGGCATCTAATCAGCCAGATCAAGGAAGTGCACCTTTAACATCAAAGGAAACTATGTTGTCATGGCCTGGTGTTTTCAACCTTGTTTTGAATTGGAGCTTTGGGGCTTGGTATTGAAAGTAAGATGTCTATAAAAAGCATTATTTCATAAACTTTAGAACAGAGTCATGGAGATTTTCATTATTATTAGCCTTAGTTATTGGCTTGAAGTAATATTTTCTGGACTGTACAAGGTGGGAAGACTCAGCCCCCCACACCTCACTTTTCAGTAGTAATGAACAGAATGCAATATCCATCCTGAGTCATAAGTCATCTGTGTCTTAATGACACTGAAATGCAATTGTCTTAAACTAGGATTGTGGTCTAAATTGCTGTAGGAAGGTTAGCCACCACACTGAAATTGTTAGCCCTTACAAGAAGCTTGGGTGAAGCATTCTGTTTCGGTTGGAATGTTTAGACACAACTGATCTATGACACATTGTCTGCTCGCCTTCTTCCTTATGTGACATACACCATAAAGCCTTATGGATGGCTCTTTGATGAACCCCCAAATTAGTAGTCAGCAGTTCCCTTTAGAAAGTCATAGTTGTTGCTCTGAATGTGTGAAATTTGTGCAATTCTGCTGTTAAACTGAACTCATGAGACTCAAAGTTACCAGTCCTCCAAGAGTGAGAACAGTTGAGTAGAAACAGACTCATTAGATCTTTGCAGCCTAGCAAATAATGACTCAGTTTTTACCCTGTTAGTTTTAACTGGAGGTCTTCGTTTTTAGAGATGAATCAGAAAGGGATCCTCCCCTATCTTTCCATTTTGATGTACTTCAGTGTTTCATTTTGATGTACTTCATGTATCAAAGTACACAAGATAGCTTTGTGTCAGCTACTAATATAAACACTGCATATTCCTCTAAGTAAATCAATGCCTGTAAACTGTGAAAGACAGTCAAGCACCATGGAAAAAACAAAATAGGCTCTAGAGTTAGAAATACTAGTGTATCCCAACTCTACCACTTATTAGCGGGCTGAATTTGAAAATATACTTTACCTATCTGCATCTCATTTTCCTCCTTTGTAAAGTAAGGACAGTCATTCACTTTTGGGGGTTGCAACAAGGACCATTCAATGATGCAATGTTTAAAAGCAGTCAGTTGAGCATTTAATATATATAAAATAACTGGTATTTTTATCAAGGACTATTAGTCCTTGTGGCATACCAAGTGGCATGCCACTTCGGTAGGCCAATGGTTGCTTTTTTTCTTTTTTCTCTTTTTGATTTAGTACAACTAGTGTATTCAGTTTTTCTTAAGTTATAGTGATCTTATGTTTTAGATAAGACAGGCAACAAAGTTATTTATCATTCTCTATCATAGCAGAGGAATATTGCCATCATTGTTCAAAACTTCAATCTGTGCTGCTGAAGTCAGGTATGTCACATGCGATCTCAGCTAGGCTGAAGATGACGAAGTTGTGTGTACCCCTGAGGGCTAGATAACATACATTTTGTTTCTGTCTGCCTGCTATGTGTCCAGACATAAGCTTTTTGATAGTGATATAAGTAAAATATATATTTTGGTCTTTAAAGATGAAATATGACTCAGAAAAAAGAAGACACTTAAAATGGTTTGAAAGCAATAAGGAAAGTCAACAAAAGCAAAGTGCTGTGTTACAAGAGGAACATAAGCATCAAAAGGAGACAGTGGAGCTCCACGTTTGAGAGAGTCCTGGAAAGAAGGGTTTGAGCTGAATTTGAAAAGAAGTGATAGGTATGGAAACTTTGTAAATTAGCTATTTGGCAGCATGTTCTAAATAATTTAAAGTTATGAAGAAGAAGTATCATTGTCATTATTGTACTTTATCCTTCTTTTACCAAAGGTGAGACTGAAACTCAAAAATAAGTAACTGACTCAAAGTTGCATGCTCCATGCAGATCTGGAGTTGAAACTCATCTGCTTGGCCATAAACCAAGCTCTGCATGTCACAGTATGTAGGCTCACTAAAAAAAAAAAAAAAAAAATTTACAGACACTGGAGAAATGCTGCAAAGAAACTTTTCTTTTCCTTAGCAAACCCTCCAGTCTTCCAGTGACAGGCAGATCTCCCTGAATTTTTCACTCACTGGGCATTTTAGAACTAGATCTGTGTAGTCCTGTGACTACACAGTGGGTTAACTGCCAAAAGTTTGGTGAAGAAAATCCCCTGTGAGGAACATATTTATCAATACAAAATGGAATGCAAATAGTTTTCTACAAAAAAGAAATGCTATAACATATATGCTTTCTGAAACAAACATTTATAAATCTCAGCATCACAAATCATCACTTGATAGAAATATTTCTACCATGGCATTCAATATTAAGGAAATTTTCTTTGTCTTTATTTATTAAACAGACTTAGAAATTCAACTTTATCATAATAAAAGAGCAAATAATAATTTACATGGTATGATGACATGTAAACACACACCAATCTTCTTTTTTAATTCTATAAACAACTATAATAGTTAATCTAAAGTTTCATCTTCTTAAAGCACTAGAACAAATAACATTTTTACCATGACATGTCCTAGTAAGTTTTTTTCATTGACTTTTAGTTGTAATTAATGACTTACGGTTCAAAAATTTTTTGATCAGGGAAATTGAACATGATCAGGCTTTATTATTACTTTTTTAATTTTTATAACAAATACATTGTGTTGCTGTTATTTAGTCACTCAGTCATGTCTGACTTTTTGCAACCCTATGGACTTCAGCACACCAGATTTGCATGTCTTTCACCATCTCCTGGAGTTTGGTAAAACTCATGTCCATTGAGTCAGTGATGCCATCCAACCATCTCATCCACTTTCTAGAGGATATATATAGTACAAATATATATATGCCAGAAATATATATTTATACAAATAAAACTGTATCTTTACATATCCATTTATCTAATTCATCATCTATTAGCTATTTTCTATTTGTCTGTCATCTTCCTATCAATCTATTTATCTTTTGTCTTTTCAGTTCAGTTCAGTTGCTCAGTCATGTCTGACTCTTTGCGACTCCATGCACTGTAGCACACCAGGCCTCCCTATCCATCACCAACTCCCGGAGTTTACCCAAACTCATGTCCAATGAGTTGGTGATGCCATCCAACCATCTCATCCTCTGTCATCCCCTTCTCCTCCCACCTTCACCTTTCCCACCATCAGTGTCTTTTCAAATGAGTCAGTTCTTCACATCAGGTGGCCAAAGTATTGGAGTTTCAGCTTCAACATCAGTTCTTCCAATGAACACCCAGGACTGATCTCCTTTAGGATGGACTGATTGGATCTCTTTACTGTCCAAGGGACTCTCAAAAGTCTTCTCCAACACCACAGTTCAAAAACATCAATTCTTCAGTGCTCAGCTTTCTTTATAGTCCAACTCTCACATCCATACATGACCACTGGAAAAACCATAGCCTTGACCAGATGGACCTTTGTTGGCAAAGTAATGTCTCTACTTTTTAATATGCTGTCTAGGTTGGTCATAACTTTCCTTCCAAGGAGTAAGCATCTTTTAATTTCATGGCTGCAATCACCATCTGCAGTGATTTTAGAGCCCCCAAAATAAAGCCTGTCACTGTTTCCACTATTTCCCCATCTGTTTGCCATGAAGTGATGAGACTGGATGCCATGATCTTAGTTTTCTAAATGTTGAGCTTTAAGCCAACTTTTTCACTCTCCTCTTTCACTTTCATCAAGAGGCTCTTAAGTTCTTCTTCGCTTTCTGCCATAAGGTTGATGTCATCTGCATATCTGAGGTTATTGATATTCCTCCCGGCAATCTTGATTCCAGCTTGTGTTTCATCCAGCCCAGTGTTTCTCATGATGTATCCTGCATATACGTTAAATAAACAAGGTGACAATATACAGTCTTTTGTCTATGTATCTATCCAATATCTATCAACCTATTAACTATCTATCCATCTATCTATATCTATCATCTATTTCCTATTCTTCCCCATTCCCCTCTCCATTTCCCTGTTCTTCTCTTTAACCTTCCCACAGATTTTCCTCTCTCCCTTCCTCTTTTAACTTCCCTTCATGCTTCTTCATTCCTCCTTTTAATTTTTCCTTTCCTTTTGTTTTCTTTTTTAAAAATGAAAACCTTAACCAAATAAAGTTGGGAGACCTACAGGGGAATTATCATGCCCTCTGATGATAGCAGAGCCCAATAGAAAGAGTAAAGACTCCTCTTCTTTCCTGGCAAGGATTCAGCCACTGTACAGTCACGGCCTCTTTGTTTAATGAAGCCTCCTGACTCCCTTTGCCTCTCTGCAACAGTGTTCTTCCCATCCTGTGCAGGACTTACACGTGGCTCGCCATGGTTGCAGACCTTGAATAGCAGTTTTCTTTTGACCTTGTATAAACCATCTTTGCTAGAGAGATATCTGACAGCTTGTTTGTTTCAGATCAGCAGTGTATTCATCCTTATCATTCTTTGAAACAGATTTACTTGAGAATTTTCTGCTCTTATTAATATTTATAATATGATGAAGCAACAATGCAAATGTTATCCAAACTAATGTTAATTAGTGCCTCTTGTGGAATTTTGTTCCATATAACTCTTGGAATTTTTAGTAAAGAAACATAATTCTCATATCAAAATTTCCAAGAGTAAGAAATTCTTCTCAACATGAAGCATTTTTATAAATAATAAGGAATTATGTAGTTTGATAAGCAGCAGAAGAGGCAGGCAACTTGGAAAGAACAGTCTAATTTTTAAAATGATTTTTATACAGCTTGTTTCTGAGACTTGAAAACTGAGTTTACAAATCTGTTCATGGAATCAGAGTATAACCTTCAGAATCCTTCTAGAACAAATATTTTGGATGGCTCAATTAGTTGCTTGACACATCACTAAATATAACTGATACTGATGTTCATGATGATAATGATGATGATGACAAAAATGTTGATGACAATGTTAAAGTCAAATTCATATCTCTGTTACTCATGTTAGGCCTTCATATAAACATCCATACTCTAGCTTCAGATATTCATCTTCCCAGATATCTTCAACTGGATACTTCATAAGTACCTGAAATACAAATTGATCTCAAACAATTTGTAAACTTCTATCCCTCCTTGTAGACCTTTTCACAAATATTATATACCTACCATCATTACCCCACCCCAAAACTGAGTCCTTACGTGCATTCTTATCTTGGTACTTGGCAACCTCATAATGCCAAGAATCTTGTCTCCTACTTAGAAACATGGTATCCTCCTAGAATTCTCCCCAATCCTTCTTCCCATTCTCCCACCCCTTCTATATCATGTTGTCACTGAGCTCACCTAATCTACTTGCAAATGAAAACAATCACTACTTTCTTGATATGACATGGTTTTTTAGCTCCATATCACACTTAATCTGTTCAATAACCCTTCTGTCTACAGATAGTGAAGTATCTCAGAGGCTGCTCCTTCCACTAAGCCACATTGCCCCTTGTGAAAGTCTCTTGCTATCCTCCTCCCTTCTCCATTCCTACTTCCACTAGCTTGAGATCTTTTATTCTCCTTTCTGGTCTTCTACAATAGGTCCTTGTTGGTGTCATATAGTCTTGCCTCCCTGAAATTCATGCTGCATAATGACACCAAGACAATGGGTCTAACATGCACATGATTCTGTTACTCTGCTGCTCAATATTTTTCAGGGGGTTCTCAGCAGCTACAGAATAAAATCTGATGTCATTTTCATTGCACACAAGGCCCTTTAATGATTTGGCTACTTTCTATCTATATTGCTCCTTGTCCTGTCCATGACACCAATTGTCTCACTGTTCACGTTGTCTGCACTATTTGCTAAACCCAGTGTAGACAAGGCATGAGCTAAGAAGCTGGAAGGAGACTCGAGGAGCCATAGGAACTACAGACATGTTTATTCTCTCCTGGCTGAGAATAACAGCAGCCATAGCATAACCTAGCACAACACAACCTCTCTCCTGGCTGACATAGCAGCCAGAACAGTATTCTCCCCTGGCTGACGCAGCAGCAATGCTAGTAGACACACTATATTCACTCCTCTTATGGCTGACCCAATGGACACTGCCATGAAGTAGGAGCAAAGCCACCACCCTTCAGGTGGAGCTCACACACATGTGTGATGCACACAACATGTGACCAAGCCAGTACCTTGTGATGCGCATGCACAGTGCTACAGATGATCTCAGCTTTATAAAACGGGGAGCTAGAGAGCCTGAATACACCATCGAGGCTAATTTGCTCTCTCCCCACACTCCACCCCTTCAGGGTCACTCAGCTCACATTCTATGCACAGTCCATCTTCTGTGATGTTCCCTGGTGAGTAACAATGACCCTTGAATTTACATCTTGCAACAACACTAGATGCTACAACAAACAATTACATCCCAAACACATAGTGAAACCCAGTTACATCCCAAACAAGTAGCAGAACCCACATAGCCAGATATCACCTGGAACTCAATGTTGCAGTTTTTGCTCTCATGGGGCTAGAAGAGACACCCTCTTTATCCTCCATGGCCAAATCCATGTCACCATTTGATCCTGCGAAATTGCAGGAAAACCTCCACAGGGGCAACTCCATTCCTTCAGGGATTTTTTATTAAGGACCCACAAAAGCCCTACAGGTGCCAGGTCCACTTCTCCAAGGAGGGTATCTTTTGTGGCATTCACAGTTCTCCCACATGATCACACTTTTCTAAATCTGAGGACACAGCCTTTACAACATACTGTCTATATCACAGAATACAGCCTTGACAGTACACCCTGTAGCTCAAACTGTAGAGAATCTACCCACAATGTAGGAGACCCAGGTTTGATCCCTGGGTCAGGAAGATCTTCTGGAGAAGGGAATGGCAGCCCACTCCAGTATTCTTGCTTGGAGAATCCCATGGAGAGAGGAGGAGCCTGGCGGGCTACAGTCAGAGGGGCTGCAGAGAGTCACACACAACTGAGCGACCGACACTACTAACAGTGCATCACAGCACACAGCCTCTGCGGTATACCTTCACAGAAATAAGCCCACAGTTGCAGCTGTGTAAACTGGAGACGGCCACTACCAGCCCGGGCCCCCTTCGCGGTCTTCACGCTTCCAGAATGGCATCTCATTGCCGTCCCTCTACTTCTCTCAGTGAGGACCCGTGAAACCCACAGGTGCCGGGCCCACCCCGTGTCCCAGAGTTGCAAAAGTTAAGCTGCCAAGGGTTCCCTTTGCGTTTGCCGAAACTGCTTACCCAAGTCAACCAACTCTGCCTGAGTGTATGGTTGATATGTTATGAACTCAGTTATGTTGGGGGCCCCTTGAGGATGTCCCCCCTGGACCATAGGCTGCCCATGCTCCACTTTCTGCTGCACAGTGGGCCTCACTGCCAAGCAGGGATCTTTAGTCTCATAATGTTCATCATCGTCTCACTTACAGCCTCGCTGTCAGAGATGCTGGGTTCTTCAGAGACATGGGGTTCTTGCTCTAATGCCAATATATGTTGCTCTAATTCCTCCAAGCATCTCTGCACATTGTGCACTGGCGTGACATCACAGAGAGCAGTATCCATATTAACCTTCAGGGCAGTCAGGAAAATCGACCCACAGTGCCGGCGGCAGTCCATGCTGCCTTGCTCGGCATACAGGAACTCACCACCTCTAACGCCTTTTCTATTCTCTCTGGTGAACTGTCCACTGCTTCCCAGTCTTCCACCAGAGCCCACACCAAGAGGATCACAGCCACACAGTACCACATGCTATATGGTGGCCGCTGGCTTCCTCAGGCTCTCCTACCTCCTGTGTATCCTGCTGACAACACCAGTTGTATTGCTGATCCTGTTCATGACGCCAACTGTTTCACTGTTCACATTGTCCACACTGTTCAATGAGCCCAGGGTAGGCAAGGTGCAAGCCAAGAGGCTGGAAGGAGACTGGAGGAGCTGCAGGAATTGCAGACATGTTTATTCTCTCCTGGCTGACGCAGCAGCTGTATCGCAGTAACAAAGCTAACACCACACCACCTCTTTCCTGGCCGACACAGCAGCCGTCGCAGATTCTCTCCCGGCTGACGCAGCAGTCATGGCGGTAGACACACCAATTCTCTCCTTCCATGGCCGACCCAACAGACACAGCCGTGACGCAGCAGTACCGCCATCACCCTTCAGGTGGCGCTCACACATGCGTACTCCACACAAGCTGTGACGGAGCGAGTTCCTCGTGAGGAGCATGGCAGTGCTGCAAATGACCTCAGCTGTTACACAGTCATTATTTACAAAACGTGGGGCGAGAGAGCCCGAACACACCATCGTGGCTAATTTGCTCTCTCCTCACACTATCTTACTGATCTTATTTCTTAATACTTTATACCCATCAGCCCCCATTCAAAATCTGCTCTGTAGTAGATCTTAACTACTCGGGATTCCCTAAATAAGCCATATTTTTTTAGGCTTCCAGAGTTCGCTTGTGTTGTTACCACTTTCTAAAATGGCTGACCTCCCCACTGCTCTCTGCTTGGTATCAAATTATCTCCTCTATGAGTGTTCTCAGTCCTGGCTCTATGTTAGGATCATTCAATATTCTTTTTAAGTCACTTTAAAAATGCCTATGCCAAAAAATTGTGATGTAATTTCCTAAGGTAGGGTCTGATATTTTCATTTGCTTTGAACCCCCAAGGTATTCTGATGTGCTCAGATGCTGCTTCTTCTTAATGTTGCCATTTATGTGCTCTGATTTCCTTTGCTATAATATTGATCACTTTTGCTATAATTTATTTTCAAGTCTAATTTCAAACTGGAACCTGAACCTGAGCTTTTAGAAAGGTTGTTGTTGTTATTCAGTCACCAAGTCATGTTTGAATCTTCACGACCCCATGGACTGCATCACACCAAGTTTCCCCATCCCTCACCATCTCCCAGAGTTAGCCCAAGTTCATGTCCATTGAATCGGTGATGCCATCCAACCATCTCATCCTTTGTCTCTTTCTGCCTTCAGTCTTTCCCAGTATCAGGGTCTTTTCCAATGAGTCAACTGTTTACAGCAAATGTCCAAAGTATTGGAGCTTCAGCAACAGTCCTTACAAAGAGTATTCAGGGTTGATTTCCTTTAAGATTGACTAGTTTGATCCCTTGCTTTCCAAAAGACTCTCAAGGGTCTTCTCAGGCACCATAGTTCGAAAGCATCAATTCTTTGACAGTCTGCCTTCTTTATTGTCCAGCTTTCACATCTGTACATGACTACTGGAAAGACCATACTCTTGACTATGTAGACCTTTGCTGGCAATGTGCGTCTTTGCTTTTTAACACACTGTCTAGGTTTGTCATAGCTTTCCTGCCAAGAAGCATTCATCTGATTTCATGGCTGCAGTCACCATCTGCAGTGATTTTAGAGCCCAAGAAGAGGAAATCTGTCATTGCTTCCACTTTTTCATCTTCTATTTGCCATGAAGTGTTGCAGCCGGATGCCATGATCTAGGTTTTTCTTTTTCTTTTTTTAATATTGAGTTTTAAGCTGGCTTTTTCACTCTCCTTCTTCACTCTCATCAAAAGGCTCTTTAGTTCTTCTTCACTTTCTGCCATTATAGTGGTATCATCTGCATATCTGAGGTTATTGATATTTCTCCTGACAGTCTTGATTCTAGCTTGTAACTCATCCAGCCCAGCATTTCTCATGATGTGCTCTGTGCATAAATTAAATAAACAGGGTGACAATAAACAGTTTTCTCATACTCCTTTCTCAATCCTGAAGCAGTTAGTTGCTCCATACAGAGTATGAACTGTTGCTTCTTGACCTGCATACAGGTTTCTCAAGAGACAGGTAAGATGACCTGGTATTCCCATCTCCTTAAGGGTTTTCCACAGTTTGTTATGATCCACACAGTCAAAGGCTTTAGTGTAGTCACTGAAACAAAGGTAGATTTTTTTTTTTTTTTTAATTTCCCTGCTTTCTCTATGATCCAGCAAATGTTGGCAATTTGATCTCTGGTTCCTCTGCCTTTTCTAAACCCAGCTTGAATATCTGGAAGTTGTTCACATAATGCTGAAGCCTATCTTGGAGGATTTTGAGCATATTCTTACTAGTATTGGAGTAAGAATACTCCAATTGTATTCAATTGTACAATACTCCAATTGTCTGGTGTACAATTGTCTGGTGGCTTGAACATTCTTTAGTACTGCCTTTCTTGGGAATTGGGGTGAGGATTGACCTTTTCCAGTTCTGTGCCCTCTGCTGGGTTTCCCAAATTTGCGGACATATTGAGTGCAGTACTTTAATTGCATCATCTTGTAGGATTTTTTTTTTTTCAGATATCCTTTTATTTGTTTATAGCTCAGCTGGAATTCCACCACCTCCACTAGCTTTATTGGCAGCAGCAGTACTTTCTAGGCCCACTTGACTTCACACACCAGAATGTCTGGCTCTGAGTGAAAGACAATATCATCGTAGACCCAGTTGTCTGGGTCATTAAGGTCTTTTTTGTACTGTTCCTCTGTATATTCTTTCCATCTCTTCTTGCTTTCTTCTGCTTCTGTTGGGCCTTTAACAATTTCCATCCTTTATTGTGCCCATCTTTGGGTGAAATGTTTTTTGACAGTTCCAATTTTCTAGAAAGGCTGGAACCACATTATTCGTCTTTGTATTTTCTAACTCACACCGCAAATACTTGTTGAATTAGTGATTCTATTGTTGGGGATTTTTAAAGTATATTTATTGTGTCAACTGAGACAGTGCCTATAAAATTTTCATTTGCGCATCAAATGAATTCTTTTTTCTCTCATTTGGAACCTTTCAATTTAGGAACAATTGAACTTATGTGAGATTCAAAAAATTATTATTTAGAACAATTTTTGTTGTTATAGTAATAGAAAAGTATATCTTAAGAAAATGTAAAGGAGTAATTAAATGTGATCCTGGTGAAAGTTGATTGAAAATTAAATATATATATATATATATTTCTGAGAAGAAACTCACATTAGAATTCATCATTGTCCTCTCACCTTCTTACTGTTTACCACTGTCATACTTATCTCTAGTGAAAGACTCTGCATTCCAGGTGTTATAAGAACTAAACCAGAATCTTATTGTTTATTTATTTATTTTTTTATACTTTAATTCAACAGTTAATTCTTATATCTAAGAATTATGTCTTAGAATTTTTATGTCTAAGAATTATGCTTCATATTGGATATTCTGAAATGAAGAGTTCATAGTTAACTTCTAATACTTTCAGTTTCTAAATTAAAAAAAAAACTGTTTAAAGCACAACTCTTTTTTTTTTAAAGGGGATTTTATTTATTTATTTATTTTCCATTTATTTTTATCAGTTGGAGGCTAATTACTTTACAATATTGTAGTGGTTTTTGCCATACATTGATATGAAACAGCCATGGATTTACATGTGCTCCCCATCCTGATCTCCCCTCCCACCTCCCTCCCCATCCCATCCCATCCCTCTGGGTCTTCCCAGTGCACCAGCCCTGAGCACTTGTCTCATGCATCCAACCTGGGCCTGTGATCAAAAAAAAAAAAAAAAAAAGAACTACTCTCATTAACTATGTTGATTACAGCACCATTAAGGTTTTGTCAACTAAGATTTACATTTTAATCTATTTAATACCACTACGTAGTATGCCATTTTCAATGAAAATTTAAACTCTGGATGTTTCGATATACAAAATGCAAATTTCAAAGAACAACATTTTGTACTTAGTTTCTGTACTTGCTAACTTTTTGGAAACATTTAATTTTATACAGTTGCATTTTTTTCCTTTTGTTTCCCTAACTCAGCTGTACCTCAGATAAGAAATGTTCAAATGCATTTAGTAGAGCTGTAAGTTTAAATGAATAAAATCTTAGTGAATAGAAGAAAATATCACATGTGTTATTATAAAAGTGTCCTGTAATTAGAAATAACAATTATCAATAACTAAACTTTGCAAGGAGACAGCAGGACAAACAAAGTAACTCTGGCTTTTCAGTTATACCATAATATTTGAGTATTAAGATGATGATATTTAAGAAGGCAGGTGATCAAAGAATAATATTCATATGCTGAGATATCAGTGATACTGATTATATATTTTAAAATATTTATTGAAATGATCATCCCAAGAAGATTTTTGATGGTGTTAAATTTCATTTCTATAATGTAGAAAAGTAATAAAGATTAAAAAATGTTAGGTCAGCTGAAACTTAAAGTTTTTATTGACTTCAGTCATATTCTCTACCATCTCCTTTTTACCTTTTAGTCTTTAAATTTTATTTTCTTAAAATTATTTGCCTATAACTATTTCATTGCTGATTATAGCAAAAGAACACATGCATAATTTTAAATACCATTTCAAATCTCATCTCATACATGAAACTTCCCTAATTTCCCAATGTAGATAGAGCTAGCTATTTCCTCCTCAACTCAATTATTTCCTGCTCAATTCATTATTTATTCTAGAAATTATTGTTTGTGATATAATTATTGGTTTAGGTTCATGTCTCTGCCTTTTAGAACATAAACTATTTGAAGATGGGTTATCCATCTCTGCACATCCAGAACCTGAAACAGTGTAGTTGTTCTAGGTAGTTGCACTTGCTTCTTACCTACCAGAAGCAAGATAGTCGACTCAAATGAAAAATAATTATTACATGAAAATATTCTGTAACATATCCCAAAAATGCACATAAAGAAGATACAAGATGCTGTTTTTAGCTTATTTTTTCTAAGGCCTTGAACTCTGTAGTTTATCCACAAGAAGAAATCTAATTTTTAACAGAGACACAAAGTAGCCCTGACACTAAAGTCACTTGATATACTAGACTGACAACTATCATACATGTTTAGACTATATTATTAAGTTGACTTCATAAATTATTTCTTGGGAAAGCTAGACCAATCTGGGCCTACTGCTTCTCAGCTCACACTGCCTACAAAACTATAGTAACCAGAGTGGCCTTTATGTCCCTGGATGTTGCAGAGTATAGCTATGGCATAGCCCTGGTTTCCTAATTTATTTTTTGCCATGTAAACTGGGGGTTAAGTCAGGTAGAGGACATCAGAATGCAGTTTAGTTGAGAAAAGTGTTGTGTCAGGGAGTCAAATGATCTCTAATCCCTGGATTGGACAATTAATTTGTCAGTCATTAATTGTCTCTTACTATATTTTCAAGGTCTGTAAAAGATGTTGGATGATGGTGAACATATTTTCTTTTTCTTTAAATTTTCAACCTTTTTAAGTAGTTTCTTGCATACTCCTCCTGGGTATTGCCTCACTCCATTTTTTCTCTTGAACTAGCTGTAATGAAATAGTGCCATTTTAATTTATATTGATTTTTCTTTCTTTGAAAATTGATATGATCAAACTGACACACTGAAAAATCAGTTTCCCCTAGGATTTTGGAAATAATTATACTTTATATATATATAAATTAAATAATTACATTATTTAGGCATGTGGTTGCCCCAGCCAACCACTTGACATCTGAGTGAGGCTCTCCTTAGAACACTGACTTATGGGCAGCCTCCTAACTTCTGAAGAGTTTAGCTAGAACCAACTGAGCAATTCACAGAATTATAAGCTAATAAACGGTTACTGTTTAAACCACTAAATTTGGGGGCAGATTGTTATACAGAATAAATTAAATGATGGACACCTTTCCTAAAGAATTTATCACATTTTGTTTTAATTATCTGCTTAGAGGTCTGTACTTATTACTGTACTATTATCATCATGCTGTAATATGTCATACCCTAGTCACTTCTTTATCCTTATAACTGATATACTGTCTGGGAAATCATTAGGAAGGAAAATATGATTACCCTTGAAAATTAGAAAACTGATTATGTAATTTCTTTAATTAAAATACTAAGTTCTTTGAGCATACATAGGAAGTGTCCAATAAATATTTTTTTGAAACATGTTACATTTTTAACATGCTTTTTTGTTGGCAAAACTAATAATTCTCCTTTATCTCTATTTTCCTCAATTTTAAAATGGTTATTGGATTCACACATTAATTCATGTAAAATGTATTAACACCTAATATATTTCTGACATATGATATGCTAACATTCTAACAAAGGGATGGGATTGAAAACAAATGCAAATACAAATGCAGAAATAAATGTTACCAATACAAAAGGGAGCATGTACACTGGAAACACAGACCAGCGCACGGAGCGCACCAAGCCCAGGAGAGAGCATAAAAGAGATGTCAACGGCGCTCTGCGCTGCATCGTGAGTCTCTGATTGTTGGGAAGCACAGGGTAGAGTGAACGCAGCCGCAGCAAAAGAAGCAGACAAATACGTTCAGAGGGGCCCATGGGGTATAAAGTATTTTGTGTGGTTGGACTCTAGGTGGTGAGGGGTCAAGTGCAACACTGACCTAGGGAAATGAGGTAAGGAAAGGTTGCAGCAAACTCTGCTCCTGACGCCAACAACCTTGGGGATGTTTCAACAGGGCCTTACCTGGAGGAGGGTAACAAGCAAGGGTGAACCATGATAGAATGTTTGTATTTGACTAAACAGGCCCAAAGTAGCAAAATATGGCCATGGTCATATTACTTTCCATTTATCCAAATGAAAATACTAGATATGTGGGAGGAATAATATGGGTTTTGTGGCCTTTTCTGAACGTGAAACAAAGACTAAAACTTTTTATGCATGCATGTCATTCATTCATCATCCAAGTACTGTTCATTACGGAAACTTAGTTCCTCAGGAGAAAGATAGTTCTATTGATGAATTACCCTTGTCAAGTATTCAATACTATGGCATGCACCTAGCCACTTTTCAATTCAAATTAATTGATGATCGTGAATAAAGGAAAGCCTGGAGTGCTTCAGTTCACAGGGTCGCGAAGAGTCAGACATGACTTCGAGACTGAAAAATAACAGCAGCATGAAGTAAATGTTCAGTAAATTTTAAAAGCTAGATGTTTTTCTGCTGACTCTCCAGGCATGGAAAGTATTTAAGACAGCACAGAGTTTTAGAAGTTCAGTTGTGTTAGAAAATTCTTTAATTTTAAACTGCAGTCAAAGGAAATGTAAACTATGACTCTCTTAAAGGTTACTTCCAGAACTCACACTTGAGGGAATCTATTGTAGTTTGGTTTTGCACTGTGGTTATCTTGATTAAAAACATGGTCTTCTCTCTTTTCCACTTTGTATGTCTTGTTTCCTCTTTAAAAATTCAGTCTTAATGTGCTAAATGGAATTGATCCAACTGGTTAACAAACCCTCAGATGCCACTTCTTTATGAAGAAAGCTTTTTTCTCCCTCTTCAATTTAATAAAGCTAACTTTACATGTGCCAAAGCATATTGTCTGAAGTATTGCTATATACTGCCAGATAACAGAGTATAAAACTGACATATCTCAGGTAATTGTCACCACCATGGGTTCAGGCTTATACTTATCAAATTCCCATGCATCTACCTCCAATATTCAGGAATCTCCAGAAGGAAAAAGGTAGAAAAAATTTCAGTAAAGTAGAAAGAAAATATTTGCATTACCAGAGATGGTACCTGTTAGCAGAAAGATGGTGTCCCAGTAAAATGGAAACAATAGAAACTACATACAAAGGGTCAGAAGTTCTGTATCAGATTCTAAGAGTTAGGCTGAAGGAAATTTAATTTTCCTTGATTCAGTGTATCGGGGCAAAATAAGTAGGAAATGTTTTTACATCCTGTGATAGCTATTATACCTATTATACTCAATACATGTGAAGAAACACATTTATTAGGTCAGTGCTATTGATAGAGTTCAGATCTATATGTTTGCTAATTTTTTGCATAGTTCTACCAATTTTGATAAGGCTATTAAAATCTATAATCATTAGCATAAATTTACTAATTTTTCTCTTTAATGTCTGTCCATTTTAGCTTCATGAACTTTGAAATTCTCCTAGCTATATACCCATTTATTTATTTTTAATTTATTTTTTAATTGAGGAAAATTGCTTTACAATGCTGTGCTGGTTTATGCCATATGACAACACAAATCAGCCATAATTATACATATATCTCCTCCTTCTTGAACCTCCCACCCTTCTCCCCACCCCATAGGTCATCAGCCCAGCCAGTCTGGTCTCCCTGTTTCATACAACAACTTCTCACCAGCTTCTTTCACTAGTTGCTTTAGGTATAAGGTCAGGTTGTTTACTTGATGTTTCTCTTGTTCCCTGAAGTAGGCTTGTATTGCTATAAACTTCCCTCTTAGCACTGCTTTTATTGAATCCCTTAAGTTTTGAGTTGTCATATTTTCATTGTCATTTGTTTCTAGGTATGTTTTGATTTCCTCTTTGAGTTCTTCCGTGACATCTTGGTTATTTAAAAGTGTATTGTTTAGCTTCCATATGTTTGTTTTGTAGGTTCTTTTTTTTTTTTTTTATCCTGTAGTTGATATATAATCTTATAGTGCTGTAGTCAAAAAAGATGCTTGAAATAATTTCATTTTTTTAATTTACCAAGGCTTGATTTGTGACCCAAGATGTGATCTATCCTGGAGGATGTTCAATGCTCACTTGAGAGAAAAGTGAAATCTGCTGTTTTTGAGTGAAATACCCTGTAGATATCAATTAGGTCTTTCTGGTACAGGGTACTGTTTAAAGTTTGTATTTCCTTATAAATTTTCTGTCTGGATTATCTGTCCATTGGTGAGAGTAGAGTGTTAAAGTCCCCACTATTATTGTGTTACTGTTGATTTCCTCATTAATAGTTGTTAGCATTAGCCTTATGTATTTAGGTGCTCCTATGTTGGGTACATATATATTTATAACTATTATATCTTCTTCTTGGATTGATCCCTTGAACATTATGCAGTATCTTTCCTTGTCTCTTATAACAGTCTTTATTTTAAAGTCATTTTATCTGATATGAGTATTGCTTTTCCCACTTTCTTTTAATTTCTACTTGTAAGGAATATTTTCTTCTATTCCCTCACTTTCAGTCTGCATGTGTTGCTAGGTCTGAAGTGGGTCTCTTGTAGACAGCATATTGGCTGTATCCATTCAGCCAATCTGTCATTTGGTTGGAGCATTTAATCCATTTACATTTAAAGTAATTATTGATATGTGTGATACTTTTACCATTTACTTGTTTTCAGTTTGTTTTTGTAGGCCTTTGCTTTCTCTTGTATTTCTTGTCTAGAGAAATTCCTTTAGCATTTGTTGAAAAGCTGGATTGGTGGTGCTGAATTCTCTTAACTTTGCTCATCTGTAAAGCTTTTGATTTCTTTGTTGAACCTAAATGAGAAGCTTGCTGGGTAGGGTAAACTTGGTTGTAGATTTTTTTTCTTTTCCTTTCAACACTTAAGCATATCCTGCCACTTCCTCTGGCCTGCAGAATTACTGTTGAAAGATCAGCTATTAGCCTTTTGGGGATCCCCTTGTATTTGTTGCTTTCCCTTTGTTTTTTTTAATAATTTTTTCTTTGTGTTTAATTCTCATTAATGTGTGTCTTGGCATGTTTCTCTTTAGGTCTACTGTGTATGGAACTCTTTGGGTTTCCTGGACTTGGATGGATCTTTCCTTCCCCATGTTGGGGAAGTTTTTGACTATAATCTCAAATATTTTCTCATACCCTTTCTTTTTCTCTTCTTCTGGGATCTCTATAATTCAAATGTTGGTGCACTTAATGTTATCCTAGAGGTCTCTGAGACTGTCCTCATTTCTTTGCATTCTTTTTTCTTTATTCTGCTATGCTTCAGTTATTTCCACCATTCTAGATTCCATCTCACTTATCCATTTTTCTACCTCAGTTATCTTGTTACTAGTTCCCTCTAGTATATTTGTAATTCCAATTACTGTGCTGTTCATTGCTGATCATCTATTCTTTATTTGCCCTTTAAGTCCCTATTAAACATTTCTTCTTAATCCATCTTCTTGATCCATGCCTCCATTCTATTTATCTGTGCCTCCATTTTATTTCCTAGATTTTTGACTATCTTTACTATCATTACTCTGAATTCTTTTTCAGGTCCTATTTCCTCTTCATTGGTTTAGTCTTGTGGGTTTTTACCATATTCTTTCAACTGCTGTATGCTTCTCTTTCTTTTCATTTTATTTAATGTGTTGTGTTTGGGGGTGTCCTTTCTGCGGGCTGCAAGGTCATAGTTCCTTTTATGTGGCGTCTACTTCCCATGGGTGGGGTTGGACCAGTTCCTTGTGAAAGTTTCCTGGTTGGTGTATGGAACTGGATCTTGTCTTTCTGAAGGGCAATGCAACGTCCAGTAGTGTTTTGAGGGTGTCTATGGGCTTGGTATGGCTTTGGGCAGCCTATCTGCTAATGGGCAGGGTTGCATTCCCTGTCCCACCTGGGTGAGGACCTGATGATGGAAATGTGACTTCTACCCAAGGAAGAGAAGGAAGATCCCCCTGCCCCTCTCCTTCTTTGATTATAAGAATGTAACCTACTGAGCACTCTGGCAGCACAACGCTAGCCTGTCTGCTTGTGGATTTTACAAGTGTCCTATTCTAATAAATCACTGCTTATCTACCACTTTGCCTCTAGTAAATTCCTTTCTGCATTGAGACATAAAAGACTGTGCTATCAGAGCTCTTCAGAGTCCTGGAAATGGCATCTACTGGTTTCATATTCTATGAATAATATTTCAACAATCTGGGAACTTGGACCCTTTACTGAAGTGCTTGCACCTAGATAAATGTCTTCTGGATTAACAGAATACAGAGAAATTGCAGGCTAAAAATAACTGCATGCATACACTGTTGAGGCAATGATGAAATACAAAAAGACCAAACACCAATGCAACTTATGAGTGCTGGAAGCAAAAGTAGGGCACTGAGTATAACCCCTGTGTGTAGCCCTACAAAGGGGGTGGGCTACACGTCCAGCCCGACCCACCAATCCATCCCCACCCTGACCTCCTTCAAAGAACCAGCCCACCCTCCCAATGAGTAGGCAAGGGAACTTGCTACTTGTCTGCATTACCCTGTGCTGCAGCAGGAGTCCCAAGAAAAAAATCTTGCTGAAATTACTCTTCTAGCCTCTTATCAATTTCTATAGATTAAAGAGTCCAAGGATCTTGGTCAGTAACAATATGACAATACACCACAAATCTGATTAGCTCAGAGAAATTCCGTTAACATCTGTTTTCTAACAATTGCAGGTTTTACATAGTTACCCTCTATATGGAGAGCAATTGGAAGGAATGGAGATTGTTATCTGTAGGTGAGAACTGGGAAGACCAGGGAGAAAGAGGCTGACTTTTTAGGTTGCTGTCTTCAAGCAATAATGATTTCAGTTGCACATAACAATAAATGGCAGCTCTCAATAAGCAGCAGCAAGCAGTAGCTACAAGCAGAACCTTAGTTCCCTGACCAGGAATCAAACCTGGGTTGTGGCAGTAGTCAGAGTTACAAATCCTAACTAGAGACCACAGAGGCCAGAAGCTAGGGCCTGGATCCCCATTTCTTGCCTGCCTTGTCAAGAAAGAATTTAGGCAAAAAGGCAAAGGTAAAGACAAAAGTGAAAAGCTTATTGGAAAAGTAAAAATACATATGGAAAGATGCATGGGTAAACTCAGAGAGAGAGTTGAGCCTTTGGGATGTTTAAAACCTTTATAAGGGTGTAGTTTTCAGGGTCTTTGTCTTCCTTCTGGCCAATCATCTCGCTTTTCTTTCCCTGGATAGTTTGTCTCAGGAATCCCCTCTAGGTATGCACACAGTTCTCTGCCAAGATGGATCTTGATGCAAAGGCATCTGAGATAAGCAAGACTCATTATGGCCTGACATTGTCCCCTGACTTTTAACCCCCAGGGAGTGTTTCTGAGCATGCATAGTGTCTTCCTTGCCCCAAGGAAGGGGGAAATGTTGATCTCTGGTCCTTTACTCAAACAAGGTTTTGCCTCTCCTTGTTTTTGCCAAGACTGATATGTTAAGGTGTCCACAAAGGACAGAGCTTGGCTATTTACCCTCTGTTGTTACTTCTATTTGGGAGAGTAAAACAGGTTTTTAAAACATCTAACATGATGCCCACCTCTCTCTTGTCTCAGGAAAAACAAACAGGAGGCCAGTTCTGTGCCGAGCCTGAAGCCCACTTTCTCCTGCCCCATAAAATGTAAACAGGAAGCCAATTGTAAAAGTCTAACCTGGACCCCATCTATCTCCTGCCTCAATTAGGGTTTTTACATGGAAGAGGAATTCATCTCCTCTGTGGTGCCAGAGAATAGAATGGAGGTCATTTATAAAATATACAAAAAGAAGTATTTTAACTTGGAAAAGAATGTTTTATACATCAAGACTCTGAAAATAGAATACGAGCCCCTAAATTGAAGTGAGTTACCCAACCCATTCCAGTATTCATGCCTGGAGAATTCCATGGACAGAGGAGCTTGCTGGGGTATAGTCCATGGGGCCACAAAGAGTCGGACACGACTGAGCGACTGACACACAACACACACACACCCAACACTAGGAGGATAATAAAAAGACACTGAGGTTTTGTGGTGAGGATATTGTAAGAAGAATTCAAGTATCAGATGAGTAGTGAGGTCAATTGAATTTGATCTTCCCCAAACCTGTTATTCTTAAAATTTTTAGTTTTGAAACGCGTGGGGAATCAGAAGCGAGTTTTAAGTGTGACTAAAAGTGTTGCTTGCCATATCAGCAAACAAAGGATGTTTCTGCCGTCAAGGTATCAGCCTCTACTCTCTCATTAGGGTGAGCACGAGGGGACTCAGGACAGAGGCCAACAGGCTGCAGCTGCCAAATCCTCAGCCGCCGCAGCCACCCCCAGTGTGCACCTGGAGGGGACTCAGGAAGGGAAAGAACAGGATGCTGATCCCAGAGAGCTGAACTGCAGATCAAAGGAACGATTCTGCATTTCCCCACCAGAAATGTGCTAAATTCTTTAACTTGAGATATCTGGCTTTTTGTTGCCGTTGTTGGTCATGTCCAACTCTCTGTGACCCCGTGGATTATAGACCACCAGGCTCCTCTGTCCATGGGATTTCCCAGGCAAGAATACTGGAGTGGGTTGCCATGTCCTTCTCCAGGGGAACTTCCTAACCCAGAGATTGAACCAGAAACTCCTGCTTCGGCAGGCAGAGTCTTTCCCACAGAGCCAACTGGGAAGCCCCAGTTTTCACTAATTTATAGTAATTTTTTCAAGTTCTGACAACCTGGTCTTTGTTAAAGAAACCCCTATATAGGGGAGCGCTCTCTTAGAGCTACCTGAAGTTCCTGTCCCCCAGGCTTGAACTCCTCAAAAATTCCACCAAATAAGATATAATTCTCAACTTTTAAACAGTGCGGTTTTTTTGTTTGTTTGTTTGTTTTGTTTTTCAGTTGACAGAAGAATACAAAGATTGTCAAAAATCATTACTCATTACAAAGGCAGTTTTAGGAGCAGAAGTAGTTGAAAACACATAAGTATTTTCATGTTCTCATTTGCTATAAACCAAAATGTATCACTTATATTTCCTGTGAGGCTACCTTTTGACATCTTGCTAAACACATTTTATGTAAAATGAATAATGCAAAATGCAGAAACACTGTTTTGGTTTATATGATCCAACTGGCATCCCCTAGTAGATTACAGAGCCAGTTTCTGGGACTGCAGAACCTGACTGAGGGACGACTCCCAGGTATTGTGCCTGCGGACATTTAGAATGATGATGTGGAAATCTATGACTTACTATTGCCTTCACATTGGTATCTATTATCATGCTTCCTGGAACAAACAATAGAAAATCCAAATAAACAATAAAAGTATGTTCTATGTTGTATAAGAAGCCCAGAATAAGGCAGTTACAGGTTTGGAATCAATGGCTAATGCTGTCAGGCATCCAATTCTCTGTGACCCCTTTGGTTCTCCCTTCATAGCTACAAACTGGCTGAACAACATAAACAACTACGTGAGCTGGATGATGCAGCTGTTTCGATATCAGGTATTGTTCTCACATTAAAATATCTAAAGGTAAAAAACAGTGTAAATAACTTCTTGTGTAGCTTAAGATAGAGTAAAACTTTCCCAAAAGCCCCACAGCAAATTTATACAACAACAGACAACTCATTCAGTTCAGTCGTTCAGTTGTGTCTGACTTTTTGAGATCCCATGGACTGCAGCACGCCAGGCTTCCCTGTCCATCGCCAACTCCCAGAGCTTGCTCAAACTCCTGTCCAGTGAATCAGTGATGCCATCCAACCATCTCATCCTCTGTTGCCCCCTTCTCCTCCTGCCTTCAATCTTTCCCAGCATCAGGGTCTTTTCAAATGAGTCAGTTCTTTGCAACAGGTGGCCAAAGTATTGGAGTTTCAGCTTCAAAATCAGTCCTTCCAATGAATATTCAGGACTGATTTCCTCTAGGATGGACCAGTTGGATTTCCTTGCAGTCCAAGGGACTTCTCAAGAGTCTTCTCCAACACCACAGTTCAAAAGCATCAATTCTTCAGTGCTCAGCTTTCTTTATAGTCCAACTCTTACATCCATCCATGACTACTGGAAAAAACTATAGTTTGATTAGACAGACCTTTGTTGGCAAAGTAATGTCTTCACTTTTTAATATGCTGTCTAGGTTGGTCATAGCTTTCCTTCCAAGGAGCAAGTGTCTTTTAATTTCATGGCTGCAGTCACCATCTGCAGTGATTTTGGACAACTCACTGGGTAATAACAAAAGTGTCCATATAAAAAAACAGTCACTGATAAAGGAGATGGAATCACCATGAATTACCAGGTAAACAGTGGATAAATAAATATTCAATATTTGAGCAAGTTTCAGAAAACTAAGATCATGGCATCCAGTCCCATCACTTCATGGCAAATAGATGGAGAAACAGTGGAAACAGTGGCAGAATTTATTCTTGGGCTTGAAAATCACTGTAGATGGTGATTGCAGCCATGAAATTAAATGATGCTTACTCCTTGGAAGGAAAGTTATGACCAACCTAGACAGCATGTTAAAAAGCAGAGACATTACTTTGTCAACAAAGATCCATCTAGTCAAGGCTATGGTTTTTCCCAGTAGTCGTGTATGGATGTTAGAGTTGGACTATAAAGAAAGCTGAGTGCCAAAGAATTGATGCTTTTGAACTGTGGTGTTGAAGAAGACTCTTGAGAGTCCCTTGGACTGCAAGGAGATCCAACCAGTCCATCCTAAAGGCAATCAGTCCTGAATATTCATTGGAAGGATTGATGTTGAAACTGAAGCTCCAATACTTTGGTCACCTGATGTGAAGAACTGACTCATTTGAAAAGACCCTAATGCTGGGAAAGATTGAGGGCAGGAGGAGAAGGGGATGACAGAGGATGAGATGGTTGGATGACATCACCGACTCAATGGACATCGATTTGGGTGGACTCCGGGAGTTGGTGATGGACAGGGAGGCCTGGCGTGCTGCGGTTCATGGGGTCACAAAGCGTCAGACACGACTGAGTGACTGAACTGAACTGAAGGTTGCCTTAACACGACAGAGATGAATTTTGAGTACGTAACCAACAGTGTCTGCCACAGCCAGGTTCCAATGTCTGCTTTAACACAAAAATACCTGCTACTATCGTGAACTACCACAACCTAGGAGGCTTAAAGAAAGAAAAATTTATTGTCTCACAGTTCTGGAAGCTAAATGTCTGAAATGAAGATGTTGACAGCGTCATGCTCTCTGTAAAACCTGAACAGGGTGCCTTCACGGTGTCTTCCTAACTTCCTGTCTTTGCTGGAAATACTTGGCATTCCTTGGCTTTTATATATATATATATATATATATATAAAATCACTCCAATTTCTGCCTCCATTATCACATGGCTGACTATTCCCTGTATGTCTCTGCTTTCTATTCTCATACAGACATCAGTCATATTAGATTAAGTCCAGGCCTAATGATTTCATCTTTACTTGATTATAACTGCAAAAACCCTATTTCCATATAAAGTCACAATTACAGATGCCTGAGGATAAGACTTCAACCTATATGTTTTGGAGAGAGCACAATGCAACACATAACACCTAGTCATATTGGTGCTCTTTTAGGGATATCAATGCTATAATGTTGTTTCTTGTGAATCTTTCTCTGTGAAACAAGGTCTGGAGTCTCCACTGCATAACAAGGTTTGAAGACTTGAGGACTATTTGGGTCATCTTGGAAGAGTCACTTATTTTCTGTGAACCTGTCAGTTTTCTTACCACATGAGAACTTCCCAATATGATACTCTCATTCAAAGACTGTCTGGTCTCAGAAAAGCCCTCTATGGAGATGGATTTATCTGTATACCATTGCCTGATTATATTAAACATTAGGTAATTTAATTTACCCCTGTTTAGTGTCCTGCTCTGCATTGGAGAAGGAAATGGCAACCCACTCCAGTATTCTTGCCTGGAGAATCCCAGGGACAGAGGAGCTTGGTGGGCTGCGGTCAGTGGGGTTGCACAGAGTAGGACACGACTGAAGCAGCTTAGCAGCAGCAGCAGCAGTGTCATGCTCATGAAACACTCTAAGTTCTTTCTATGTGGTGGGTTTATATATGAACTCCCTCTCCATAAAGGTTTTATATTTAACAATATAATTTGAACTACTGGCTGTAAAATGTTATGAAAAATAGAAATTTTGATTTTTTAAAAATTTCCAAATCCTCAGTTGTAGGACTTCATGTTCTACCTTCTATTAAAGCAGTTTCTAAAGGCAATGTGATATTCTGATCTTCTTTAACATAAAATGTTTTAACTTGATTGGAAATTATTGATTGGGATGTTAAATTATGAAAATAATAGGAAAGTATAGAGGTGAATGGGGTCAAGTTATTATAGGTGGAGTTTGTGAAGAAAAACACCCTGGTCTCTAGTTACAGGAACAAGATAGTTCAGAAGAAAGGGAATTTCTCAAATTTCACTGGCCTTTTTAACAAAGGGTGAGCCAAGTGTGTGAGTAGACAAGCTCAGCACAGATCCAGCTGAGTTGGCATAAGGTTAGGGGAAGCAGGCTTAACTTTCTCAACCCTTTCAGCAGAGTCACAAAAGTTCAAAGAGACTCGCGTGAAAAGGTGAGTGTTGGCTCTGATGCTGGGAAAGGATTCATGCTTTAGTGAGGATAGTAATTAATATTTGTGTCTGTCTAAACCTGTTTCTCACCTTCTTCTAATAGAATACGCTTTCCTGTGTGTGTGTGTTTCTTCTCCTCTTTCTTCAACAAGATACAGTTTCTATATTCATCTGGTGTTTCTTTTGAAAGATAATGTGTATAAGCAAACATAAAATTAGTGTACGTTCATTTTGCTTCCTGATACATAAATCACACTAAAATGAAGTCACATTTTAAAAATAAACATAATAGCAGAACTGATTATATTTCTAGAATAAAGCACATTTCCCCTTCATCTAACTAAAGGTGTTTCATGACAATAGAGTTGATATAGTTGCCTGTTCATTAATGCAACAACTTTAAAAAGAGACCCCCCTCCCAAAATTTATGTGAAACCATCAAGCTAATAAATTGGATGCACATTCTGAGATCCAATTTTACACAGTCGTATGACACTACTATGATATGCTGCTTGCTTCAGTTAAAACAGTAATATTTTACAAAGTATTCTACTGAGCCAGTTTAAGTCGAAATTTATAATGCTGTCATTGTACATTTAAAATACATCTTTGTGTGATATTACTTTTTTCTCAGGACAAATAAACACACAACAAAAAGACTAGAAAAATCAATTGTTAGTTGGCATATTCAAAAATCAGTTCAGCATTTCCCCGACAGTGCTGATTTCACACATTTCTAATTCAGCTAGAAATATATTCATCAGGGAGAATGTTGCAAATACTAACTTTCAGTGTTTGCTTTTTTTTTTTTTTTCCCTTTATTTTTTGATTTAGCACTCGGTAGGTATTAGTCTTTATTTTTAAAATTTTTATTTTAAATTGGCACATAATTGATTAACATGCTGTGTTTGTTTCAGGTATATATAGCAAAGTGATTCAGTTATAAATGTATTTGTTATTTTCCAAAGTCTTTTCCCTATAAGTTGTTACAGAGTATTGAGCAGAGTTCCCTATGCTTGTTGATTATTTTAAATATAGTAGTGTGTACATGTCAATCCCAAACTCCCAGGCTATCCTTCCCCCCACCCTTCTCCACTGGTAACCATAAATTCATTTTCTAGCTCTATGAGCTGTTCTGTTATGTAAATAAATTCATTTGTATAATTGTTTTTAGATTCTGCATATAAACCATTTCATATAGTATTTGTCTTTTTCTGTCTGACTTACTTCACTTAGTATATAAACCTCGAGACCCATCCATGTGGCTGAAACTGGCATTATTATATTTTTAATGGCTGAGTAATATTCCATTGTATTTATGTACCCCATCTTCTTTATTCATTCATCTGTCAATGGCTATTTGGTTTGTTTCCATATCTTGGCTATTAAACTGTATTGCTGTTTTTACATTTTTAAGTAACCCCCATATTGTTCTCCATAGGGGTTGTACCAATTTGCATTCCCACCAACAATGTAGGAGGGTTTCCTTTTCTCCATACTCTCTCCAGCATTTACTGTTTGTAGATTTTTTTTTATGGCCACCATTTGATTATGGTGTGAGGTGATATCTAATTGCAGTTTCAGTTTGCATCTTTAAAAAATTTTGAGCATCTTTTCATGTGTCTCATGGCCATCATATATATATATAGAGAGTTTTTTGTTTGTTTGTTTGTTTGTTTGTTTTTGAGTGGTGTCTATTTAGGTCTTCAGCTCATTTTTTCATTTGATTGCATTTTTTATATTGAGCTGCATGAATTATTTGTTGATTTTAGAGATTAATCACATCATTTTTGACCCATTCTGTGGGTTATTTCTTCATTCTGTCTATGATTTCTTTGCTGTGCAAAAGCTTTTGAATTTGATTAGATCCCATTTTTAAAATTATTTTTGAAAATTCCTTTACTTTAAGAGACAGCTTGAAAAAGACATTGCTGTGATTTTGGTCAAAGAGTGTTCTGCTTATGTTTTCCTCTAAGAGTTTTATACTATCTAGTCTTTCATTTAGGTCTTTAATCCATTGTGAGTTTATTTTTGTATTTGGTGTTAAAGAATGTTCTATTTCACTTTTTTATATATACTGCCCAGTTTCCCCAGTGTCATTTATTGAAGAGATTGTCTTTCCTTTGTTGTACAGTCTTGCTTCATTTGTCATAGATTAATTGACCATAGGTGAGCTGGTTTACTTCTAAGCTTTTTATCCTATTCCCCATTGATCTATATAACTGTTTTTGTGCTCGTACCATAGTGTTTTGATGACTACAGCTTTGTAGTATAGTCCAAAGTCAAGGATCCTGAGTCCTCCAGCTTCATTTTTTCTTTTTCTCAAGATTACTTTGGCTGTTCAGGGTCTTTTATGTCTCCCTACAAATGTGAAAATTTTTCATTCTAGTTCTGTGAAAAAATGCCATTGGTAATTTAATAGGCATTGCATCAAATCTGCAAATTGCCTTGATCAGTATAGTCATTTTGACAATATTGATTCTTCCAATACAAGAACATGATATATGTTTCCACCTGTTTGTGTCATCTTCAATTTCTTTCATCAGTGTCTTAAAATCCTCAGAATATAGATTCTTTGTCTCCTTAAGCAGGTGTAGTTCTAGATATTTTATTCTTTCTAATATGATGGTAAGTGGGATCACTAATTTCTCTTTTTGATCTTTCATTGTTAGTGTATATAAGTATTTCTGTGTATTAGTTTTATATCTGGCAGTTTTACCAAGTTCACTGATTAGGTCCAGTCATTTTCTGGTGGCATCGTTAGGATTTTCTATGTACAGTATCATGTCACCCACTAACAGTGACATTTTTACTTCTTTTCTGATCTGGATTCCTTTCATTTCTTTTTCTTCTCTGATTTCTATGGCTGCTGCTGCTGCTGCTGCTAAGTTACTTCAGCCGTGTCCAACTCTGTGCAATCCCATAGATGGCCATCCATCAGGCTCCCCCATCCCTGGGATTCTCCAGGCAAGAACAGTGGAGTGGGTTGCACTTTCCTTCTCCAAGATTTCTATGGCTAGGACTTACAAAACTATATTGAATAATAGTGGCAAGAATGGACATCCTTGTCTTATTCCTGATCTTAAAGGAAATGCTTTCAGTTTTCCACCACTGAGAATAATGTTTTGTGTGGTTTGTTGTAATGGCCTTTATTATGTTGAGATAGGTTTCCTCTATGCCCACTTTCTGGAGAGTTTTTTGTCATAAATCAGTGTTGAATTTTGTAAAAAGCTTTTGCTGCACCTATTGAGATAATCATATGGTTTTTTTCTTGTTTGTTAATATGGTTGATCAAATAACATTGATTGATTTGCATATATTGAATAATACTTGCATCCCTGGAATAAATCCCACTTGATAATTGTGTATGATCATTTAATGTGCCATTGGATTCAAATTGTTGCAGATATTTGCATCTATGTTCATCAGTGATATTGGCATGTAATGTTCTGTTTGGTGGTATCTTTGTCTCATTTTGGTATTAGGGTGATAGTGGCTTCTTCTATAATTTTTTGGAAGAGTTTCAAAAGATTAGGTATTAGCTCTTCTCTAAATGTTTGATAGAATTTACATATATAGCCATCTTGTCCTGGCCCTTTGTTAGTGGGAGTTTTAATCACAGTTTCAAATTCAGTACTTGTGATTGGTCTATTCACATTTTCTATTTCTTCTGACTTCAGTCCTGGGAGATTATACCTTTCTAAGAATTTGTATTTCTTCCTGGTAGTCCATTTTATTGGCATATAATTGCTTATAGCAGTCTCTTATGATCCTTCATATTTCTGTGGTGTCACTTGTAATTTCTCCCTTTTTATCTTTAATTTTTATTGATCTGAACCCCCTTCTTTTTCCTTGAGTCTCATGTGTGTTCTGATGCTTTTGGATAGAATGCTCTATAAATCAATCAGTTAAAACCATCTGTTCTAAAGTGTCATTTAAGGCCTATGTTTCCTTATTTGTTTTCTTACTGGATGAAACTGGGGTGTTAAAGTTCCCCGCTCTTATTGTGTTATTTTTAATTTCTCCTTCTAAGGCATAATCACTTGATATTATGATAATATGATAATATTGAGATACTCCTATATAGGATGCATATATATATATATTTAGAGTTGTTATATCTTCTTCCTTTGATCCCTTGATCATTATATGGTGTACTTTTTATCCTTTATTATTATATAGTGTCCTTTTTGTGTCTTGTAACTGTCTTTATTTTGTCTTATAAAAGTATTGCTACTCCAGCTTTCTTTTGATATCCATTTGCATCCCATCCCTCACTTTCAGTCTGTATGTGTCCCTAGATCTGAAGTGGGTCTCTTGTAGACAGCATATACATAGGTCTTGTTTTTTTATCCATTCAACAGTCTGTGTTTTTTGGTTGGAACGTTTAATTCATTTACATTTAAGGTGATTCTCAATATATATGTTCTTATTGCCAATTTAGTTATTTTGGAAGCTTTTGTCTGTCTTTTTTCTTTCCTTTGTCTTTTGTTTTCTTCTCTTTGATTTGATGACTAACTTTGTTGTTGTGTTTGGATTCCTTTTTCTTTTTGTGTGTTTATTTATTGTAGATTTTTAATTTGTGGTTACTGTGAGGATATAGTAGTCTGTATATAAACAAGATTATATTAAGTTGCTGGTTTTTTAATTTCAAATGAATTTCCAGTGTTGTATTTGTGTTCACTCCTCACAATGTCTGGTTTTGATATATTTGTGTGCAACTGATTTTATACCTTTATTTTTGCCTTTACTGGTGAGCTTTTCCATTTGTAATTTTATTGTTTCTAGTAGTGGCCTTTTCTTTTTGGAGAAGTTCCTTTAGTATTTTTTGCAAAGCTGTTCCAATGGTGCTGAATTTGCTTATCTTTTCTTGTCTATAAAGCTTTTATTTCTTCATAGAATCTAAATGAGAGTCTTGCTGGGTAGAATATTCTTGGATATAGATTCTTCCCTTTCATCACTTTAAATACATAAAGGCACTCCTTTATGGCCTGCAGAGCCTCTGCTGAGAAATCAGCTCATAACCTTATGGGAGTTCTCTTGTATGCTATTTGTTGCTTTTTCCCTTTTGCTTTTAAATATTTTTTTCTTTGTCTTTAATTTTTGTCATTTGATTACTATGTTTCTCAACATGTCCTTTTTGGGGTTATCTTGTTTGGAAATCTCTGTGCTTCCTGGACTTGGGTGACTCTCTCTGTCCCCATGGTAGGAAAGTTTTTAGCTATTATGTCTTCAAATATTTTCTCATATCCTTTCTCTCTCTCTCTTTTCCTGCTAGGATCCCTATAATGCAGTGTTGGTGTATTTGATGTTGTCCCAGAGGTCTCTTAGATTGTCTTCATTTCTTTTCATTCTATTTTCTTTGTTCTGTTCCACAGCAGTGATTTCCACCATTCTGTCTTCCAGGTCACTTATCCATTCTTCTGCCTCAGTTATTGTGCTACATATTACTTCTAGTGTATTTTTCATTTCACTTATTGCATTGTTCATCTGTTTTTCTAGGTCTTTATTAAACATTTGTTGTACCTTCTCAATCTGTGCCTCCAATCTTTTTCAAGATCTTGGATCATCTTCACTATCATTACTCTGAATTCTTTTTCTGATAGATTGCCTATCTCCAGTTCAGTTAGTTGTTCTTCTGGGGTTTTATCTTGTTCCTTCACCTGGTATGTATTCTTCTGCTGTCTCATCTTGTCTAATTTTCTGCATTTATGGTTTCTATTCCACCAGCTGAAGTGTTGTAGTTCTTCTTTCTTCTGCTGTCTACTCTCCAGTAGATGAGACTCTCTAAGAGGTTTGTGCAGAGTTCTGGTGGGAGGGCCTAGTTTCTGCCCACTGATGTGTGAAGCTGGGTCTGGTTTCTCTGATGAGCAGGGCCGTGTTCAGGAAAACTTTAAGCAGTTTTTCTGTTATGGTGGAGCTGTGTTTCTACCATACTGGTTGATTCCCTTGAAACATCCCAGCACTGGAGTCTACAGCCTGTTGGGTGGGGTTAAGTCTTAGAATGGGTAAAAGGTGACCTCTGCCTGGAGGAGGTATCCCTCCTGGGCACATACCAATGAGTACTTGCTAGAGCTCACATTGCCAGTGTCTTTATCTCTGCAGTGAGCCACAACCACCCCCCTCCCCCACCTCTGTACGAGCTCCTCCAATACTAGGAGGTAAGTCTGGCCCAGTCTCTTATGAGGTCACTGTTTCTTTCCCTGGGTCCTGGTGCACACTAAACCTTGTGTGCACCCTCCAAGAGTAGAATTTCCTCCACTTCTGTGGAGTTCCTGTGATCAAACCCCTCTGGCTTTCAAAGCCAGGTTCTGGCTTTGCCTCCTCCCATTGCCATATCCCCAAGCTGGTAAACCTGATGTGGGTCTTAGTACTTTCACTTCCTGTGGGAGAACTTCTGTGATACAATTATTTTCCAGTTTGTGGTCACTCACTTGGCAAGTGTGAGGTTTGATTTTATTGAGATTGTGCCCCTCCTACCATCTCATTGTGGTTTCTTTGTTTTTATGTGTAGAATATCTTTTTTGGTAGGTTGAAGCATTTTTTTTTTTTAATGGTTTTTCAGCAGGTAGTTGTTATATCTGTTTTTATAGGAAGGGCTGAGCTCACATCCTTCTACCCCACCATCTTGCTGACCAGTATTATTCTTTAAATAATTTTTAAAATGAATGCTTTCATTTTATTAATTCTGTCTTAGGAATGTGGCAAGCCTGAATAATATGCATATTAGTCAGCTACAGCTGCCAGAGCAAATTACTACAGACCAGATGGCTTAAACAGCAGAAAATTTGCTCACAGTTCTGGAGCCAGAAGTCCATAATCATGTTCTTGGCACAGATAGTTTATTCGGAGACCTTTCTTTCTCCTTGGCTTGTAGGTATTCATTTACCTGGGTCTTTACATGCTCTTTCCTCTGTGAATCTGTGTCCTAATCTCTTCCTGAAGGAATACCAGTCACAGTGGATTAGGGTCCACTCGTAGGACCTCATTTACCTTAATTACATCTTCAAAGGACCTTTTTACAAATACAGTCACATCTTGAGGTACTGGGATTAGAACATCAACAGAATTCTAGAATTTGAGGAGGACATAATTTAGCCATAATAATACATTGACGTGAAAAACATTTATATTTTTAAATTGTAATGACTCTTTGATGGACTAGGTTGTCTACCTCAATACCAAAAAAATATCCTGTTTGTGACATCACCTTATTTTTTGCCCTTCTTTCCACAATATTAATTTTTGGTCTTTGAAAAGCAGTACATAATCTGTACAGAGAGAGGCAAATGTCATTACTGGGAAGTTTAGAATAAATTTAAAAGAAAATTATGATATAAGGAAAAAGAGATTAAAATTCTATGTTGTATTTTCTCTTGAATCTCAAAAAGTATAGCACCTAAAGATTTTTACCTTTTTGAAGGAGTGTATTCCCTGTGACCACTTTCTTTTCTCCTGTCTTTACATCCAGCCTTAACTTCAGGTTCTTTGCCCACCAATGGCTCCTTCTTCAAGCCTCTCTGCTCTTATCTCAAGCTCCTTTGCAAGACCAAATTCCTCTTTATTCCACAAGGGTGGATTCACACTGCTCATTTTGCTAAAATGGCATATGAGTTACATGTATCTAGAAGAAGCACAAGACTCCACCCATTATAGTCAGGTGGGGGATGCTGTGGAAAGACGATTTGTTCAGTCCTGTGTCAAAGACAGACACTGGTTCTGAAATCTAAATGTCTTTTTGATAAGTAGGTGTGCTACTCTCAGTGAATCTGTTCTCCCAAAGGAGGACACCCTTTTATTATTCCTTTGGAAATGGAATGGAAACCCTTAAGATGAGGGGACAGCAATGCTTCTCTGGTTATATCCAGAAAAAAAAAATGTGTTTTTCCTTGCATTTTTTGGGGGGTGGGGTGGCAGGAAGAGAGTGGCAGTATAGGAAGAACAGCGCTCAGAAATTCAAGTCTTGGGCTGCTGTCTCTGTGGCTCTAGGGAGGGTTTCAGTTTCAATTACACTGTTAGTATTCAGTCTTTCTCTGACAGAAGGCAAGCAGTTTGAATATGCTACTACTGTCTATTTAAATGTAAATTTCATGCAGTTCATGATGACTAATGCTATGCAGTACTTCATGATCTATAGACCCTGATTTAGGATACATTTAAGACTTTCAAGTGACTATAGGTATCCATTTTTACGTTAGTCACATCTCATTTTTTTCTGCATCAATTTAGTGTGGAGTTACTGCATTTCAAAGTGAAAGTGTTAGTCACTCAGTCATATCCGACTCTGCGACCCCATGGACTGTAGCCTGCCGGGCTCCTCTGTCCATGGGATTCTTCAGGCAAGAATACTGGAGTGGGTTGTCATTCCCTTCTCCAAGGGATCTTCCCCTGGAGAAATTGAACCTAGGTCTCTTGCATTGCAGGCAGATTCTTTATCATCTGAGTCACCAGGGAAGCTACTTTGTTTCAAGATGGAACACATTTAAATGCCAAATAAGAGGATATATGGTTAAAAGTTCAATCCATATAAATGCCTTAAATAAAAATGAATAATAGCCTCCTAAATTTTCTCTATAATTACAGCCTATGATTATTAACTTCTTATGAGAAAATATAAATTCTAGTGATAAGAAGCATTATCAAAGATATGGAAATATTTCATAATAAATGGTCCAACCTCTCATGTATCTGTAATACTTCTAATTTGTACATATCTAATAACTTGATCTCAAATTATAAGACAAAATTTGAGAGAACTAAGGGGAAATACATATCAAAATTCACAGTGGAGATTTTAATACACTGTCCCCAGTCTCTGATGGACTAGAAAGGGGAAAAAAGTGAGTCAGAATATAGAAGATAATTTTTAAGGGTGCAATTATTACTAGTTGAAATTAAGGCCAAGTTTGGGGACCCAAAAGAGACTTTTGGAATTCTAGTAAATGTTATATGTGGAGACATGGGTAGTAGTTACAAGAGTGTGCTGACTTTGTGACAGTCATTGACCTGTTCCTTACTATTGGTGGTTTTTTAATGGATGTTAAGCATGGCAACCCGCTCCAGTATTCTTGCCTGGAGAATCCCCATGGACAGAGGAGCCTGGTGGGCTACAGTCCTTGGGGTCACAAACAGTCAGACACGACTGAGCGACTAAGTGCACACACATACTTCAATTAAAAATTAATTGTTAAAAAAGAAAAACTACCTTCAAAACTCCCCTTCTCTTACTAAATTTGCTTACCCAAATGCACTTTTTGGTTTGCTTTCTTTCGCTGTGTATAGGAGGAAAGCAGCATTTACTAAATGTACCCTGTACACCGGAGCCTGAACTGTCTTGTTTTCCCCTAATAGTCAAAGGCATTTGAATTCCAAACATGAGGTCTGAAAGAGAAGAAATTCCTTACCTGTCAAATATAGCCTTTCCACGTTTCAGCTGTGAAAAATAATTAGGAGGAAAAAATGTCAATGAGCAACATTTTTTTTTTTTATGGACAAATGGAAAATTCAGAATAGAGAAATCACAATTTCAAAAAATTTGGTAAAAATGAAAATGTAATCTTTATTAATCCATAGAAAAAATCATAATTAAATATTGTTAATTCAGATTTCAGTGATCTGCAATAACAACCACAAGAGTAGCAGTAATGGTCAATTTTTAAATATTTATATATGTCACATACACTAATATATGTTATTGTTGGTGTTGTTGTTCAGTCACCAGTCATGTCTGATTCTTTGTGACCCCATGGACTGCAACACGCCAGGACTCACTGTCCCTCACCATCTCCTGGAGTTTGCCCAAGTTCATGTTCATTGCATTGGTGATGCCATCCAGCTATCTCATCCTCTGAAGCCCTCTTCTCCTTCTGCCCTCAATCTTCCCTAGAATCAGGAACTTTTCCAATGAGTTGTCTGTTTGCATCAGATCACCAAAATACTGGAGCTTCAGGTACAGCATCAGTCCTTCTAGTGCATATTCAGGGCTGATCTCCCTTAAGATTGACTAGTTTGGTCTCCTTGCTGTCCAAGGGACTCTCAGCAGTTATCTCCAACACCACAGTCAGAAAGCATCAATTCTTTGGCATTCTGCCTTCCTTACAGTCCAGCTCTCTCAACCGTACATGGCCACTGGGAAGACCATAGCCTTGACTATACAGACTTTTGTCACAGAGTAATGTCTCTACTTTTCAACACACTGTCTAGGTTTGTCCTTGCTCTCCTATCAAGAAGAAATCTTTCATGGCTGCAGTCACCATACATAGTGAGTTTGGAGCCCAAGAAGAGGAAAACTGTCACTACTTCCATCATTTCCCTCCTATTCATCCCTCAGTGAGGGGCGAGGCAACACAGCACCACCCATCAGCAGAAAATTGGATTAAAGATTTACTGAGTAGGGCCCTGCCAGACTCAGAGCAAGACTTAGTTTTCCCCACAGCCAGTACCACCTGTGAAGAAGCTCTCAAAAGCCTCTTATCCTTAACCATAAGATGCCAGATAGAATGAAAACTACAATCACAAAAACTAACCAAACTGATAACATGGATCACAGCCTTGTATAACTCAGTGAAACTGTGAGTCATGCCACGTAGGGCTACCAAACATGGATGGGTCATGGTAAAAAGTTATGACAAAGTGTGGCCCACTGGAGAAGGGAATGGAAAACCACTTCAGGATCCTTAGCTTGAGAACCCCCAAAACAGTATGAAAAGGCAAAAAGATATGACACCAAAAGATGAACTCCACAGATGTGTAAGTGCTCAATATGCTACTGGAGAAGAGTAAAGAAATAGCTCCAGAAGGAATGAAGAGGCTGAGCCAAAGTGGAAACAACTCCCAGTTGTGAATGTGTCTGGTGTGAAAGTAAAGTCCAATTCTGTAAAGAAAAATATTGCATAGGAACCTGGAATGTTAGATCCATGAATGTTAGATCCATGTAAGATCCACGAATCAAGGCAAATTGGAAGTAGTCAAACAGGAGATAGCAAGAGCAAACATTGACATTTTAGAAATTAGTGAACTATAACGGACTGGAATGGGTGAATTTAATTCAGATGACAATTATATCTACTATTGTGGCCAAGAATCCCTTAGAAGAAAAGGAATAGCCCTCATAGTCAACAACGGAGTTCAAAATGCAGTACTTAGGTGCAATCACAAAAATGACAGAATGATCTCTATTTGTTTCCAAGGCAAATCATTCAATATCACAGTAATCCAAGTCTGTGCCCAACCACTAATGCCAAAGAAGCTGAAGTTGAAAGGTTTTATTAAGACCTACATGAACTTCTAGAACTAACAACAACAAATAAAGATACCCTTTTCATTATAGGGGACTGGAATGCAAAAGTAGGAAGTTAAGAGATATGTGGAGTAACAGGCAAGTTAGGCCTTGGAGTACAGAATGAAGCAGGGAAAAGATTAACAGAGCTTTGCCAAAAGAACACACTGGTCATAGCAAACGTTCTCTTCCAACAACACAAGAGATGACTTGTGTCTGGTGATGGACATCACCGAATGGTTAATACCAAAATCAGATTGATCATATTCTTTGCGGTTCAAGATAGAGAACCTCTATACAGTCAGCAAAATCAAGTCTGGGAGCTGACTGTGACCCAGATAATGAACTCCTTATGGCAAAATTCAGACCTAAATTGAAGAAAGTAGGGAAAACCACTAGACCATTCAGGTATGACCTAAATCAGATTCCTTAATGATTATACAGCAGAAGTGGCAAATAGATTCAAGGGATTAGATCTTTTAGGCAGAGTTCCTGAAGAACTATCGATGGAGGTTCATGACACTGTACAGAAAGTTGGTGATCAAACCATCCCCAAGAAAAAGAAAGGCAAAATGGCTGCTGAAAAGGCCTTACAAATAGCTGAGAAGGCAAAGAAAAAAAGGAAGATATACCTATCTGAATGCAGAGTTCAAAGAATAGCAAGGAGAGATAAGAAAGCCTTCCTAAGTCATCAGTGCAAAGAAAGAGAGGGAAAAAAATAGAATACAAAAGACTAGAGATCTCTTCAAGAAAATTAGAGACACCAAAGGAATATTTCATGCAACGATGGGCACAATAAAGGACAGAGGCTGTATGGACCTAACAGAAGCACAAGATATTAAGACGAGGTGAAAAGAATATACAAAAGAACTATACAGAAGAGATCTTAATAACCCAGATGACCACCATGTTTTGATCATTCACCTAGAACCAGACATCCATAGTACAAAGTCAAGTGGGCCTTAGGAAGCATCACTATGAACAAAGCTAGTGGAGGTGATGGAATTCCATGTGAGCTATTTAAAATTCTAAGGTTGGTACTGTGAAAGTGCTGCTCTCAATGTTCCAGCAAATTTGGAAAACTCAACAGAGGCCATAGGACTGGAACATGTCAGTTTTCATTCCAAACCCAAAAGGCAATGCCAAAGAATGTTCAAACTACTGCACAATTGCACTTATCTCACATGCTAGTAAAGTAATGCTCAAAATTTTCCAAGCCAGGCTTCAACAGTACATGAACTGAGAACTTCCCAATGTTCAAGCTGGATTTAGAAAAGGCAAAGGAACAAGAGATCAAATTGCCAACATCCATTGCATCATAGAAGAAGCTAGAGAATTTCAGAAAAACATCTACTTCTGCTTAATTTACTATTCTAAAACATTTGACTGTGTAGATCACAAAAAACTGTGGAAAATTCTTAAGGAAATGGGAATACCAGACCATCTGACCTGCCTCCTGAGAAATCTGTACACATGTCAAGAAGCAACAGTTAGAACCAGACATGGAAGAGACTGGTTCCAAATTGTAAAAGGAGTATGTCAAAGCTGTATATTGTCACCCTGCTTATTTAACTTCTATGCAGAGTACATCATGAGAAACGCTGGGCTGGAGGAAGCACAAGCTGGAATCAAGATTGCTGGGAGAAATATCAGTAACCTCAGATATGCAGATAGCACCAACTTTATGGCAGAAAGCAGAGAGGAACTGAAGAGCCTCTTGATGAAGGTGAAAGGAGATTGAAAAGTTGGCTTAAAACTCAACATTCAAACACATGAAAAGATGCTCAACATCACTCATTATCAGAGAAATGCAAATCAAAACCTCAATGAGGTACCATTACATGCCAGTCAGGATGGCTGCTATCCAAAAGTCTACAAGCAATAAATGCTGGAGAGGGTGTGGAGAAAGGGGAACCCTCTTACACTGTTGGTGGGAATGCAAACTAGTACAGCCGCTATGGAGAACAGTGTGGAGGTTTCTTAAAAAACTGGAAATAGAACTGCCATATGACCCAGCAATCCCACTCCTGGGCATACACACTGAGGAAACCAGAACTAGAACTGAAGGAGACACATGCACCCCAATGTTCATCGCAGCACTGTTTACAATAGCCAGGACATGGAAGCAACCTAGATGCCCATCAGCAGATGAATGGATAAGGAAGCTGTGGTACATATACACCATGGAGTATTACTCAGCCATTAAAAAGAATTCATTTGAACCAGTTCTAATGAGATGAATGAAACTGGAGCCCATTATACAGAGTGAAGTAAGCCAGAAAGATAAAGAACATTACAGCATACTAACACATATATATGGAATTTAGAAAGATGGTAACGACAACCCCATATGCAAAACAGAAAAAGAGACACAGAAGTACAGAACAGACTTTTGAACTCTGTGGGAGAAGGTGAGGGTGGGATGTTTCGAAAAAACAGCATGTATATTATCTATGATGAAACAGACCACCAGCCCAGGTGGGATGCATGAGACAAGTGCTCGGGCCTGGTGCACTGGGAAGACCCAGAGGAATCGGGTGGAGAGGGAGGTGGGAGGGGGGATCGGGATGGGGAATACGTGTAAATCTATGGCTGATTCATATCAATGTATGACAAAACCCACTGAAAAATAAATAAATAAATAAAAGAACAACAACAACAAAAAGAAGTAAATGTGCCTCATCCAACAAACAATGCAAAATATGTCAGTTTAATTTTCTCATTCATTGAGAAAAACCATGAATTGTGAGTTAGAAGGAAAAGAATAGTTAAAAGCAGGATGGAAATTTATTCAAGCTACTGCTAATCACATTACAATAAACTGTAATCTAAATAAGAAAAAAAAACCTCAACATTCAGAATCAAAGATCATGGCATCCAGCCCCATCACTTCATGGCAAATAGATGGGGAAACAATGGAAACAGTGAGAGACTTTATTTTCTTGGTCTCCAAAATGACTGCAGATGGTGACTGCAGCCATGAAACTAAAAGACTCTTGCTCCTTGGAAGAAAAGTTATGTCCAACCTATACAGCATATTAAAAAGCAGAGTCATTAATCTGCTAACAAAAGTCCATATAGTCAAGTTAAAGTTTTTCTAGTAGTCATGTATGGATGTGAGAGTTGGGCCATAAAGAGCTGAGCACCGAAGAATTGATGCTTTTGAACTGTGGTGTTGGAGCAGACCTTTGAGAGTCCCTTGGACTGTAAGGGACTAGTCAATTCCAGTCAAACCAGTCAATCCTAAAGGAAATCAACCCTGAATATTAATTGGAAGGACGGATGTTGAAGCCTAATTCAATACTTTGCCCACTTGATGTGAAGAATCAACTCATTAGTAAAGACCCTGACACTGGGAAAGATTGAAAGAAGGAGGAGAAGGGGATGAGAAAGAATGAGATGTTTGGAGGGCATCACTGACTCAATAGACATGAATTTGAGTAAGCTCCTGGAGATGGTGAAAGTCAGGGAAGCCAGGCATGCTACAGTCCGTGGGCTGGCAAAGAGTCGGACATGACTGAATGACTGAATAGTAAATGGGGCCAGATGCCATAATCTTAGTTTTTTTGCTCATCAGCCTTTTGCCTAAGATCAAGTATTTAATATATCATATATTCAACCCTAAATATTCATTGGAAGGAGTGATGCTGAAGCCGAAGCTCAAATGATTTGGTCACTTGATGTGAAGAGTTAACTCACTGGAAAAAACCTTAATGCTGGGAGAAATTGAAGGCTTTATAAAAAGAGGGCAGCAGAGGATGAGACGGTTAGATAGCATCAGTGATTCAACGGAAATTTTAGCAAACTCCTAGAGATTGTGAAGAATAGAGAATCCTGGTGTGCTGCAGTCCATGGGTTGTAAAGAATCGGACACCACTTAGCAACCGAATAACAAAAACAGTAAATATATTCTAATAATTATCTGTGGCAGATCAAAACAACACATACATATCATCTCAGTTTCTTGGAGGTGCCAGAGTTTGGGTATGGTTTATTCAGGTTTTTAGCTTCAAGGACCCCAAGAGCTGTAATCTTGGTGTCAATCAGTGATGCAGTCTCATCTGAGGATGAATTCAGGAAGGATCTGATTCCAAGCTCATGTACTTGTTGGCATTATTCAGTTCCCATATGCTGACAAATTGAGGGCCTCAGTTTCTTACTGGCTATTCACTAGAGGTCACCTTAAGTTCTTTGTTATGTGGGCCTTTCCAATACAGCTGCTTGCTTCATCAAAGCCAGTAAATGAGAGCATCCTCGCAGGACAATGTTACAATCTTACATAATAAAATCATATACACATAATTATCCGCTCATCATCTTTACTATTCAGTTATCCAGAAGCATGTCATAGATCCACCCACACTTAAGGGCCAAGTACCATAGAAGGTCATGAATGGCTTTTGTGGGGATTATAGGGTCTATTTTAAAGTCCATCCTCCACATGTACAGTATATTTCACATGGATTATCTCATTTATTTTTCACAACAGTTCTATGTTATAAGTATGTAAATGCCTCTATTTTACAGATGAGAAGACTGTGGCCTCAGTGTTAAATAACTTGTCTATCTATTGATTTGTGTTGAAGCTTTGATTCAAGTTGAGGCATCTAGAAATTGAGGTTACTCAATTTACTTTTAACAGGTTAAGTCTTATAACTTCACAATTAGCAAAAATTTCATAGTGAAGTATATTGGAAAAGGGGAAATCTTTTCAACTACTTTAGAAAGAATACATTTTAATAGATCATTAACATACTCCATATTATTCTTACCTATTCAAACAGGGAGTAAATTCGCTCTTACAATAAAAAAAATAAATTGAGCCCCAAATGATTTTTTGTTAGCTTATTTGTACTGGATTAATGAAAAATAGAGATTTCTAGGATTTATTTGCATATTCAAGTTAGTTACAATATTGTGTATTTTAGTGAAACAGTTTCACATTTCAAAGATATATTTAAACCCAGAGATGTTACTTATTTAAAATATTTCTTATCCTTGTTTCAGCACATGATTTTGAATTTTTTTATCACATTTCTAAAAGAAAAGTGAGAGAGAAAGAGAAAGACGGAGATGACCTGATCCTAAGCATTTCATTACTAACTAGGTTAGCTTTAAATGATGTGATGGTACAGTTAGGTCACTGAAATCATGAGGAGTGAATTCTTTTCATGTTATCCATTTGAGTTCTATGAAATATAAAATGAGCAGCAGAAATTAAGATCTTAGTATACCATTTGAATGCAGCATTCCAAAGAATAGCAAGGAGAGATAAGAAAGCCTTCCTCAGCAATCAATGCAAAGAAATAGAGGAAAACAACAGAATGGGAAAGACTAGAGATTTCTTTAAGAAAACTAGAGATACCAACGGAACATTTCATGCAAAGATGGGTTTGGTTAAGGACAGAAATGGTATGGACCTAACAGAAGCAGACAATATTATGAAGAGGTGGCAAGAATACACAGAACTGTACAAAAAAGATCTTCACGACCCAGATGATCACGATGGTGTGATCAGTCACCTAGAGCCAGACATCCTGGGATGTGAAGTCAAGTGGTCCTTAGAAAGCATCACTACGAACAAAGCTAGTGGAGGTGATGGAATTCCAGTTGAGCTATTTCAAATCCTGAAAGATGACGCTGTAAAAGTGCTGTAGTCAATATGCCAGCAAATTTGGAAAACTCAGCAGTGGCCACAGGACTGGAAAAGGTCAGTTTTCATTCCAATCTCAAAGAAAGGCAAACCCAAAGAATGCTCAAACTACTGCACAATTGTTCTCATCTCACACGCTAGGAAAATAATGCTCAAAAATCTCCAAGACAGGCTTCATCAATATGTGAACTGTGAACTTCCAGATGTTCAAGCTGGTTTTAGAAAAGGCAGAGGAACCAGAGATCAAATTGCCAACATCCTCTGGATCATCAAAAAAGCAAGCAAGTTCCAGAAAAACATCTATTTCTTCTTTATTGATTATGCCAAAGCCTTTGACTGTGTGGATCACAATAAACTGTGGAAAATTCTGAAAGAGATGGGAATACCAGACCACCTGACCTGCCTCTTGAGAAACCTGTATGCAGGTCAGGAAGCAACAGTTAGAACTGGACATGGGCCAACAGACTTGTTCCAAATAGGAAAAGGAGTACATCAAGGCTGTATATTGTCACCTGCTTATTTAACTTATATGCAGAGTACATCATGAGAAACGCTGGGCTGGAAGAAGCACAAGCTGGAATCAAGACTGCCGGGAGAAATATCAATAACCTCAGATAAGCAGATGACACCACCCTTATGGCAGAAAGTGAAGAGGAACTAAAAAGCCTCTTGATGAAAGTGAGAGAGTAGAGTGAAAAAGTTAGCTTTAAGTTCAGCATTCAGAAAACTAAGATCATAGCATCTGGTCCCATCACTTCACGGCAAATAGATGGGGAAACAGTGGAAATATTGTCAGACTATTTTTTGGGGCTCCAAAATCACTGCAGATGGTGATTGCAGCCATGAAATGAAAAGACGCTTACTCCTTGGAAGGAAAGTTATGACCAACCTAGATAGCATATTAAAAAGCAGAGACATTACTTTGCCAACAAGGGTCCGTCTGGTCAAGGCTTTTTGACCACATGGTTTTTGCAGTGGTAATGCATCGATGTGAGAGTTGGACTGTGAAGAAAGCTGAGTGCCGAAAAATTGATGCTTTTGAACTGTGGTGTTGGAAAAGACTCTTGAGTCCCTTGGACTGCAAGGAGATCCAACCAGTCCATCCTAAAGGCAATCCGTCCTGGGTGTTCATTGGAAGGACTGATGCTGAAGCTGAAACTCCAATACTTTGGCCACCCCATGCTAAGAGTTGACTCATTGGAAAAGATCCTGATCCTGGGAGGGATCGGGGTCAGGAGAAGGGGACGACAGAGGATGAGATGGCTGAATGGCATCACCGACTCAATGGACATGAGTTTGAGTAAACTCCGGGAGTTGGTGATGGACAGGGAGGCCTGGCGAGCTGTGATTCATGGGGTTGCAAAGAGCTGGACAAGACTGAACGACTGAACTGACCGACTGATACTAAGTGACATTTGTTGCAAAACACTCACTGAGATACAGTAATCATTAGTAGCTACTTCGCAGTATTTGTCCCAAATAACCAGTATCTCTAGTTCTAGCTTTCCCTGAGGGTGTCAGTGGTACTCAGAACATGGGAAACATCTATATTGATAGGGTGGTGAAGAATTGTCTGTTTAAATATTTGCAGGAAATATTTCAAAAATAAATAGCATTATGCCAAGCATTGGCATAACTTATATATCATGAAAATGAAATTTTGAATTAGATGAGCAGTTTGCTCAAGTTTACACAGCAGGTAAAAAACACCCAGGATTTAAACCCTGGTAATTTGATCCCATAAAACATTCATCCAGTGTTTTTTAGCTAAGGTCTCATTAAAGCATCGGAACAGCTTTGAACAAATAAAACTATTTTGGCCACATACTAATTATATCACAACCCCCAAGGCTTGGGACTCAGGTATTCATATATTTTTAAAAGCACAGAGATTCTTATGTGTAATGAAGGGTGTAAAACAGATTTTTTTTCCCCTATATATCATTTGGCTCATATCATTAAATTTTAATACACCATCAATCATCTTAGGTTTGTCTGCTTTTCTCCTGTTTTATCTTTGTTTTTATTTTTTAGATTTCATAATTAAGAGGATATAAATATTCTGTGTTTGAGAAATATAGTCATTCAGAATAAGCTTCAGTCACAAATTCTCTTGGAAACCTAACAAATATAAACAAGTAACAGAATGTGTATTTTTCTTTTTAAAACAGTATCTTTTCAGTTTTGATTAATTTGGTTTCATCTTCTTTGTGTTACTTAAGGGGAAGATTTCATTTCTCTTCAGGTCTAAATTCATGTTAGTAAACATGGGTATTTTCTAACCCCAGTGTTCATTGGCTTTAATAATTGTTTAGTGCGTTACGAAACAGAGATTAAAACTGTTAAAATCATTTTGAGATTAAGTCCAAGTTAATTGTTCAGACGTCAGCACGAGCTGCAATTTTAAGGGCCTCTTTAGCTGGTTCATTTACCTAATTTCTGAGCATCAGATAAAGGAATTTTCCTGATCTTCTAATAAGAATTTCACATTGATATTATTCAAGAAAATTCTAGACTTATGATATTAGAATAGTGAATTTCTGTCCTTGGTTTTGAAGAAATTAAAATCAAAATTGTCCCAAATAATTAGCTCTAGGTACAAATTAACTAAAATATATGTACCAGGTACTATGCTAGGCACTTTTAACATACCTTATTTATTTCTCAGAAATATTTTATTCCTAGTTTTCAAAACTTATTGTTTTCATTTTATAGGTGAGAAAAAACTGGTTCCCTAGCTAGTGAGTAAGTTCAGATATACATGGACTGAGATATTTGGAATATCATAGACTATGCTTTAAAAAATATATTTCAAATCCATATTTTAAAATGTGCTTTCAGTCAAAATATATTTTATGAGGTACACAGTGTAAGAAGAATACTTTTATTACATAAAGCATAAAGAAAGACTGAATTAAGAAAATACATTCTGGGAATTAAAACTCTACTGACACACTCTATGAAGAAACTTCTACATCTTTAAAAATTCTGAGATTTAATTGAAAATGATTCATTTAACGAGAGCAAAAGGTCTGGAAGAGTCCACTTGAGTAAATTCAATTTGAAAAGTTCAAGAGAAGAATATAAGTATGAAATTTCTGATATTCAGGCATTACATTGATTTAAATAATTACTTATAATAACATGAAAATTATCCCATAAAACTAAATTTGGCCATGATTGATTCTTATTTATTATGAATCTTTTCTTATAAGGATGTGAATGTTTACAGAGTTAGAACTGAGATATTCTGAAATCACTCTCTAAGAGAAAACTTTAAAATCTTTAAAAATGGATTTGTACCTTAATATTCTACATGGAAAGGAAGCGATACCTCAATTATCATAAATCTCCATAGTTTGAAAATTCTGTGCAGAATATGACTGATATGTACAGCAATAATTTTATGCTATCATTATGGCAAATTTGTTTCACCAGGAACTATACATGATGGGCACAATAAAGGACAGAAAGGGTATGGACCTAACAGAAGTAGAAGATATTAAGAAAAGGTGGCAAGAATACAAAGAAGAACTATACAAAAGAGATCTGAATGACCCAGATAAACACAATGTTGGGATTACTAACTTAGAACCAGACATCCTGGAGTGCGAAGTGGGTCTTAGGAAGCATCACTGCAAAGACAGTGGAGGTGATGGAATTCCACCTGAGCTATTTCAAATCCTAAATGATGATACTGTGAAAGAGCTGCACTCAATATGCCAGCAAATTTGGAAAACTCAACAGTGGAAACAGGACTGGAAAAGGTCAGTTTTCACTTCAATCTCAAAGAAAAGCAATGCCAAAGAATTTTCAAACTACCACACAATTGCACACATAGTACATACTAGCAGAGTAATGCTCAAAATTCTCCAAGCAAGGCTTCAACAGTAAATGAACTGAGAACTTCCAGATGTTCAAGCTGGATTTAGAAAAGGCAGAGGAACCAGAGATCAAATTTCTAACATCCATTGCATCATCAAAAAAGCAAGAGAGTTTCAGAAAAACATCTACTTCTGCTTTATTGAATATTCCAAAGCCTTTGACTGTGTGGATCACAACAAACTGTGAAAAGTTCTTCAAGAGATGGGGATACCATACCACCTTACCTGCCTCCTGAGAAATGTGTATGAAGGTTAAGTAGCAACAGTCAGAACTGGACATGGAACAACAGATTGGTTCCAAATTGTGAAAGGAGTATGTAGAGGCTGTATATTGTCACCCTGCTTATTTAACTTATATGCAGAGTACATCATGCAAAATGCCAGGCTAGATGAAGCACAAGCTGGAATCAAGATTGCGGGAGAAATACCAATAACCTCAGATATGTATATACCACCACCTAATGGCAGAAAGCAAAGAACTAAAGAGCCTCTTGATGAAAGTGAAAAAGGAGAGTGAAAAAGCTGGCTTAAGACTAAAAATTTAAAAAAAGGAAGATCATGGAATCCAGTCCCATGACTTCATGGCAGATAAATGGGGAAACAATGGAAACAGTGAGCGATTTTCTTGGGCTCCAAAATCACTGCAGATGGTGACTGCACCCATGAAAATAAAATACGTTTGCTCCTTGTAAGAAAACTATGACCAACCTAGACAGCATATTAAAAAGCAGAGACATTACTTTACCGACAAAGGTCCATATAGTCAAAGGAATGGTATTTTCCATTAGTCATGTACGGATGTGAGAGTTGGACTATAAAGTAAGCTGAGCACCGAAAAATTGATGCTTTTGAACTGTGGTGTTGGAGAAGACTCTTGAGAGTCCCTTGGACTACAAGAAGATCAATCCAGTCAATTCTAATGGAAATCAGTCATGAATATTCTTTGGAAGGACTGATGCTGAAACTCCAATACTTCAGCCACCTGATGTGAAAAACTGACTCATTTGAAAAGATCCTGAGGCTGGGAAAGGTTGAAGGCAGGAGGAGAAGGGGACGACAGAGGGTGAGATCGTTGGATGGCATCACTGACTTGATGGACATGAGTTTTAACAAGCTCTGGGAGTTGGTAAAGGACAGGGAAGCCTGGTATGCTGCAGTCCATGGGGTCTCAAAGAGTTGGACATGACTGCATGGTGAACTGAACTGAACTGAACTGATATGTAGAAAAACAGAGTGTGGTTTTCACATTAAAATCCAAAGGAGTATGGAGAAAGAAAAAGAAGTGGTGCCAAGTTTGGTATAATTTGCCCAAGTGTTTGTTAACATGCAAGAGAAATACAGTCAGTGACAACTGTATTAGATTTAAAGCTTTTAAAAGCTGAAAAGAAAATAAGATCAAAGAAAATAAAGATTAATTTATGTGAACACCAATTAAACTCCAAGTAAAAAAACTACTTCTATCTGCATTCAAACCAACCTCAGCTCTGGGGTCTGATCATGTCTTTATTATCCAAATCTTACAACCTATCTTCTCAGTATTGCTGAGAAATGATCTCATTTTTGCTTCAAATATAAGTATTAGATTTTAATGTTGATAATGACAATCATTGTGATATCTAGAGATAGTCATTTGTCAATTTTTATGCATAACTTTCTTTAGAAGCCTGGTCTCAAGTGTAGCTTCTTATGAAAATGACAAAATGGTAAACTACTAGTTGCTTCTGGGTCACATAACCTAGAAAGTGATGTGTACTAATTTGTATTGGTTGCAAATAATGTGAATTGTTTAAGCAGAAGTGAAAAAGAATTTAGTGGACCTGGGTGATGCCTCTTTCCCACCATCTGTCAGTGCTGCTCTCAGCTGTGTGATTTCATTCTTCTACAGAGTCTTTCTAAGATCCAAAAAGAAAAACTTGAATTTTCCATGTACTGGCAACTATTTACATAGCATTTACATTATATTCAGTTTTATAAGTAATCTCAAGGTAATTTAAAGTTCATGTAATGATGTGTAGTTATAGGCAAATAATATATCATTTTACACAAGAGACGAGCATCCACAAATTTTGGTATCTGGAAAAGTCCTGGAACCAATCCCCCATGGATTCCAAGGGATGGCTATATTTTAAAGCATATTAGGTACACAGGCATTTAGGATTATCAAGACTTTTTTTTATGTCTAAAGCCCTGATAAATATAATCTTTTATCTTTAAGAGTTTCTTTTTGCTTATGCCAATATTTTTGGTTCTGAAGTCAGCTTAGCCTGACTTTAGTTTTCATTAAATTTGGAAAACTCTCAGACATTATATCTTAAAATTTTTTGATGTTTCTTCTCTTTCTCCTTTTGGGACTTCAATTGCACAAATGTTAGACAAGTTACTATTGCCCCACATATCCTTCCTTTTTGCTAGTTTTGGTTGTTTTACCTTCAGATTCATGTTCTTTTTTCTGTAGAATCTAATTTGATGGTAATATCTATAAATTTTTTTATTTTAAATAATGTATTTTTCATATCTAGAAGTTACCTTTTTCACATATTCCATCTCTCTCTTTATTATGAACATTAGATGTTTCCATTTACATTAACGAGAATATTCAATATACTTAAAATAGTTTTGTTATGTCCTTTTCACTGAGTGATGCCTGAGAATTTGACCCATGATCTCACTCACTAAATGGTAGGAGTAACCTCCCATCCCTGTGGCTTCCAAAAAAAAATCACTCACACATTTTTTAAACCATACTCTTTAAGATGGTATTACCAGCAGTGTGAAATATTCAGAGTTAGGGAAAACTAAATGTTAGGGCACCTGTATCATGTGCCAACCATGCAAACATTCATCCATAGGAAGGATCCTATGGACCCTTCCCCCATATTCTCTGCTTCAGCTCCTCTCTGAAGTACCTAGAAAACAAGATTTAATGCAAACTTCCTAAGTTGTTTTATAGATGTGAAAACCTTCCACCAAATGGAAGATGTTACCTACTTGGTGACTATGAGCACATAGTCCCCACATACTCTTGGAGTCAAAGGATTGATAATGTTAACGCCTATGCCATCACCTTGTTACCTTGACCATCAATCAGAGAACTGTGCATGGGCTGATTGTATTCCTTGTGACCCTCTTCCTTCACCTGGTCTTTAAAAATGCTTTGCTGAAACCGCTCGAGGGGTTAAGATCTTGTAGGGGCATGAGCCACCTATTTCCTTGCACGGCCCTGCAATAAACATTTCTCTGCTCCAGACTCTAACGTTTTGGTTTGCTTGTCCTCACTGTGCATCAGGCATATGAACTTGGGGTTGCAAACAATTTTGTTTACTAATTCTGTCATATTTACCAGTTCTGGGTCTGTTAATATCAGCTGACTTCTTTCCTGATAGTGGGCCACATTTCATTACCTCTTTGGCTACTTGTTTTTTACTTCATGCCAGGTATTTTGAGTTTTACATTGCTGAGTGCCTGATTTTGTTTAAGTCCTTTAAGTAGTGTTGGAATTTGTTTGGGCAGGTAGTTGAGTAACTTATGGGACAATTTGAACTATTTAAAACTTGCTTTCATGCTTTTTTTTAGGGGCATGTGTAGTGTAGTCACTACTCTGGGGTTAATTCAGTCTTGTTTCTAAGACATAAACATTTTAGGATCTCTATTGATTGTTCTGCATATCTTGTGAGTCCTCTCAACTCTAGATAGTGAGTTCTGGAGACTTTTCATTTTACATTTCCCCAGTAATTATTCTTTCCAAAAAGTCATTCCTTTTCTAGTCTCATGAAGGCTCACCCTATGTGTGCACAGATGAGTGGTGTTCAAAGACTGAAGAGATTGCTATGAGGATTTTATAACTCTTTCACTGCAGTACTTCTTCCTTTATGACATTCTGTCTGATAAATTCTTGACTACTCGTTCTCCCCAAAGTCTGATCACTGTCTTGTCAACCCAGTGAGACCAATGGGCTAATGTTTATCATTTCACTCCCTCTGTAGTGATCTTGAATTTTTCTGTGGGAGGAAAGCTGGTAGAATTATAAAGCTTAATTTTGTGAGTTCACTTTCTATCAAGGACGACAGTCCTATACTATTTATTTTTTTAATTTGTAAGTATAGTTTCTTCCTTTTTGGGGGGGTCAATTTTCCAGTTGTTTACAGCAGGAAGATAATTCCAAACCCTACTAATTTCAAATGGAAGTGGAAATGCTATCAGTAATTGGAAAATAACATTTCCTCTATGAATGTTGTATTTCTTATAAGCCTTACATGTGCAATATGAAAGCTTTTTTTTCTTTTAACAAAAAGGGTGCTCACATCCACTTTTCATGAAAATTTTCCTGAATGCAGTTCATTACACAGATGATTTTCTTTGTTTTTCCTCATCTTGAAACAACATAATTGCTCACTAGAGCAGATGGAATTATTTTATTTAGTTTTTCTTTCATCACTGTACTTCTCATACAGCTGGAAAAATTAATTTTCACCAATTTTTGTGGTTTATACAGTTCATAGTTCTGTTATTTTGTAAGAAACAATGACATCTTTATCCTTTGACAAGCTTATTCCTAATATTCTACAGGAGAAAAGTACTTCTTAAGTTTTTAAATCTGAGAACTTCAATACACATATTTGATTTTTTAATAAATATTTTTCTTTGCAAAATGTTAAGACTTATGCTTTCATCATTGCTGTTATACAGTAGAAATGTTAGTACTTGTCCTTTTTATGCAAAATTAGAAAATTGAATTTTAAATAACAGTTAAATATTGACATTTTTTCTGTATATTTGACATTTTAAATTATGTGATAGATGGATACTTAGAAAATTAAATAAATGATAGATATATAGGGCTAGATAGATAATCTTTGAGAATAATGAAACTGAATCAAGCTCAGAGAGTTTTGGGTGAAATAAAAATGAATAGCTATATTGCTTTACCAAGCAAAAGGGGGTCACAGTGGGTTAATGCTGCAAAACTGTGTGTCCCAACCTGGGGGGTAGTGAGTAGTTTTATGGGAATGGTTCAAAGAAGGTGAGATCAGTGTGTGGACATTCTTCTGACTGGTTGGTGGTGAGTTAAGTGGGAGTCAGCATCAACACTCTAGGGTTCCAACCCATCTTGGGTCTACTTGCTGGTGGGCAGCATACAGCTAACTTCCTCCACTTGGTGGGGCTGTCAGTACCTGCAGAACAGCTCAGAGATATTGTGTGTATCCTTTGAGTGGGAACAAGGACCCTCTTCCAAAACTGTAGTATTGTTTCCTGACTGTTCCTCCCTGGTCTGCATTCTTGCCCCTCCCTGATTAGCAACTCTTTGAACCTGCCCTTTGGGACTCAGGAAAGGTCATGGAGGCTGAACGAAGCCTATTTCTTACAATCAAGAAGTGAGGGATACAGAAAGGTTTTCATGCCTGGGTGTCCCATAGGGTTCCGCTCAGTTTTAGTTGTCAGTGTTAAGTTGCTCGGTTATGTCGAACTCTTTGTGACCCCAAGGACTGCAGAAAGCCAGGCTTCCTTGTCCTTCACCATCTTCTGGAACTTGCTCAAATTCATATCCACTGAGTCAGTGATGCCATCCAATCATCTCATCCTCTGTCATTCCTTTCTCCTCCTGCCTTCAGTCTTTCCCAGAATCAGGATCTTTTCTAATGAGTCAGCTCTTCACATCAGGTGGCCAAAGTATTGGAGCTCCAGCTTCAGCATCAGTTCTTCCAATGAATATTCAGAACTGATTTCCATTGGGGTTGACAGATTTGATCTCCTTGCAGTCCAGGGGACTCTCAAGAGTCTTCTCTAACATCACACTTTAAAAGCATCAATCCTTTAGCATTCAGCCTTCTTTATGGTCCAACTGTCACATCCATACATGACTACTGGAAAAACCATACCTTTGACTATATGGACCTTTGTTGGCAAATTATTGTCTCTGCTGTCAATGTCTCAACACTGTCTAGATTGTCACAGCTTTTCCTCTGAGGAGCAAGCATCTTTTAATTTCATGGCTGCAGTTACCATCTGCAGTGATTTTGGAGACCAAAAATAGGTCAAAAAACAATGTCACTGTTTCCATTGTTTCCCCATCTATTTGCCGTGAAGTATTGGGACCAGATGCCATGATCTTCATTTTTCAAATGTTGAGTTTTAAGCCAGCATTTTCACTCTCCTTTATCACCCTCATCAGGAGGCTCTTCAGTTCCTCTTCTCTTTCTACCATAAGGGTAGTGTCATCCACATATCTGAGGTCATTGATATTTCTCCTGGCAATCTTAATTCCAGCTTGTGCTTCATCCAGCCCAGCATTTCTCATGATGTACTCTTCATATAAAATAAATAAGCAGGATGACAATATACAGCATTGATGTAATCCTTTCACAATTTGGAACCAGTCCATTGTTCCATTTCCAATTCAAACTATTGCTTCTTGACCTGCATACAGAGTTCTCAGCAGGTGGGTCATGAGGTCTGGTATTCCCATCTCTTGAAGAATTTACCACAGTTTTTTTGTGATCCACACTGTTAAAGGCTTTGGCATAGTCAATAAAACAAAAGTAGATGTTTTTTGGGAACTCTCTTACTTTTTTGATGATGCAACAGATGTTGGCAGTTTGATCGCTGGTTCCTCTGCCTTTTCTAAATCCAGCTTGAATATCTGGAAGTTCTAGGTTCACATACTGTTGAAGTCTAGCTTGGAGAATTTTGAGCTTTACTTTGCAAGTGTGTGAGATGAGTGCAATTGTGCAGTAGTTTGAACATTCTTTGGCATTGTCTTTCTTTGGAATTAGAATGAAAACTGACCTTTTCCAGTCCTGTTTCCACTGTTGAGTTTTCCAAAATTGCTGGCATATTGAGTGTAGTACTTTCATAGCATCATCTTTTGGGATTTGAAATAGCTCTGGTGTAATTCCATCACCTCCACTAGCTTTGTTCGTAGTGATTCTTCCTAAGGCCTACTTACTTTGCGTTCCAGGATGTCTTGCTCTAGGTAAGTGATCATACCATTGTGGTTATCTGAGTCATTAAGATAATTTTTTAATAGTTCTTCTGTGTATCCTTACCACTTCTTCTTGATATCTTCTTCTTCTGTTAGATCCATACAGTTTCTGTCCTTTATTGTGCCCATTTTGCACAAAATATTACCTTGGTGTCTCTAACGGTGGAGAGTTCTGACAAAATGTGTTCCGCTGGACAAGGGAATGGCAAACCACTTTAGCAGTCTTGCCTTGAGAATCTCATCAGTTTTAGTAACAACTATAAATTAGAACTGATGAAACAATGCTATGGTAATTCAAATAAAATAAGCAGCCTATTGGTGATGCATGCATGCATGCTAAGTCACTTCAGTCATGTCTGACTCTTCGTGAGCCTATGGACCATAGCCTGCCATGTTCCTCTGTCCCTGAGGATTATTCTTCAGGGAAGAATACTAGAGTGGGTTGCCATGTCTTCCTCCAGGGGCTCTCCCTGACCCAGGGATCGAGCCTGAGTTTCATATCTCCTTCATTGGCATGTGAATTCTTTATCACTGGGCCATCTGAGAAGCCCTAAATGGTAATGAGACCCAAATAATGAACAGTTCTCAATAGATTTGAGAACATAAACAAATCATAATATTAGCTCAACTTCTATGTCTCTGTATTACTAAAAAGCTGGAATGCTTTAAAACTGCAATAACAACAACAACAAAAACTGGTAATTTTTCTATGACATGGTGGTAGTTTCCAAGTTCAGCTAAGTTTTTACATTCACAATTATCCTCAGTACATTCAGAAATTATATGGTACAGAGGATAACTATTTGTAGTGAGGACCTGTCCTGATACTTAAGGATGTTTAGAATTTGACCCATGATCTCACTTACTAAATGGTAGGAGTAACCTCCCATCTCTGTGGCTTCCGAAAGCATCACTCACAAATCTTTTAAGCTATACCCTTTAGGATGGTATTACCAGCAGTGTGAAACATTCAGAGTTAGGGAAAAATAAATGTCAGTGCTCATGTATTATGTGCCAACCATTTATTTAACCCCTCTGAATCTTTCTTAAAAGTGCATAGAGAAATCCTTCTTCACCAGGATATTGAGGAAAACTTTGATGAGAACACTGTAAAATTCTTTGAGAGATATGGTAGGGGATATTTTTTGTAGAGCAGGGGTAATCATGAAGAAGCTGCTATTAAAGTGGGCTCCCTGATTTCAATAGATGATGTAATCCTAATGGAATAAAGTTGAAAACTGAAATTTAATTGTCAGGGGAAATGTGGGTATGTTTTCCATAATGAGCAGTAGAGCTGGAAGAGTAAGCAGCATGGTTTGATCCACCTACTAAACTAATGGCTAATGGCTAATTAATCATGGGATAGCTAAGATCAAGAGTCATCATCCCTCTAAGTTACTGTTTAAATTAAACTATGCAAATTCTTGACTCCTGCCACCTTGCTTTGCTTCTGCCCTACTACCACCACCAAAGGAAAGAAAAAGAAAAAAAAAGGAAAAGAAAGCTGAACTAGATCTGATTTGAGTCATCATGAGGGAAAGTGATGGACTCTCACTCAACTTTTGGACCTGAATCAGTTCGCAGACCCATAATTCCTTCAGTGAAGACAAAGTAATTCTTAAGCCTCAAAAGTCACTTTGTTCTATTAGTCACAGTTCAGTTAAGTTCAGTTGTGTCTGACTCTTTGCGACACAATGAACTGCAGCACTCCAGGCCTCCCTGTCCATCACCAACTCCCGGAGTTCACCCAAACCAATGCGCATTGAGTCGATGATGCCATCCAACCATCTCATCCTCTGTCATCCCCTTCTCCTCCTGCCCTCAATCTTTCCCAACATCAGGGTCTATTCAAATGAGTCAGCTTTTTGCCTCAGGTGGCCAAAATATTGGAGTTTCAGCTTCAACATCAGTCCTTCCAATGAACACCCAGGACTGATCTCCTTTAGGATGCACTGGTTGAATCTCCTTGCAGTCCAAGGGACTCTCAAGAGCCTTCTCCAACACCACAGTTCAAAAGCATCAATTCTGTGCTCAGCTTTCTTTATAGTCCAACTCTCACATACATACATGACCACTGGAAGAACCATAGCCTTAACTAGATGGACCTTTGTTGACAAAGTAATGTCTCTGCTTTTTAATATGCTATCTAGGTTGGTCATAACCTTCCTTCCAAGGAGTAAGCGTCTTTTAATTTCATGGCTGCAATCACCATCTGCAGTGATTTTGGAGCCCAGAAAAACAAAGTCAGCCACTGTTTCCACTGTTTCCCCATCTATTTGCCATGAAGTGATGGGACCAGATGCTGTGATCTTAATTTTCTGAATGTTGAGCTTTAAGCCAACTTTTTCTCTCTCCTCTTTCACTTTCATCAAGAGGCTCTTTAGTTCTTCACTTTCTGCCATAAGGGTGGTGTCATCTGCATATCTGAGATTATTTATATTTCTCCCAGCAATCTTGATTCCAGCTTGTGCTTCCTCCAGCCCAGTGTTTCTCATGATGTACTCTGCGTAGAAGTTAAATAAGCAGGGTGACAATATACAGCCTTGACATACTCGTTTTACTATTTGGAACCAGTCTGTTGTTCCATGTCCAGTTCTAACTGTTGCTTCCTGACCTGCATGCAGGTGTCTCAAGAGGTAGGTCAGATGGTCTGGTATTGCTACCTCACGTCCAAGGACAGGGGCGGATGCCGAGAGGAGCTACCCCATGTCCAAAGAGTGGTCGGGAGGAGCTACCCCAAGTCAAAGGTAAGGAGCAGCACCTGTGCTTTGCTGGAGCAGCCATAAAGGGATACCCCACATCCAAGGTAAGAGAAACCCATTATTCACAGTAAGGGTTAATTAAGGTAACTTGATTTACAGAATTTAGATAATAGCCTATGACTACAAAAGGTAGCTTTACTTCAATTCCTTAATGTATCATAGGAGTTCATCTACTTAGCAACTCTCTTAATCCCCACATTAACAATAGTTTCTGTGAAATGAGGGCTATGTATCAAGGCTAAGTAATAGTGTGTGAGGCATTTTTCTTTGTGCAAAATGACTACTTTCATCAGGAATTCACAGATATTAGTGCCACCAACAAACAAAAAAATTACTCAAGAGTAATTATTAAAAAATTACTAAAATTATTTTAAAAAATTACTCAAGATCCATCATTTGTGAGTATTTTTGTATTTTAGAGGTAACAGAAAACTGCATATTGGCCATATCGGTTCAGTTCAGTCATTCAGTTATATCCAACTCTTTGCAACCCCATGGACTGCAGCACACCAGGCCTCCCTGTCCATCAACAACTTTCTGAGCTTGTTCAAACTGATGTCCACTGAGTCGGTGATGCCATCCAACTATGTGATCCTCTTCACCCCTTTCTCTTCCTGCCTTCAATCTTTCCCAGCATCGGGGTCTTTTCCAATGAGTCGCTTTGAATCAGGGGGCCAAAGTGTTGGAGCTTCATCTTCAGCATCAGTACTTCCAATAAATATTCAGGACTGATTTCCTTTAGGATTGACTGGTTTCATCTCCTTACTGCCCAAGAGACTCCCAAGAATCTTTTCCAACACCACAGTTCAAAAGCATCAATACTTCAGTGCGCAGCTTTCTTTATGGTCCAACTCTCACATCCATACATGACTACTGAAAAAACATAGCTTTGACTACAGACCTTTGTCAGTAAAATAATGTCTCTGCTTTTTAATATTATGTCTAGGTTGGTCATAGCTTTCCTTCCAAGGGGCAAGTGTCTTTTAATTTTATGTCTGGAGTCATCATCTGCAGTGATTATGGAGACCAAGAAAAGAAAGTCTCTCACTGTCTCTATTGTTTCCCCATCTATTTGCCATGAAGTGCTGGGACAGGATACCATGATCTTCATTTTCTGAATGTTGAGTTTTAAGCCAGCTTTTTCACTCTCCTCTTTCACCTTCATCAAGAGGCTTTTCAGTTCCTCTTCACTTTCTGCCAAAGGGTGGTGTTGTCTGCATATCTGAGGTTATTGATATTTCTCCCAGCAATCTTGATTCCAGCTTGTGCTTCAATCTGGAATCTTGTGCTTGAATCCAGCCCAGCATTTCACATGATGTACTCTGCATGGAAGTTAAATAAGCAGGATGACAATATACAGCCTTGTCATATTACTTTCACAATTTGAAACCAATCCATTGTTCCATCTCCTGTTTTAACTGCTGCTTCTTGACCTGCATACAGATTTCTCATGAGGTAGGTGACGTGGTCTGGTATTCCCATCTCTTTAAGAATTTTCCATAGTGTTTTGCGATCCACACAGTCAAAGGCTTTGGTGTAGTCAATAAAGCAGAAGTAGATGTCTTTTTCTGGCACTCTCTTCTTTTTTCTATGATGCAAAGGATGTTGACAACTTGATCTCTGGTTCCTCTGGTTCCTTTTCTAAATCCAGCTTGAGCCTCTGGAAGTTCTAGGTTCACATACTGTTGAAGCCTGGCTTGGAGAATTTTGAGCATTACCTTGCTAGTGTGTGAGATGAGTGCAATTGTGCAGTAGTTTGAACATTCTTTGGCATTGCCTTTCTTTGGAATTGAAATGAAAACTGACATTTTCCAGTCCTGTGGCCACTGCTGAGTTTTCCAAATTTGCTGGCATATTGAGTGAAGCTCTTTAATGGCATCATCTTTGAGTACTTGAAATAGCTCAGCTGAATTCTATCACCTCCACTTGCTTTGTTTGTAGTGATGCTTCCTAAGGCCTCCTGACTTTGGGCCCCGGGATGTCTGACTCTAAGTGAGTGACCACACCATTGTGTGTGATTTCCCCAACTAATTCCCCCAACTAAGATACTAATAATCCAGAAATCTAAATTAAATTTGAATGGTGCCCATAGAAAGAGGCATGTGTGACTGGACCACAGAGCAGCATAAACCAATGTCATTTGGCAATTTTGATCCAACATAGTTAATAATGCTTTAAATGTGTCTATGAGTGCAGATCCTCCATCAGTTTCCAACAGGAGAATCACAATGACAGTCCATTTGGTTTTAAAGCTAAATTTTTTTTGGTCAAAAAATATTATTTTGAGATACAGCTCTTGGTTTCCAAAAGAAACTTTGAACAGAGTGAGCATCTGACTGCAGGACACCAGGAAAATATACAATCTCAACTTCCCATCATTAAGTCCTTGGTTCTTATTAATCTACAAAACCATAATCTTGGGTCTTCTTAGTAGCACTCCACCATCAAATAAATATGTTAAAAGCAATCCTGTGACCTGAATCAGTAATGAATATATACATTTCATAAGCAATTGGCTTGCATTCTCTTTGTGCTATTCCAACTTTGACAAACTGGTTCTTCTCTTTTAGGGCACATTGAAAGCCTCTTGTGGGAGTTCTTTATGACAAAGTGACTGAGAAAAAAGCTATGAATTGCTCAAGATGGACACATTATCAAATGGAACATCTGGATTTCACTGGTTTTTCTCAAAGAAGAGATGGCAAAAGTCATGAATTTACATAAAGTCATGAAATTACATATATTTGTGGGCAATTTCTAATGATTTTTTTTAAGGAGGTAGAGAAATGGCGTTAAGGAGGCCTGCAAGAGGAAGGTATCCATGGATGTCCCAGAAAGTGCCTAGAGTGAAGACATCCATGAATCTTGCTCAAAGACTCAAGACCTCAGTAATCAAGTGTTAAGATGGTGTGCACTGCAAAGTGCTTACTTATTGGATTCATGAACAAAGTGCCAATAGTTATAAGGCTAAAGTTTACACATGGACCCAACAATGTAAACTACTTTTGCAAAATACTGTATCCTCAAAGCCCCTAACCAAATCCCAGACCTGTATTCTAAACAAATCAACACACCACTTATTTCACAATTAAAATAAGAACTATAAGGTGTATCCTTAGTATTCTATCCTCTCCCTAACCTACAAGTTTATCTGTGTTAACCTTCTTCCTCCTGTCACCACTCTAGACTTAGACTAAGAGCTGTCCAACTAGTTTAGGGACAATACCTCCTCTCTGCTCTTTACTCACTATTTTGTTCCATTTTATTTAAGATCTTTCTCCATCTATTTTTCCTTTTGATTTTTCTGCAGGTCCTTCCCAGCTACAATAAAGTTTCATCAATCTTTACAAAGAACCCTCTTTTAAGACTGCATCTCACCTCTAGCCACCAATCAATATTCCTTCTTTCATACCCAGCTAAATTCCATGACATATGGCTTAATCTGGCTGCCCCCACTTTCTCAAGTCTTCTTTACCCTGAAAATTCAAAGGTCAGTCTTTGAACCTATTTTTACAGGATTCGAGCCATAGAGTATTGAGTGATTACTGATGCTAGAGGAATAATTTCTACCTGGATGTGTTTGAAGATATATCTGGTGGGATTTTGAAGATCCTGTGTAATTCAATTTTATTTCAAGGCTAAGACACACAGTCCAGTAAATTATCTCAATCTATCCATAAACTTGGGTGAATTTCTCTCTCCTAGAGTTCCTCCAAGAGAGCTAGAGGAGTGGTGATAAGGAAGATTGTAGGAGGAAGGTGTATTGCTGACCCTGCACAGCACCAACTCTCTCACTGTTCACACTGTCTGCACTGCTAGCTGAACCCAGGGTGGGCAACATGCAAGCTAAGAGGCTGCAAGGAGACTGAAAGTGCCATAGAAGCTTCAGACATGTTTATTCTCTCCTGGCTGGTGCAGCAGCCTTAGCAGCAGACATAACATAACACAACATAACCACACACAACACTTCAGGGCTTTTTCCAGGTGGAGCAAAGTAGCTCATGACCAAGGTGTACCTCGTGATGTGCATGCCCAGTGCTATAAGTGATCTCAGCTGTTACATAGTCATTATTTACAAAATGTGGAGTAGAAGATCCAAAGTAATCTTGGCTAATTTGCTCTCTCCCACAGAAGGTATCCTTTCATGACCTAGGGAGAGCCTAGAGTCTTCACATTTGTGAATCTTGCTCACAGACTGAAGGATCTCAATAGTCAAGTGATAAGATCTACTGCAAAGTGCTTATTTACTGGATTCACAAAAAAATAAGAACAAATTGCTTATTCTTATGACATGCATCCTTCAACCACTGGCTTGATTTTAAAGAATAACATCAAGATCATGGAACGTGGGAAGTCTGCTGTGCTGATGAAGTTGACAATGAAAGTGAAAGTCACTCAGTCACGTTGGACTCTTTGTGACCCCACTAGGCCAGAATACTGGAGTGAGTAACCTTTCCTTTCTCCAGGGGATCTTCCCAAACCAGGAATTGAACCAAGGTCTACTGCATTGCAGGCAGATTCTTTACCAGCTGAGCCACAAGGGAAGCCCAAGAATACTGGATTGGGTAGCCTATCCCTTCTCCAGTGGATCTTCCCAACCTAGGAATCGAACCAGGGTCTCCTGTGTTGCAGGCAGATTCTTTGCCAGCTGAGCTATCAGGGACAATATTTTATTCTAAAATCTTTACTAGATACCTGGATACTTACTGGTGTATATTTGAAAACAATGATACAGTATAAGACATGAAAGCAATTAAGCAATTATGCAATTATTTTTGAGATGTAAGAGGTATGTGTGTATGTGCGTCTGATGCAAATACATACTGAGACTGCACCAAGATCTACAGAAAAAGTACATAGGACTTAAAGAATAAAAACTGATTTTTTAAGAAAATTATCAGAAATATCAAGATCAAGAATACTAAATTGGGCATTACAAGTTATCCAAAGCAATGATTAGAATGATCACAAGCAAACTACTATGATTATTTTTCGCAATGTCTTCCCTATATTTATTCATGCCATTCAGGAAGTTTATAGTATAGAATTAATTATAGTCTTTCATAAGCACAAGAACTAAGACCCTTTTCCTACTTGAGGTTTCTGAAATAAATGATAATATATCATTTAAAAATAAGTTCTCAAAAACATACTCTTATACAATCATTTCATGTTTTACTCTATGATCTCTTACTACTTATTTTTGAAAAAAAATCTTCCTAAGTCCAAACAACTTTCATTTATTCTTAAGAAATAGAGAATTGTTTCATGGTCTCTACAAAATGATTCTTAAAATGTAAAACTTATTAAAATATAGATTAGATTCAGTGTATCTGGGATGGGGCCCGAGATTATTCTCTATTCTCCAGACTTCCAGGGAATGCTGGTCCATGGGCCACTCTGAAGAGCAAGGCTCTCTACAACAGCATTATGGACTATAATTTAAATTCTTTAAACTTATCTTATTCTTCATAATAAAAATAGTCAAACATGAAAAAAATATATATTTATTCACTCCAAATCAGGAAGGTGGTAGTCTTACACACTTCTTCTTGAATAATTTCAAAGAGAATTGACACCCTCTTGGACTTCTAAGAAATTCTCAGTTCAGTTCAGTTCAGTTGCTCAGTCATGTCTGACTCTTTGTCTGACTCTTTGGGACCCCATGGACTGCAGCACGCCAGTCTTCCCTGTCCAACACCAACTCCTGGAGCTTACTCAAACTCATGTCTATCGAGTCAGTGATGGCATCCAACCATCTCATCCTCTGTTGTCCCCGTCTCCTCCTGCCCTCAATCTTTGCCAGCATCAGGGTCTTTTCTAGTCAGTCAGTTCTTCACATCAGGTGGTCAAAGTATTGGAGTTTCAGCTTCAGCATCAGTCCTTCCAATGAATGTTCAGGACTGATTTCCTTTAGGATGGACTGGTTGGCTCTCCTTGCAGTCCAAGGGACTTTCAAAAGTCTTCTCCAACACCACAGATCAAGCACATCAATTTTTCAGCTTTTTTTTTAATAGTCCAACTCTCACATCCATACATGACTACTGGAAAAACCATACCTTTGACTAGATGGATCTATTTTGGTGAAGTAATGTCTCTGCTTTTTAATATGCTATCTAGGTTGGTCATAACTTTCCTTCCAAGGAGCAAGCGTCTTTTAATTTCATGGCTGAAATCACCATCTGCAGTGATTTTGGAGCCCCCAGAAATAAAGGCTGTCACTGTTTCCATTGTTTCTCCATCTATTTGCCATGAAGTGATGGGACTGGATGCCATGATCTTAGTTTTCTGAATGTTGAGTTTTAAGCCAACTTTTTCTCTCTCCTCTTTCACTTTCATCAAGAGGCTCTTTAGTTCTTCTTCGATTTCTGCCATAAGGGTGGTGTCATCTGCATATCTGAGGTCACTGATATTTCTCCCAGCAATCTTGATTCCAGCTTGTGCTTCATCTAGCCCAGCATTTTACATGATGTGCTCTGCATATAAGTTAAATAAGCAGGGTGACAATATACAGCCTTGATATACTCCTTTTCCTATTTGGAACCAGTCTGTTGTTCCATGTCCGGTTCTAACTGTTGCTTCTTGACCTGCATATAGATTTCTCAGGAGGTAGGTAAGGTGGTTTGGCTTTCCCATCTCTTTAAGAATTTTCCACAGTTCATTTTGATCCACACAGTCAAAGGCTTTGGCATAGTCAATAAAGAAGTAAATGTTTTTCTGGAACTCTCTTGCTTTTTTGATGATGCAACGGATGCTGGAAATTTGGTCTCTGGTTCCTCTGCTTTTTCCAAATCCAGCTTGAACATCTGAAAGTTTACAGTTCACATCCTGTGGAAGCCTGACTTGGAGAATTTTGAGCATTACTTTGCTAGATGAGTGCAATTGTGAAATTCTAGGAGGTACAAACTCTCAAGCTTTCTATATGACCTCTGAAATATAAAATTAAAGGTTTTATCTACAAGTCATGTTACCAAGCAAAGCAAGTGCATTTGAAGAAGGAATTCATAGGGCCTGAACTCCATCTCAGGCCTGTCCGTGCTGGCTGTGCTCGACTGCCTCTCCAGTGGACTCTGAACTCTCTGCTTAGTGCCTGTGAGGACGACAACGGAAGGATAAGACCCCCTCCAGACAGAGGAATCTTGAAGATCACATCCAGGCTACTCATTGCCTAAGAGGAAGCATACCGTAATCACACCTGTCTCCGGACAGGTCATAAACTTTTTTCGTATCTGTCAAGATGTAATCACAGGCTTATCGATTATTAACTGGTTGGAATGTAACTGCGGGCTTATTGACTATTGACTGTTTAAGACACGTACACATGGGGTAGGTGGTGGGTTTAGACACGTACACATGGGGTAGGTGGTGGGTTTAGACACGTACGCATGGGGTATAAAAGATTTTCAGAAATGCTGGACGGGGTCCTTGGCTAAGAGGAGACTCTGCCTTGGGCCCGCCTGCGTAATAAACTGCACTCCACTATCTGCATTGTCCTTCTGAGTGAGTCTGTTTCCCGGAAAGCGTGGCTATAACACATTCATCTCTGCCAGCTGTCTTGAATACATTAATTTTGTTTTGAACAACAGCACTTGTGATCCAAAAGATTTACTGAGTATATTCTGTATGCCAGTCACTGGAGTAAAGGATGAAAAATTACAATCCTTGTCCAAAAGGTTTATAGGCTAGTTAAATAGCTGACTGTGTGAAAAATTAACTAGGTTGCTAAGTGATAAGTGTACCAGAAATCCAAAAGCCACAAATTAAACCTAGAGACATGCATGGTTAATTTTCTCAGGGAAAATTAAAGGGATTTTACTGGAGAGAGTATCTGAGAGAAGGTTTGATGAATGAATAAGTTTGCTAATTAGTTATGGGAAGAGAAAACATAAGTATCTACCTCTAAAAATGCACTTGGCCTGGTTTTAAACCTTTGTGCCTTCTCCTGTCTCACTTCTTTCAGGGACACTTCTTTCAGGGAGATGTACCTACATTCTTTTCTCTCTCTCTCTCTCTCCCTCTCTCCCTCTCTCTCTCTCTCTCTCTCTCTCTCTCTCTCTCGCCCATGCCGTTCATTCTGAGAGTATCCCCTGGATCCTGCCGAGGCTGGACCCCGGCAAGATGGGACTTTAAAAGTCATGTATTACAGCATTTATCAACTAAGTAACTATATATTCAATTGGAACAGATAAAGCACCTTTGTTTTTATAGAAAACCTTAGATGAGGGAGCAAAGGGACAAAAGGAAGAGGCAAAGAAAAGAATGTAGGGTGTTTTCTGCATACTTCTTTATTAGGGTCTTGTACATTATCTTCTGGCCTTGGGGCCTATTGACATTTTGTGACCTAGGTGAAAGCAAAGCTGTTTTCCATAATCTATTCTTTAATGAACACAAAGGTCAGTCCTTTTGCAGAAGTTATCAGTTAAATTTATCTAAAAGGTTTACCACACAAAGACTCTGCAGCTCCAGTGAGGCAGCCCCTGTTTAGCATTCCTGGTTAAAATCAACAATTTTAAACTCTTATTTTTCTAAATCTTTAACTATAACCACTTTTAGAATAATATTTTTATGTTCTCTAATAGGGCTTCCTCACCCCCGAAGGGCTCTGTGCCTATTAGGGCCTTTATGTGATCAGGTTCTTTATGCTGTTTTATGATTAGGGTATTATGAGCAGTCATGCATATTAGCACCAAGGGCATAAACGCATTTGCCAAACAAACTAAAATACCAGCAAAGGAGTTTAAATTAAAACACTCCTTTCACCCTGGATAATCTCATAAAATACCACCACCCGGGAAACTTACTGATTAAAGTTCTAAATTGATTCTTATTTGGAAAGAGATCGGGGAAGGCCTTCTGCCTGTGCCATAGAAATTAGGGAGTAGTCTATTGAAGCAAGCCTCAGAAAGACAGATATCATCTTTAAGGTGAGCGCCGGGGGCAGCTTTCTGGAATCCCTGAAAACCTGATCCGCCTTGCCTGTCAGGCTTTCTCCCTCATGACCTTGTCATGGGTGGGATCTCCTGTGCCGGCTCCGGGCCACCATCTGGCTATAAAATTATGTGATATATAGAAACAATTTTTCTTTTTACATATAAAATTTAAATTCTGAAAATGGAATAGGGTTGTGAAATGGAAATATCTAGTGAGGCAATCAAGCAATAATAACTTTTTAATGATTTTGTGCAACAGTGAGAGAGCCAATATGAAAAAAAAAAAAACACCACTTTGCTTCATTTTCCCTTAAAAAGATGTTTGTATGTTGAACCACCTGCTTGTTTCATTCGTTTGATCAATGTTAATTCATGATGTTAGTATAACCTCATGTATTAAAATTCTCAATAAACACTTAAGTAAATTCTATGCAAATTGTCACTGATATTTGTTGATGCAAGTTTAGGTCACTAAATGAGTCTTTGGGCTAATTATGCATAGAATGTTTCTTTATATTTTCATAATTTTGAAACTGTATTTGTTCTTTTGTATAGATAGTATGAATTTCAAGGTTTAATTTAAAAACTACATAGGAGTTTCTAAGACAGTAACAGGAACATATGATAAGCATTCCCTTCTGATTTAGCTTTATCTGAACAGGCAAGGTAAGGCCAAAAATAAGAGAAACGTGGCAGTGAAAGGTGCTACCTGTTTACTTTTGAGTAGTCTCTAATCTAATATAATTACAAAACATGTTTTCAATACTTTGTTTTTAAAGCTCAAAGATCTCAATAGTCATGTTCTTGACCATTCCACTTAAAGGAAATAATACTTGAAAATGGGCATGTAACTCAGTCTCAAGAACTAGAATCCTTCCTTAATTTTCAAAGCATATTCCCCTACCAGTTAGAAGTAGCAGAAAGATGACTTTTATATAACCTGAAATAAGGATTTTTAAATTTTTATTTAAATTCAAATGTTATCCATGCAATTCTGATATTGTCACTGCACATTTTCAAAAATCCATTTAAATGTCAATTTCTGTATGGGCCTGACTGCATCTTCTCCTCTGGGAAACTAAAAAAAAAAAAATCTAAGTATTTATCCCTGATGTGTATTCAGAGCCTAAAAGAGAGGAAAAGAACATTTGTTCAAATATATAATTTCATAAGACATGAGCTCTGCTTTAAAGACAACTCAGTGTAACTTAAGAGTAAGAAAGATATAGAAAGCAACTTTATGCTCTTAAAGGGATTTGTTACATTACAAAAGATTTACTGAAGAATTCCTTGAAATGAAAGTCAACCATATTACTTGATTTGCAAAATATTGAGTTAGGAAATATGTTAAGAATAAGGGCAGGATGGTACATATAGCATTTTATGAGCAGCTAGAGCTGAACACAGTTTTTATTCATTCTGGGTTGAACAACAATTTTGTGGCATGAATTTGCTCTATGTATGTAATGGATATCTAATCTTCAACAATGCTACTCTAAACAAGGATTGATGAAATTGGGTTTAGGTCATGAAAAAACCCATGATTTAGTGTTCAAGAGACAAATTTAAAAAGTTAATTATGTCACAAGTGATAAGTCTTATAATAGACATGTGATTCATAGAGGAGGTGAAATTTTGTTTGTTTCTTGTAGACGAATAGTTTACAATTTGATGGGAGCTGAAATAGAGGGTGGAAATTCTAAGTAGTTGAAATGAGACTAGCAAATGCACGGTGATAGTAAAGAGTCTCTAAGAAGGATAAGCTGCATATAATTTAGGATCACTTTGTGGGGTGACTGGGAGGTTTTATAGGGAGATACACAGCAGCCAGATAATTGAGAGTGTTGTACTCTCTGCTAGGTGGTTGCATTTTGTTGTATTTGTAATATGTAGTCATTGAAAGGTTTAAAACACACCAGAAGTGTGGTCATATCTGAGTTTTAGTAAGGACATTCTGCTAGCAATGTGTAAGTTTTGGGGGTAGGGAAAGGTACAACTTACAGCAGTGATTCACAGTCCAGACAGATTGTACTCAGAGAATTATACAGATAACTTTATTTTACTTTTTATAGCTTAATTTGGGTTTTACTTTTATTATTTTTTATATTTTTAATTAATTTAAATATGCTACAGACATCTGGTTACTACTGCAAACTTAAAGACTGGAACCTGAGAATCTATATTTTTAAAAAGCCACCTTATTATTTATAAATTTCTACTCAAACTTATATATTTATATATTTACAAATTTTGCAGTTAGCACAACAGACACTTATTATCTCAGGGTTTCTGTGAGTCAAGAATTGGACTATTATTTAGCCAGGTCTTTTACTTCAAGTTCTCTCACAAGGCTACAACCAAGATCTTGGCTAGAGCTGAGGTTTCATCTGAGGCTCAACCAGAGAAAGATCAACTTTGAAGCTCAGATGACTGTTCAGTTCAGTTCAGTTCAGTCCGACTCTTTGTGACCCCATGCACACCAGGCCTCCCTGTCCATCACCAACTCATGGAGTCCACCCAAACCCATGTCCATTGAGTCAGTGATGCCATCCAACCATCTCATCCTCTGTTGTCCCCTTCTCCTCCTGCCTTCAATGTTTCCCAGCATGAGGGTCTTTTCCAATGAGTCAGCTCTTCCCATCAGGTGGCCATCAAGTATTGGAGTTTCAGTTTCAGCATCAGTCCTTCCAATGAACACCCAGGACTGATCTCCTTTAGGATGGACTGGTTGGATCTCCTTGCAGTCCAAGGGACTCTCAAGAGTCTTCTCGCACACCACAGTTCAAAAGCATCAATTCTTCTGTGCTCAGCTTTCTTTATAGTCCAACTCTCACATCCATACATGACCACTGGAAGAACCATAGCCTTGACTGAACAGACTTTTGTTGGCAAAGTAATATCTCTGCTTTTTAATACACTATCTAGGTTGGTCATAACTTTCCTTCCAAGGAGTAAGCATCTTTTAATTTCATGGCTGCAATCACCATCTGCAGTGATTTTGGAGCCCAGAAAAACAGTCAGCCACTGTTTCCCCATCTATTTGCTATGAAGTGATGGGACCAGATGCCATGATCTTAGTTTCCTGAATGTTGAGCTTAAAGCCAACTTTTTCACTCTCCTCTTTCACTTTCATCAAGAGGCTCTTTAGTTCTTCTTCACTTTCTGCCATAAGGGTGGTGTCATCTGCGTATCTGAGGTTATTGATACTTCTCACGGCAATCTTGATTTCAGCTTGTGCTTCCTCCAGCCTAGCATTTCTCATGATGTACTCTGCATATAAGTTAAATAGATGACTCTTAGCAGAATTCAATTCTTGTAGCTCATGGAACTGAGAGCCCAGCTCCTTGCTGTTTCCTGGAATCTTCCCTCTCTCTCTGTTTTTCTCTCTGTCTCTCTTTTATTATGTGGACCTCTCTACCTGGAAGTTTACTTCATTAAAGCTAATAAGAGAAAGCATCTGCTGAAAGCTCCCATCACCTTTGCCTTCTTTTACTGGTTAGAAGCATTCAAATTATACTCACCCTCAAGAGTAGGGCATTACACAAGGGCTTGAATACCTGAATGTAGGAAAAATTGGGGACCATATTAGAGTTTGTCCATGACACACTTCATGTTATTCTGACATTGACCTAGATTCAGGTTTAAAAACACTGATGCAGTGACTTTAAGACACATGCATACAAAAGAGCTAGGGTGAAAATTAGCAGATTAAAAAACTTTGCAAAAGAAATATCAATAGAGCATGTGATTATTTGTTTGTCCTGTGGTGATAGTGAGGACAGTGCTTGATTTTCAAGCTTTGAACTTGGCGATTGAGTATACTGATACCAGTAACCAAAATGAAAGTGAAAGTTGCTCAGTCATGCCTGATTCTTTGCGACCCCATGGACTTCTCCATGGAATTCTCCAGGAATTCTCCATGGAATTCTCCAGGCCAGAATACTGGAGTGGGTAGCCTTTCCCTTCTCCAGGGGATCTTCCCAACCTTGGGATCGAATCCAGGTCTCCCACATTGCAGGCAGATTCTTTACCAGCTGAGCTACCAGGGAAGCCCAGTAACCAAAATTAGAAGTCAAAAAAAAAAAGAAAAAAGAAATCTGTTTTAAAAGAATGATAATGTTGCAGTTGATGGGCCCATGGGATATATTATTAGTGTGAAAACTATTTACAGTTTTGAATTATACACCCCCCCCCCCAAAACTGAGTGGCATGTCTTTTCAATTATATACAGTAGCATTGTTTACCGGACCTACCAAAGGTTTGTTTTGTTATTCAGGAGAATGTTCTTTGTTCAACTCACTGTTTACAACTGATTAAAGTCCCCAGACTTAGACTATACTTTGATTTGTGTATTTTTTGTCCAATAGAGTTGTTAATAATTTCTCTCCAGTACAAAAGATAACCCAAAGTTTGTGGTTTACTTTTCTGTAGCACTTTTATAATGAAATATAGCAATTACATGTTAATATTCCTCATCAATTGACTATGAATAACTAGATCTTCAAATGTTCTCTGAACTAATCTTACCATTTCACTGTCATTATCTAATAACTTGAATAAAATATTTGAACTATTTATATTTGTGAGTCATTTGTAAATTTAATTTTGCCTTTTGAAAATTATCCTTTAGTGATTGTGTAGGTATCACCAAGATGTCCAAGTGAACTCACTTAATAGAGTGAATTACATTGAAATTACCAAGAGATCTCTCTCAGTCTCTTTCTCTCTCTCTCTTTTTCTTCTATCTCCCTCCTTCTGAAATTATTTTAAGTGGCAATAAAACTTTACCTTTGCTGACTCTCTGATTCTATAGGTTTTATTTGTACTGACTTCTTTGTTTTTGTTTCCAGACCTAGATATTTTTTCTAGTTTGCACATAGCAAATGTCACTACTCAGTAATGACAGTATAGCAGGAAAACAGTTTTATAATGTGACCATTCAATGATTTCTACCAAGATGACAGGGATACAATCTCTGTTGCATGATAAAGACAGGGAATTCATTTTCTTATTACTTTATGATTATTTATCTACTTGAGCACACTAATTACTTAAGGAATCATTTGGTACCTACTAGAAAGGAGGTCTGGAGTAACAGATTTCTGTGTTTCTGTGTTCACTCTACCCAGAGCTGAGGCTGTAGAACTGAAACTGTAAGTTTTGTGCCTGTGTGTCCATAACAGAGAAAAAAACCTTTATCTTTTGAATGAGTCCTACTTCCGTTAACTACTAACTAATTAGATTTTGAAGTTCCTCTAGTTAAAGCAACCCTGTTATAATTAGTTTATAGAGACTAATAAGACTGATAATATAAATCTCGTACCACTCCTATGTTTGCAGGATAAAGAAGCTGAAACTTTCATATTATCATGTGTTAGACTTTTAAAGAAAATTTTCCTTTTCACTTATAGCTAAGAAACATTTTTACATAAGCGTCTAAGTTCATGCAGTCAAGGTAAATACTGAGATAAATAGAATTATTTAAATACATTTGGTTTACAAACACAGCTCTGGCTTTTCTATGATGTAATTATCAGATTTGTGTTTGTTTTGATATTAATTGATGTTAGTTCATCTGAGCTTTCTAGATTTCCTATAGTGTTTTGTTGTTGTTTAGTAGCTAAGTTGTATCCAAGTCTTTTGCAACTCGATGGACTGTAGCCTGCCAGGCTCCTTTGTCCATGGGATTTCCCAGGCAAGAATACTGGAGTGGATTGCCATTTCCTTTTCCAGGGGATCTTCCCAACCCAGCGATGGAACCTGCCTCTCCTACACTGTAGGCAAATTATTTACCACTGAGCCACCCCGGGGAAGCCTGCTATATTGTTTTACCCATCAGACAAGTTGACACAATGTTATTGATTATGAATAATGTAAAATTGTCTTGATTTAAATTATATTAGTCTGATAAATTGTTTTATATGAGCAGTAATCATGTTTCTAATGTGTCAGCTTAAAACACCACATTGAAGAACCTTAGTTAACTTTACAACCTTGAAGTAAGATTAAACCTACTTAATAAATTATCTTTGGATCCCTGGATCCTGGATCCTTATTTTTTCTTTTTAGCAATAATCGCGCCTCGGATAAACCTCATTGGCTACGATACTGCCACTGCGCAAAGCTTATTTTTTCTTTACTGAAGAAAGAATACTGTAAGGCATAGTATTTTTAATTTCAATTTTTAAAAGTTCTTTTTGTTGTGGTTGTAAATCATACTGCTTTCTTAACTTATCATTTCTGATAGCTTATTATTATTGCATAGAAAACAAAGATTTCTGTATATTAATCTTATATTCTACAACATTACCATATCCATTTATTATTTCCAGTAGTTTGTGTGTTTATGTGTGTGTGTGCGCTCATGTGTGGCGGTTTTACCTCTTCGTTTTCAATCAGGCATAATTTTTCAGATATGTCACTTTGATCTTTAGTTATTAGAGTGGCTACACGTTGGAGTCTTGCTAATTAATGTGTACTGTTATTTTTGTCACTTTTCAGAGTGATGTGTATGACTCTAAGGGATGAGTTTGCTTGTCTGCTGAATTGCTTGTGTATTTATATACTTGTGTAATTATATACTTTCTAGTTAAGTAGAAGATAGTTAATTTGGTTAAATGCTATAGTTCTTATTGGTATTTGAGCCTATGGTAGGAACATATATATGTGTGAAGTATGAGTTTTTCTGTTGTTTTCACAGAAAAACTTTGTTTTAAAGTGAAATATGAGATTGTCCCAAAATATAAAAGAATTTAGTAAAGAGCAAAACTTGATTTTGTACAGATAACTGAATAAAGTTTGAGAGAAGTAAAATTTGTTTTATCTGGTTTATATTATTTAAGATATGAAAGAATTATTAAGCATTTTAAATTATTGGCAAATTTCACTCAGGTTGAGGGTTTATTCAGAAAGTATTTTAAGGAGCTTACAATATTTTTATTTTCAAACCTTGTATTAATAAATCTAGAACATGGTTTTCTCTCTTGTAGGATAACTTTGTATAGAGCATTTAGCTTCCCTTTAACAAGGTATAGTAAACCATTTGTTTGCTTGTTTTACCTTCTGTTCTATCTGCCCAGATTGTATATAATCTATAATAATTTTCTGTGCCCGGGATTGATCATACCAAGCCTGTGATTTTATTAAAAACACTACAAAATATAAAAAGACTTATTCATTCATTTTATAAAAGGAAGGGTATGAAAACAATTAGGTTTTTTTATGCTTCATACTTCTTAATTAGCTGCAAGAGTATTTGCAACATTTTCAAGGGTAGAATTGTTCAAGAGAAGATTAGCTGTACAGTAAAATGTTACTAATATAAACCTTTCAGAGACTACAGATGGATTGGAAGATTTGGGAGGTGTTTTAACACCTTCACTGATGATAATGTGTCTTTAGGCTCAGGGGACACATGAAATAAATTCTTACAGAAGAATTCTATGTTGTGTGCAACAGCAGAGTTTACGCTCTGCCATCCCAACATTGTTGATTATGGCAGTAAGTAAACTGTGGTCATTCTGTTTCACCAGCAACTATAGGATTCACTCTGAGGTTCAGAGCCTTACTGAAAGCCCAGCTAGGAACTTCTGTCTTAAGTCAGAAACAACTTCAGATGGACTGTAACGGATATTTAAAAACTGATATGTCAAAGAATGAAGTCTTGCATACAGATTCCCAAGCTGACTCACCTAGTGTCTTTGAGGTTGTGCTAGGGTACTGAGTCAATATTTCCAGGGCTCTTTTTAGTCCACAAAGCAGACAGCTTCACGAAAGCAGAGGAATTACACAGGAACCCCAGTGGATCAAAAATTAATTGCATAGGACTAAAAATACTGAAAAAAGACATTTTTATTATTTATCTGAAATTTTGTTCGTATTATGTTTAATGCTTTTGTCTTCTAAGGAATATATGTGAAGGCCTTCTTTCTTTCTTCTTAAACTCTCTCTAGCCCTCAGTTTAGAACTCTATGCATTTATAAACTGAATTTTAAGCTATGCATTTGTAAAAGGAAATATATTTTTAAATGGTATCTGATTTTCACTGACTCTGCAGAATTCAGAAACAAATATTTTGACTGAATCTTCTTATATTTAAAAGCAATGTATTAATAGCTACTTGCATCGGTTTGATAATAATCTGCCCTATATTTTCCCAAGACACAATTGGACAGTTGATTATGCAATGAAGGTCATTATACACAATAAAATATTTGAGACTGCTTTTCATTTGTTCAGGTATGACAAGCCCACCACAAAGAAATAATGATTGTACTACATTTATAAAGCCACTCACTACCTACAAAACATACTGAGAAATACTATATGCAAGACCTCAAGAATGACACAACTCTTAGAATTAAAATTAGCACAAAGCAAAACATTCCCAGCTCCTAACCCCCAAACATCTAGCTTTACCTAGCCCTAATCTCTGGCCATGAGTGAGGAGAGGAAATCATTAATGTTTTAGAAGGAAAAGGGGAAAAAAAAAAAAAAAGACCGAGTGTTTGCCTGATATGGATAATAACCCATTGCAGCTTTACAATTACCTGCAATATCTTTGTAGGAATAAGGGTCTATTTTCAGTAGGTAAGAATAAAGCAAGGTGGCTCAGTGGTTAAAAAAAAAAAAAAATCTGCCCGCCAAGCAGTAGATGCAACTTCTATTCCTGGGTCAGGCAGATCCCCTGAAAAAGAAAATGGCAACCCATTCCAGTATTCTTGTCTGGCAAATCCCAGGGGAAGAGGAATCTGGTGGGCTAGTCCCTGGGGTTGCAAAACAGTTGGACGTGACTTAGTGACTAACAAACAACAAAGGAAAGAATAGTTTTAAGAAAGTTGTGTTGAGAGTAAAGATGTAATGCAAGAGAGTATAGGGTAAGGCAAAGGTATTTAATTGAGAAGTGACATGTAGTGGAAGAAGGCAAGATGCCTATTTGATAGTTATAACTAATACATGCTGAAACACTGCTGAGACAGATGCAACACTCTGCAGGGCCAGACACTGTGTATATTTTCCCATCTATTAATCTTTGCAACAGCTTTACAGGTTGGGTATTATTAACTCTATTTTCCAAAGGAAGCCCAGATAACTTGCCCAAGCAGGTTGCACCCAACGGGATGATGAATAAATGGCATAGCAAGCATTTGAATCCAAGTAGGCTAACCCCAGGGCAGTGGCCAAGAGGAGCTACCCCACGCCCTAGGACAGGGGCGGCCGCCCAGAGGAGCTACCCCACTTCCAAGGAGCAGCGGCTGTGTGGGCGAGGGAGGGCCCAGAGGAGCTACTCCACGTTCAAGATCAGGAGGGGTGGCTGTGAGGGGATATCCCTCATCCAAGGTAAGGAGCAGCTCCTGCGCTTTGCTGGAGCAGCCGTGAAGAGATACCCCACGTCCAAGGTAAGAGAAACCAAGTAAGACGGTAGGTGCTGAGAGAGGGCATCAGAGGGCAGAAACACTGAAACCATAATCACAGAAAACTAACCAATCTGATCACATGGACCACAGTCTTGTCTAACTCAATGAAACTAAGCCATGCTGTGTGGGGCCACCCAAGACAGCCGGGTCATGGTGGAGAGGTCTGACAGAATGTGGTCCACTGGAGAAGGGAATGGCAAACCACTTCAGTATTCTTGCCTTGAGAACCCCAACAACAGCATGAAAAGGTAAAATGATAGGATACTGAAAGAGGAACTCCCCAGGTCAGTAGGTGCCCAATATGCTACTGAGATCAGTGGAGAAAAAACTCCAGAAAGAATGAAGGGATGGAGCCAAAGCAAAAACAATACCCAGTTGTGGATGGGACTGGTGATAGAAGCAAGGTCCGATGCTGTAAAGAGCAATATTGCATAGGAACCTGGAATGTTAGGTCCATGAATCAAGGCAAATTGGAAGTGGTCAAACAGGAGATGGCAAGAGTGAATGTTGACATTCTAGGAATCAGTGAACTAAAATGGACTGGAATGGGTGAATTTAACTCAGATGACCATTATACCTACTACTGTGGGCAGGAATCCCTTAGAAGAAATGGAGTTGCCATCATGGTCAACAAAAGAGTCCGAAATGCAGTACTTGGATGCAATCTCAAAAACAACAGAATGATCTCTGTTCATTTCCAAGGCAAACTATTTAATATCACGGTAATCCAAGCCCATGCCCCAAGCAGTAACACTGAAGAAACTGAGGTTGAATGGCTCTGTGAAGACCTACAAGACCTTTTAGAACTAACACACAAAAGAGATGTCCTTTTCATTATAAGGGACTGGAATGCAAAAGGGAGAAGTCAAGAAACACCTGGAGTAACAGGCAAATTTGGCCTTGGAGTACGGAATGAAGCAGGGCAAAGGTTAATAGGGTTTTGCCAAGAGAACACACTGGTCATAGCAAACACCCTCTTCCAACAACACAAGAGAAGACTCTACACATGGACGTCACCAGATGGTCAACACTGAAATCAGATTGATTATATTCTTTGCAGCCAAAGATGGAGAATCTCTATACAGTCATCAAAAACAAGACCGGGAGCTGACTGTGGCTCAAATCATGAACTCCTTATTTTCAAATTCAGACTTAAACTTAAGAAAGTAGGGAAAACCACTAGACCATTAACGTATGACCTAAATCAAATCCCTTATGACTATACAGTGGAAGTGAGAAATAGATTTAAGGGACTAGATCTGATAGACAGAGTGCCTGAAAAACTATGGATGGAGGTTCATGACATTGTACAGGAGACAGCGATCAAGACCATTCCCATGGAAAAGAAATGCTAAAAGGCAAAATGGTTGTCTGAGGAGGCCTTACAAATACCTGTGAAAAGAGGAGAAGTGAAAAGCAAAGGAGAAAAGAAAAGATATTTCCATTTGATTGCAGAGTTCCAAAGAATAGCAAGGAGAGATAAGAAAGCCTTCCCCAGTGATCCGTATTAAGAAATAGAAGAAAGCAACAGAATGGGAATGACTAGAGGTCTCTTCAAGAAAATTAGAGATACCAAGGGAACATTTCATGCAAAGGTGGGTTCAATAAAGGACAGAAATGGTATGGACCTAACAGAAGCAGAAGATATTAAGAAGAGTTGGCAAGAATACACAGAAGAACTGTACAAAAAATATCTTCACAATCCAGATAATCATGATGGTGTGAGGACTCACATAGAGCCAGACATCCTGGAATATGAAGTCAAGTGGGCCTTAGAAAGCATCACTATGAACAAAGCTAGTGGAGGTGATGGAATTCCAGTTGAGCTATTTCAAATCCTAAAGCATCATGCTGTGAAAGTGCTGCACTCAATATGCCAGCAAATTTGGAAAACTCAGCAGTGGCCACAGGGATGCAAAAAGGTCAGTTTTCATTCCAATCCCAAAGAAAGGGAGCCCCAAAGAATGCTCAAACTACTGCACAATTGCACTCATCTCACATGCTGTTAAGTAATGCTCAAAATTCTCCAAGCCAGGCTTCAGCAATATGTCAACCGTGAACTTCCAGATGTTCAAGCTGGTTTTAGAAAAGGCAGAGGAATCAGAGATCAAATTGCCAACATTCGCTGTATCATCGAAAAAGCAAGAGAGTTCCAGAAAAATGTATATTTCTGCTTTATTGACTATACCAAAACCTTTGACTTTGTGGATCACAATAAACTGTGGAAAATTCTGAAAGAGATGGGCATACCAGTCCATCTGACCTGCCTCTTGAGAAACCTATATGCAGGTCAGGAAGCAACAGTTAGAACTGGATATGGAACAACAGACTGGTTCCAAATAGGAAAAGGAGTATGTCAAGGCTGTATATTGTCACCCTGCTTATTTAACTTCTATGCAGAGTACATCATGTAAAATGATGGGCTAGATGAAGCACAAGCTGGAATCAAGATTCATGAGAGAAATATCAGTAATCTCAGATATGCAGATGACGCCACCCTTATGGCAGAGAGTGAAGAGGAACTAAAAAGCCTCTTGATGAAAGTGAAAGAGGAGAGTGAAAAACTTGGCTTTAAGCTCAACATTCAGAAAACTAAGATCATGGTATCTGGTCCCATCACTCCATGGCAAATAGATGGGGAAACAGTGGAAACAATGTCAGATTTTATTTTTTGGGCTCCAAAATCACTGCAGATGGTGACTGCAGTCATGAAGTTAAAAGACACTTACTCCTCAGAAGGAAAGTATGACCACCCTAGACAGCATATTAAAAAGCAGAGATATTACTTTGCCAGCAAAAGTCTGTCTGGTCAAGGCTATGGTTTTTCCAGGGGCCATGTATGGATGTGAGAGTTGGACTGTGAAGAAAGCTGAGCACTGAAGAATTGATGCTTTTGAACTGTGGTGTTAGAGAAAACTCTTGAGAGTCCCTTGGACTGCAAGGAGATCTAACCAGTCCATCCTAAGGCAGATCAGTCCTGGGTGCTCACTGGAAGGACTGATGCTGAAGCTGAAACTCCAATACTTTGGCCACCTCATGCAAAAAGTTGACTCATTTGAAAATACCCTGATGCTGGGAGGGATTGGGGGCAGGAGGAGAAGGGGACGACAGAGGATGAGATGGCTGGATGGCATCACCAACTCGATTGACATGTGTTTGAGTAAACTCCGGGAATTTGTGATGGACAGAGAGGCCTGGTGTGATGCGATTCATGGGGTCGCAAAGAGTTGGACACGACTGAGCGACTGAACTGAACTGAACTGAGGCTAACCCCAGTGTTTCCCAAGTGGCGCTAGTAGTAAAGAACCTACCTGCCAAAGCAGGAGACACAAGAGATGCAGGTTCGATCCCTGGGTCAGGAAGATACCCTCGAGGAGGGCACGGCAACCCACTCCAGTATTCTTGCCTGGAGAATTTCATGGATGGAGGACCCTGGCGGGCTACAGTCCATAGGGCTGAAAAGCTCAGACATGACTGAAGCGACTTAGCACAGGCATGCGCGCACGCACACACACACACACACGCACACACACACACACACACAGGCTCACTGCAACCCTTTAGTATTTAACCACTAGGCTACAGCTGATTCTGTATTAAATTGCATGAGTGATTATTCATGCAAGGCACAGGCACGGATTAACTTTGGAAATAAGATCTTGAGTGAAGAGCGCAATCAAAGGAGGAATGGAAGGATTTGCATCCCTGAGTCAGAGAGATATGAACTTTCCTTAGCAATTCAGGGATACCTACTTTCTCATTAATTAAGAAATATCTATGCTTCTTGCTGTGGAGAAGGATAACTTATGTTTAGAGAGTGGGTGAAGAAGGAGGGAGACTCCTGTCCAGAATTCTAAGAGAAGTGAGATCTACCTGGGCAAGACAGTGATGAAGCAAGGGATAGGAAATGAAAAGAGATGGAGAAGATAGTTTCAAATAATTTGTATAATGATAAGCTAACTGATTAACAGGAGGCAAAATTGAAAGGCTACCTTTTTATAACTCTTCTATACATGCAAATGTACAAGATACATTTCGTGTCATCTGTGTAAGAGGTACTATGCTAAATGCAGGTGATACAATGGTAGTTAAATCAGACCCAGAGCTGTCTTCTGAGTCTCAAAGACTAGCTAGGGAGAGAGGTATTCATCAAGTAGTAAAATAATCACATAGAAATCTACAATTCAAAGTATTATACAAGTGCTGAAGAGACAAAAAGAATTAACAGCTCTCTGATAGGCAAAACTGACCTATTTAGCATGGTGAGGGACTGTTTCCCTAAGGAAGTGAGTCTCTGACTTCTAATTAGAAAGTAAATTAAGCAGAGATATGTCCCTAGGAATTTGCCCTGGATAATATTTTATCTCAGTTAGTTCAGTTCAGCCACTCAGTCGTGTATGATTCTTTGCGGCCCCATAGACTGTAGCACGACAGGCTTCCCTGTCCATCACTGACTGCCAAAGCTAGTTCAAGGTCATGTCCATTGAATCACTGATGCCATCCAACCATCTCATCCTCTGTCATCCCCTTCTCTTTCTACCTTCAATCTCTCCCAGCATCAGGGTCTTTTCCAATGAGTCAGTTCTTCATATCAGGTGGCCAACATATTGCAGCTTCAGCTTCAGCATCGGTTCTTCCAATGAAGATTCAGGACTGATTTCCTTTAGGATGGACTAATTGAATCTCCTTGCAGTCCAAGGGACTCTCAAGAGTCTTCTCCAACACCACAATTCAAAAGCATTAATTTTTCAGTGCTCAGCTTTCTTTATAGTCCAACTTTCACATCCATACATGACTACTAGAAAACTAGATGGACTTTTGTCAGCAAAGTAATGTCTCTGCTTTTTAATATGCTGTCTAGGTTGTTCATAGCTTTTTTTTCCCAAGGAGCAAGTGTGTTTTATTTTCATGGCTGCAGTCACCATCTACAGTGATTTTAGAGCCCAAGAAAATCTCTCACTGTTTCCATTGTTTCCCCTTTTATTTGCCATGAAGTCATGGGACTGGATGCCATGATCTTCATTTTTTAAATGTTTAGTTTTAAGCCAGCTTTTTCACTCTCCTTTTTCACTTTCATCAACACGCTTTTCAGTTCTTCTTTGCTTTCTGCCATAAAGGTGGTGTTATATGCTTATCTGAGGTTATTGATATTTCTCCTGGCAATCTTGACTCCAGCTTGTGCTTCATCCAGCCCAGTGTTTCTCATGATGTACTCTGCATATAAGTTAAATAAACAGGGTGGCAATATACAGCCTTGATGTACTCCTTTCCCTATTTGGAACCAGTCTGTTGCTTCATGTCCAGTTCTAACTGCTACTTCTTGACCTTCATACACATTTCTCAGGAGGCAGGTAAGGTGGTATGGTATTCCCATCTCTTGAAGAATTTTCCACAGTTCATTTTGATCCACACAGTCAAAGGCTTTGGCATAGTCAATAAAGAAGAAACAGATATTTTTGGAACTCTCTTGCTTTTTTGATGATCCAGCGAATGTTGGCAATGTGATCTCTGATTCCTCTGCCTTTTCTAAATCCAGCTTGAACATCTGGAAGTTCTCTGTTCACTTACTGTTGAAGCCTCACTTGGAGAATTTTGAGCATTACTCTGCTAGTGTGTGATATGTGTGCAATTGTGTGGTAGTTTGAACATTCTTTGGCATTGCTTTTCTTTGGGATTGGAATGAAAACTGACCTTTTCTATCCCTGTGGCCACTGCTGAGTTTTCCATATTTGCTGACATATTCAGTGCAACACTTTCACAGCATCATCTTTAAGGATTTGAAATAACTCAGCTGGAGTTTCTTTACCTCCACTAGCTTTGTTCATAGCGATGCTTCCTAAGGCCCACTTGACTTCACATTCCAGGACGTCTGGCTCTAAGTGAGTGATCACATCATCATGGTTATCTGGGTCATTCAGATTTTTTTTTGTATAGCTCTTCTGTGTATTCTTGCCACCTCTTAATATCTCTGCTTTTGTTAAGTCCATATCATTTCTGTCCTATATTGTGCCCATCTTTGCATGAAATGTTCCCTTAGTATCTCTTATTTTCTTGAAGAGATCTCTAGTCTTTCCTATTCTATTTTTTTTTTTTTTTTACACACAAAGTTCACATTTATTATCTGGTTTAATGGATTATATTTTTGAGCTTGATTGCATGTGTTTTGGGGGAAAAAAAAGAGGTATGTATATATATATATATATATATATCCTTATTTATTCCCTTACCTAAATCCCTCTCAAACTGCTCTATTGTTCTACTCTATTTTTTTGCATTGATCACAGAGGAAGGCTTTCTTATCTCTCCTTTGGAACTCTGCATTCAGTTAGATATATCTTTCCTTTTCTCCTTTGCCTTTTGCTTCTCTTCTTTTCTCAGCTATTTGTCATGCTTCCTCAGACAACCATTTTTCCTTTTTACTTTTCTTTTTCTTTGGGATGGTCTTGATCACTGCCTCCTGTACAATGTCACAAACCTCTGTCCATAGTTCTTCAGGCACTCTCTCTATTAGATCTAATCCTTTGAATCTATTTGTCACTTCCACTGTATAATCATTAGGGATTTGATTCAGGTCATACCTGCATGGTCTAATGGCTTTCCCTTCTTTCTTCAATTTAAGTATGAATTTTTTATCCAGAAATAATTTTGTCTATGGAAACAAAATGCATTATTACATTAAATCTGTAGGAAATCTAGGAAGTGAAAAAGTTTCCGGCAATTTCTGAAGAACATAAAATATCTGAATAATTCAGAAAAAATTGCCTCTGTAACTCTTGCTTATTTATTTATTTCCCTCTTTATTTTTTGGCATATGAGGCATTGTCCCCCAAGAGTAGTGCTTGTCAAAAGTAGATGTATATTCACATTATCTGGGAAGCTTGCCAATTGCAGAATGCATCTGTTACCCCAAGAGTTTCTTTGGCTACATCTTCTAGGATAGAATCTTGTAATGTGCACTACTATGAAGGATTTCAGACAATTTTGATGAAGGGAATCCTAGCACAGTAGTTTGACAAAAGTAACCCTAGTTCATATAATTGTATTCCACATTAGTATTTTCTCCACTATGCTTATCGTTCTAGACAAAATCTTAGTATTATATCTAAGCTATGATGTATATTACACTTAACAGAAGACAACATTCACATTTTTTTGTATGCTTTCTGCATGACAGGTAAACTTAATTATGTAATTGGTGTCTCCAAACAAAACATTTTTTTAAATCAGATTTCAGTGTGCTAGCAAACCAAGAGCAAGAAGAATGAATCAGTTAAAAGCCTTACTATAGTTATTTTCATATTCCCGCAAAATAGAAGAAATGAAAAAGATGCCAGAGGTCAAAATTACTGTAAAATTTTAAGATAATATTTGCTGTTAGTTATTAATGTTGAGATAACAACTCAGTGACAGTAAAGAAAATGTAGACTAAATCCCAGGAAACGAAATTTTTATTCAAGTTGTGGTCTAGATGTTAAATGATTAAGTTGACTGTCTTGTTAATTATTTCCAAGAATTCAATGAAAGATTCTGAATATATCACCCATGGATGATAATATGGTTTTCAGAAGGTTATTTTCAACAGAAAATGGTATCCCAGTGCTGGATAAAGCCAAGAATGTCTCTGTCTAGGTTTACACTGAATTGAGTTATTTCCCCCATGAAACACTTCCCTGATTCTTACTCCCTCCACACATACAACACTCATAAGCACAAACTGAACATTCCTTCCTTGTGACCTCAGATTGAAACTGAGCAAACCTGGGCAAAAAAGTCTTTCTGTGTCCCCTATATCTTGATTATAAGGAATAGGCTTCATTCAGCCTCCATGACCTTCCCTGAGGTCCAAAGGGCAGGTTCAAACAGTTGCTAATCAGGGAAGGGAAGGAATGCAGAGACAAGGGAAGAAAAGTCAAGAAACAATAGTGCAGTTTTGGGACAGGGTCCTGGTTCCCGTTCAATGGATACACATAAAAATATCTCTGAGCTGTTGTGCAGGTACTGACACCCCTAACAAGTGGAGGAAGCTAACTGTATGCTGCCCACAAACAAGTAGACCCCAGTCAGGCTGGAACCAGAAGGTTGATGATGTTGACCCCCACTTTCCTCACCACCAACCAATCGGAAGGATATCCACATGCTGATTATACCTTCTTTGGACCATTATTATAAAACTCCTCACTGCCCCCCAAGTTGGGACACACAGTTTTGAGACATTAGCCCACTGTGACCCCACCTTTGCCCTTACAAAGCAAAACAATTTTTCTTTCTGCTTCACCCAAAACTCGCTCTCTGAGATTTAATTCAGCGTCAGTGTATAGGGGCCAGATTCATCATGAAAGCCTATTTTGTCGGAGTCTACCTGAAAAGCTCAATCTGCTTATGGTACTTCTTTATTAAAAATCTGCATACTTGGACTGGAGACAACCATCTGTGTCATTCATGTCGCATGGCCATCATCTGGCATAGTATCTGTAACAAATTACAGACACTCAGTAAATATTTGTTGGCAGGAGTTGTAATAAAATGTTTATATAGATTTTATAAGATTCTTTTTTACTACAATGTGTAATGGGTCCTGAATTTAATCCTGCTTGCATTACTTATTTCATGTTTTGAGATTTTTACTTTGAATAAGCCATTTCACCATCTCCAAAATGACATGTGAAAACTATATATAAATCTTCACATTCTCATCTCTCAAAATAAACCAATAGTGACTTAGTATAAGACCTTTGATTTTACTTGAACTTTTTTGAGAAAATGTTAAGATTAAATTTGTTATGAGTGTATGATTCAGAAAATACATATCAAATTATGTCTGTATATGCTACAAGGATAAACACTTATTAAAACAAAATTGATCTTTACAAAAGGGTGCATGTTTCCTCTTTAGCCATGGGCCTCCTGTGCATGTTTCAGATAATCCAATGAAAATTTGCATTGATTAAATTCTGAATTCCATATAAAAATGTCCCTTCCTTTCTTCTATGTTAAAATTTGAACTGTGAATCATTTGCATTTAAATATCCTTCTAGGTTTGGCCCTTTATCAGTTTCAACATCCATTTGAATGATCACCAAGAGATAAAAATCTCAGCAAAATGTTGCATATGTTATGTTGCTTACAATCCTATTTAATTACTTTGAATCTGTAATTAAAAATTCAAAACAAAAATAAAAACCAAGAATCCATAGAAATACAAATCATAGCAAATGATACTAATGCTCAGTTTAGGATTTAGCATACATTTCACTTTGAATGACTAGCTGCTCTTCTTGAATGAGGCACCTGCCTACATAATACACTGCATATACAGACTGTAAGAGAATCCAGACTGTCAGCTTCGTGAAATTCACTCTTTGGACCATTTCTTGCTCACTCACATTTATTGGCCCTTTTGTTCTAAATGAACTGTTTGTAATGAGGTAGAAAGAAGTAGAACAAGATCATCTTTTTACAGAACAAATTGATTAGACTGATTAGTTAAAAGATAGACTAATTTAAAAGTTATTACCCTTGTGGCTCTATTTACACATAAACTAGCCTCTTTTCCTATGTCTACTTGAGACAACATCCCTCGTTATCTGTTCAGACATGAACTTAACTCTCACTGTGCCTTTCCAGATCCTATCAGACATATATCTACAACCTATTGAGAATCAATAGTATAACCAAATGGTTGTTAGGATAGCCAGACTCCATAATTGTTACTATAGGAGACTGTTACTAAAACTTTAAAAAGAATTCCTGTAAAAATGACTTATTAAGCCCAGGAATAAATAAATAAATTTATTGAACATTTACATAAAGCAAGGCAGAGTCAGTTTCAAATATACTAAGCACTATACCTAAGTTAATTATTATAATTAAGCTAATTCCATTATTAACATTTCCTAACTAGGGACTTGATATTAAGGTTTGCTTTTTCAGTCTGATAAGTTAAGTATGTTAATTAATGAACACTAATAAGTCTCACTGAGCATGTTTTCACTTGACTCGGTTTAGAGAGTTCTTCTTCGTGGGTTTGCTGCTCTTTCTCTTTCTGTCCTGTGCTGGTCCTCCTCCCCTTGGGCTAGTGTCCTGGTTTATGGAGCTTCCTCCTCCTTCTGGAATCAGCTTCCACATTCTAGCTGCACTACACTACTTCATTCTGTCTGTGACTTAAGTAGGACTGTATGGTTTGAAGTTTATTTATCTCTCAGGAAATACTGACATTAAGATGAAAAAAGAAATTTAGCTCTTTTGACTTTTCCCAGGAATCAAAACATATTTGTTCTTTTTGGTGCTTTTTTTTTAAAAAAAAATTAAATTTAAAATTCAGTTTCACTTGCACTGGTCACATTTCAAGAGCTCCATGTTCTTTTTACAATCATTATAAATTACTTTTATAATCAAAATAACAATGAAATTACTTATACCAAAAAAAAAATTACTTATACCATAGAAGAAGATTCTTTGCTCTCAAAATAAATTTACACTGAAGAAAATCCATATCATGATTTACTTTATGTAAAAAATATGATAAATCACAAGTGATCTTCTATCCTGATACTATCTAACTTGTTTTTAATGAAACCTTCTGGGAAACTCCTCATTCTAACTATCTAAAATACTGAACTGTTCAGTTATTCACTACATCCTTTACTTCAGAATCTCACTGAGAACATCTATTCAACCAGAAGTGGGAAAGAAAATTACTTACTTAGCAATTAATGTTTGGCTGCCTTTGTTTTATATTTATGTGCACTGGGGCATGGTCTAAGGGTAGTGAAAAATGCAAGAGTCATGTTTTGGATATTTTAGAAGGTTTATCAAACATCACATACAAATATCACAAGCCAACATTGGAAGCCCAGTGGCCAGGCTGCAAACTCTCTCTCTCTCTCTCTCTCTCTCTCTCTCACTATTTTGGTCTGTACAGATCTGGGTGGGAGGGTGATGTTTTAAAAATTAATTTTCTTCATTAAAATCGAGAAGATTTTAAAAATATGGATTTTGTTTCTCTTAAAAAATCAGATCTGAATCTAGATTTTTTCAGGGCAGCTCAGTGGACTCTGAGAAGCACGCTCCTCCTTCAGAAAAGGCATATGCATTATGTCTTCTGACATATGGTGGCCCAAACATTCCCTCCTGTCCACCACAGGCTAGTCTGCTGGTATATTGGTGTCATTGGCCCTAGTGGCACAGGCATCTGGATTTGAGTCTGCTACTCATTTGAAAAGTTATCAGCACATACTCTGGTTAGATGTGAAATTGCCCAAGGAACTAACCGATTTGACACAACAGGGATCAGGCAGTAACAATCCTGTCATATCTCAGTTTGTATTAATCAGTATTTTCCAGTTCTTCCACTACTTTCTATCAGTTTCTTGATGGGGTTTATTAGCATTATTAGAGTGGTTCATTGATCAGTTTCTCAGGCAACTCTGTACTTTATCGGAAAGCATTAATCAAAAATGTTGTGCAATCTCATCAGGATCACTGACTAGATGTCTGTGGAACTATGTGAATCTTCTAAGACACATACGTGTCTATAAGATGGTGAGACAAATATTTATATACACTTGCTAAGATGCTTTGGAAAAACGGTTCTAAAAAGAGGCAAAGTTATTTTGTGTAATCTATGTCAGTGAAATCTGTTGAGTCCTCCAAAGTAATTACTTTCAAGAACAATATTCATCTGTTTTCCTGTATATTTGCTTTCTTAATTGTTGTTTTAAGACTCTCTTAACTCTTCTAAAGTTACAGCTCCTTGGCACGCAGTTCATTCTTCACTGGTGCAAATATATTAAGCATGGAACCTACTGCAGAAAATACATTTACAAACAAAGAATATTTCTCCAAGGTAAAAAATGTACAAAAATGTTTTTAAGTGGAACTGTGTAGAACATTTGGATATTTCCAGTTCTATGGGTTTTTTGTTTCTTGGTAATTGAAAAGCTCAAGCTGCTTTGTTTTATCAATAATTTTTGTGATAATTTATCAATAAATCATGCTTTTGTAGGCATAATTTGCATTAGCCAGGTCAATTTCAGATTAGACTGAGTAAAAATGCCTTACATATGCAACAGTACCAAGGTGCATGCAAGTCCTCACAGTTTGAAATCTCAGTGCTCTTGAGAAGAGGAGTTAACTAATATTTTTGAGAGTATTTTTTAGCAGTGTAATCTTTTTTATACTTCAGAGAAATTTCAAGTGAAGCAGAATAACCATTCTCATTTCAGATATGAAGAGACTGATGCATACAAGTTTCAGGCTAGTTCGAAATGCTCTGCTGCTACCTCTAAAAGTGAACAAGGGGAAGAGAGATTGGCTGAAAACCACGAGAAGGAACGGTTCTGAATTAAGAGTTTCTGGGAGGAACAATCTTTGTTGACTGACGCCACAATCCTGTTTTACTCGGAGGCTCAGACTCAGTCTGGCGGGCAGCGGTTTAGCAGAGGGCATCGCTGGGAGCAGACCGGTGAGAGGATTCTGGAGGCTTGCACGAACCCTGGCATGTGCCTTAGGTCATGACTAGAGAGGGAAGGATCTAGAAGTCAGCTAACCGGAGAGATCAAGATTTAGGACTTTTCGTGACCCGTTGTTTTCCTCTTCCTATTCTAGCTTTTGCCCTGAGCAGAAGCGCACACTATCGGGGCTGCCGGTTTTTGCATCTGAATGAGCACCAATCAACTTGTCAACAGTCAACAGACACCTGTTCAGGAAATTGCCGACTCTGGGCAACGAGGATCTTAACTCGCTTTGCCTTCGCGTGGAGCTCAGCGATCTCCCAGAGTTACACCAAAGCCCTGCACTCCAGCCCTGGCAGAGGGTTGGTCCTCCACGCGCAATTGTGAGGTGCTTTTCCGCGGTTCTGCACGGGGTCCAGCTCCCCACCTCTGTCACTCCTGGCAAAAGGGAGAGCGACTCCTGGTTGGAGTTGTGGGATTTTCCCAGCTCCTCCAATTCGCCGGGTTTCTGCCTCCCGGGTCCGCCTCGAGCCAGCTCCAGGCGTCCTCTCGTCCGCGGCTGGGCCTGTCCGCCCTGCCTTCGCCCTGGTCCTGCCTCCCTCCCCAGCGGCTGTGGTGAGCCGGCCGGAGTCCGGGGGTCTGTCCGCGCCGGGCCATCTCTCTAGGAGCTGAGAACAGGGGGAGGGGGCGTTAGAAGAGGGAGGAGGGAGTAGTGGTGCGAACGCTCGGAGGAGCAAACTTGGGGTGGCTCCTGGGGGTCAGTGGTGGTCAGAAGAAAGGAGGTTGGGGGCGGCGGTGGGGACCCCCGAGGGGGTTCCGGGCAGGGCCCTCTGCGCGCGTTTCCAGCCCTCCGGGAGGAGACACTGGGACTCTGTCCCCTGCCCCATTGCAGAGATCCCCGTCCAGCATTCTCCACTGCGGAACCCTTGTCCCCTCCTTTGCCCTGCTTTTTCTTCGAGGGAGGGGTTCTGCTCCCACCTCCGGAGCCTCGCCTCCCCACCCGCACTTCGCGCCGCGCTGTGCGGGGCGGCGCGTGGCCCGCGCGCTGGGCCGCGGAGGTGGGCGGCGGATCTCAGCTGCGCCAGCCTCCCTGCGGCTGCGACCGCCCGGCGCACGCGGAGCTCTCCTGCTCTCCCAGGCGCGCGGCTGCCCTGCACCGTCGGAGCGGACGGAACTGGGCCTGCGTTTGGGAATTCTCCAGTGCCCTCTCAGGGTCGGCGGGCAATCATCAGACTGACCGGCGGCAAGACGTCTGGCTTCCACCCCTCAACAGAAACGGTCAGTACGTGTTAAATCTTAACTCTGACTCATCTGGGAATGAGAGCATCCCGAAAAAAAAAGCTTTCAGGTCCTTTGATGGCGGCCAGGAAGGTCTTCGTGAGTGTAGGGGTTTTTTTCCCACATTTAGGCCGAAGGTGGACATTATGGGTGATACCAGGAATATTCCTTACCCACTGAACAGTCTTGACTCTTTTTAAGAAAGGTCTTAATCTTTTCAGAAGAGCAGATTGCTACTGTTCCTGCCGCTTTAAAAATCAAACATCTGTTTAGGTGGGAATGTCATATTGCATTCTCATAAACTGTTCAAGAATGGACACATTTATGCAAGCATTCACTGGTTCCCCATCGGAAGGGCTCACCCCCTGGTAGGATCATATGATGACCAAAAAAAGAGGCAAAAGGAAAAGCTTTAAGGCTTTTGGTAATAGAGACACATCATATAAACTAAATGACATGAAATGCACAGGGCTGGTTCAAAGGTCAGAGGCTCAAATACATAGAAGAGATTCATTCTCAGTCATCTTGGTTCAACTTTTCATGAACTTGGTTCATTGATTTTCAACTTTCTGCTTATCAGGCAAACAGACATGTCTTACATAGGGCTTGCTTGGATATCCACAGCCCCTCTTTCCAGGACTAACAAGTATAGGGCATGTATATGTGTGGTTTTTCCCTGAGAAAAAAACTCCTGGATGGTTTTGTGACTGATAAGATGATAATGTTTTTATTAAAGCCAACCTGTGACAATAAGAATACTGTTTAAAAAAACCCACAAATTTAAATATGGAGTCAAAGCATAAACAGTTTCTCACTTAATAATTTGAAGGTTTTTGAGTCTCTGAGGGGGAAAAAGTCCTAAAGCCATTTTCCTGCTCTACAAAGAAATTGTTTTATAGCAGAATCTCAAAATTCATTCATTCAGGATAACTGTACCACTCACAGCTATCCTCAGATGTCTTGAACAATGTAAATACCTCATTTTGACCTTACTTTAAGAAAAAAATTTTCCCCATTTCTACTCATCTTTTAATTTTTGTGCCTTTGTGAGTTTTTACTCTGGCAATTCCCTGTATGTACTCTCTTATCCTCTTCTACTTTTCCTGAAGTGCAATCATAAAATGATGCATTCTCTGAGTAACACTCAGACCTGGCTGAACACCAGTCATGTGCTTGAGAACAGCTATTAGAATCCATATGCTAATACCTTGGAGATTAATAATCATTTTTGTAGAGAAGCTTTAAAGAAAGGAATAAAGAAAATGAGATTGAAAAGAAAAAGCAAAATAAATTAATAAATCAAGTATGTTTCTAATAACCTTCTATCTCAGGCTTGCTCTCAATTTGCTGCAAACCTCAGACCTTCTGGAGTCTCATTTGTTCTGTTAATGACTTGTCAGGATTGACTGATTGTGCCCTGTAAAGTCTCTTTCTTACTCTAAGAAAATGCCCATCAAATAAAATACTCCAAGATTTGAATAGTTTCCACTTTCTCTAATCACAAAAGAATGGAGGCAAGTGCAAAAGAGGGTGTGCTTTTTAGAACATTCTGTTTGAAATGCATGCAGAGAGAACTAGAATATATCAGTAAAGCAAATGCATGAGTATATGAAAATCTCTGTGATAAGCAACTATTAGGGTGTGTGTGTGTGTGTGTGAAGCCCTTGGAGAGAGAAAGTTTCCTTATGGTGTATATTGAGTACCAATTTTTAATATTCTAATCAGTAATTGTGTCTTGGAACAACTTTCTTGTAGAGGTGGTTACTTGGTGCTTACATATAAGAAAATAAGCAGAGAGATGTCATGTCAGAGCAAAGATCCTGTGTAGGGAATTATCTTCAGTAAAGAAAAGGATCAAAATTGTTACTTTGTATTTTGCTGACCTCATTTATTCAGTAAAATTATGCTTTCCTTCAACTTCATGTTTGCTAAGGTTTAAACAATGGATGTAAACAGTCCAGAAACGGAAATGTGTCCTGAAAGAGATTGCTGTGGTATGGAGGCTGAAGGATGTGTCATATGCTCCTTGCAGCCTTGGAAGTAAGCATAGGTTGTTGGGATAACAGCAGGGAGGGCAGAGAGGCATAGATAGTCCAGCCTGTTGCTGGAATTAAGAATAGTTCAGTATGACAGAAGGATCAGATATATCCTAAAATGTCAGGAGAGATGAAGACAAGGTTGAGTTCAAGGAAAGCTTTGGATGTCATACAGTGGAGTTGTGATTTTCTTATATATGTCAATGACATCAACCTGTGCATGTAGCACCTGTCATGGTGGAGAAAATTAATGAAAGCATACATGCATGGACAGCTCAACATATCATGCAAAACAGAACCTATTCAAGAATGCAAAATAGAAGTAATTTAATGCCAAAAATTGGTTACACAAGTGATAGAAGCCAGCAGAGGATGTTGAGGCTACACAGGGATAATCAAGAGCAAAGAATCATCACCACCTCCAGCTAGAGGGACACGGGGAGAAAGTGGTGTGACTGAAGCCAGGGACCATGTGTCTCCAACTGGAGACAAGGTCACTGCAGGCCATTCCTGTGGGATCCAGGTACTTTAGGGATCGAAGGACAGGTACTTTGAACCCCAGCTAAAGTGAAACCAATCCATTTCTGATATTCCTTGCACCCTTATGCTTTCCTTGTTTCATACTTGTTCATTTTTTAAATTGTAGATTCTTGTGCTAGCTGATGAAAATGGGCCCATTAGGTGCAGAGGCTGATGAGAACCAGACAGTGGAAGAAATGAAAGTGGATCAGTTCGGTCCAGGACACACCATTCCAACAGGGGAGCTGGCCCCTGACTCTGAACCGGAGCTTATAGACAGCACCAAGCTGATTGAGGTGCAGGTTGTCCTTATATTGGCCTACTGCTCCATCATCTTGCTTGGGGTGATTGGCAATTCCTTGGTGATCCATGTGGTGATCAAATTCAAGAGCATGCGTACCGTAACCAACTTCTTTATTGCTAATCTGGCTGTGGCGGATCTTCTAGTGAACACCCTGTGCTTGCCATTTACACTTACCTACACCTTGATGGGGGAGTGGAAAATGGGTCCTGTCCTCTGCCACTTGGTGCCATATGCCCAGGGCCTGGCCGTCCAAGTGTCCACGATCACCTTGACGGTGATTGCCCTGGACCGGCATCGTTGCATTGTCTACCACCTCGAGAGCAAGATTTCCAAGCAAATCAGCTTCTTGATTATTGGCTTGGCTTGGGGTGTCAGCGCCCTGCTAGCAAGCCCCCTGGCCATCTTCCGGGAGTACTCGCTGATTGAGATCATTCCTGACTTTGAGATTGTGGCCTGTACTGAGAAGTGGCCTGAAGAGGAGAAGGGCATCTATGGCACTGTTTACAGTCTTTCCTCCTTACTAATCCTGTATGTTTTGCCTCTGGGCATCATCTCTTTTTCCTACACTCGTATTTGGAGTAAACTTAAGAACCATGTCAGTCCTGGGGCTGCTCATGACCAGTACCATCAGCGGAGGCAAAAAACCACCAAAATGCTGGTGTGTGTGGTGGTGGTGTTTGCGGTCAGCTGGTTGCCCCTCCATGCCTTTCAACTTGCTGTTGACATTGACAGCCACGTCTTGGACCTGAAGGAATACAAACTCATCTTCACTGTGTTCCACATCATTGCAATGTGCTCCACCTTTGCCAATCCCCTCCTCTACGGCTGGATGAACAGCAACTATAGAAAGGCTTTCCTCTCAGCATTTCGCTGTGAGCAGAGGTTGGACGCCATTCACTCTGAGGTGTCTGTGACGTTCAAGGCTAAAAAGCACCTGCAAGTCGCAAAGAATAATGGTCCCAGTGATTCTTTCACAGAGGCTACCAACGTCTAAGGCAACTAACATGTGAAAATCCATGGATGAATTCTGACCAGAGCTATAAACCTGGTTTAGGAAAGCATGCAGGCGCATCCTCATTTCCCATTTTAAGGAAGCATTTCACTGGAAGCATATGCAGCATAATTCATGGAAAACTGGTTGGCAGAGTCTAATAAAAGCATTCAAATTCAAAGACAAGGCAGCATAAGAGTTTGCTTATGGTTCCTTGGATGGTAGGTTGAATTATGAGTCAAAGCAGAGAGAAATGATTTTGACTGATTCCAAGAGTGAAGGAAACATGAGCAAGGAATTGATGTTAGCAGCATTGCCAAAGGTGTGGGTGAAAAAGCTGACTTTTTTTTTTTTTTAAGTAACATTTACCTTTATTATCTTTTTTTTCATTTATTTTTATTAGTTGGAGGCTAATTACCTTACAGTATTGTAGTGGTTTTTGCCATACATTGACAGACTTTGGGAGTCTGTGGGAGAAGGCGAGGGTGGGATGTTCTGAGAGAATAGCATTGAAACAAGTATACTCTCAAGGGTGAAACAGATCACCAGTCCAGGTTGGATGCATGAGACGGGTGCTCAGGGCTGGTGCACTGGGAAGACCCAGAGGGATGGGATGGGGGGGGGAGGGAGGCGGAAGCGGGGATCGGGATGGGGAACACATGTAGATCCATGGCTGATTCATGTCAATGTATGGCAAAAAGCTGACTTTCAAATCACACTAGAGGATAGGTTGGAGATGATGTATAATTCACTGCCCCCCCGCCCCCATCTGATGAAAAGTCTACCAACACCAATTTCCCTAGAAAGGCATAGACTCTTTTCTGTTGTATTCTGGCTTTTTGTTATTCTTCCTGTGGACTAAAACCATCAGAGAACATTGCAGGTAAATGTTACCAACTGTTAGGATGGCTTCAAGGAAGTAAACTGAAATTTTCTGTGTGATTAGCATTTTGACAAATTATGTGGGAAATCTTTACCATTCAGTTAACCAGTTGTTTTTTTAAAACCAAATGCATATTTAATGAAAAGTTTCTACAACTTAGAATTGAAGACTGAATGAAATTCTCAGAGAAATGTAAACCTTCATTCAACTTCTCATTACAAGTTGTCTCTGCTTTATATAGTTACTGTCTGGATAACAAATAAGGATGCAATGCAATATGTTTAATCATTGCTAATTGTTATAACTTTTTTAACACATTATTTCTATATTGGAGCTGAACTTGTCTTCACTGAGAAATAAATCAGATTAGGAAGTAGTTTTGTGGCATTTTGTAACATTTTGTGCTTATTTGTAAGCAGTTTTTGCACTAGTACATAGGTGTATTGTGTTCACTGCAGTAGTATTATTTTTTAAAAATTCATCTTCCATGGACCCATTCATGATTCATAAAACAATATAATTTCATCAAAATGGAACCTATCTGGTAAGAACTACTAAAAATATTACTTGCATTCCACTTTGGAAATGTTCTATTGGGACTAATTTCAACATAAATTATTCTTCTTTGGAAATAATTAGCTATATTTTTGGATAACTTAGGAATATATACATAATAAAATTTTACCTATAAACAGTGGAACATAGATGCTATAGTTCTTTTCTTTTAATGATTTTGTGAATGCAATTTTTATTTCAATATTATCCAACCAGAGATGCTAAAACTCTATTACATTTATAAAAAATAATTAAGATGTTAAAATAACTGAACTTTGGATGCTATTAATGATGTTTCACCATAAATATATGTTTATAAGTATGACTGAATTTATTTCCTTAAATTTTAAGTAAATTCAGCATGACTGTTGCATTTAGTTATAAACATTAACTTCGTGAACAGGAATGATATATTTTATGGATACAGTTAAAATTCATACTATGTCTCTTAATTATTTTCATGCTAAAAATAAATGACTGGTCTTGAAATGAACTGTGCTTTTGAAATACTGAGAAAGAATGAAAACAGTGGAAGTTAAATTAAGTGTAAGACTTAATAAGAAGTTGACAAATAATTATATCTATAATATATAATTGAAGAATTCATTTTTTTCTTAGGCCTGGCATAACTGTCCAAGAAGAAGCTTTTTGTTTTTTAAAAGGAAGTTCCTTTGCATAAAATGCTAATAGATAATTGTGGTTAGAGACTTTTTGTTTCCTCCTGGAGAATTCTTTCACTCTAGAAAATGTGCATGGTACTGTATCGTCTGTTGTCATAGTAAATTATTAGAATCCAATTAATATATGTGATCTAGCTATTTAACTCATTAATGAAATGTCCTTTATGTAGTGATTTTATGGGTTGAAATAAAAAGAATTTGGGAAATTAGAGAAACGTGTGTTACTTTATGTCAGAGTTCCTGTCCAACATGAGATAGTCAGCCTTTGACACAGCTAAGGAGAGGGGAATCATGGCCGCTCCTGCAGAGTTAGTTGGTTGTTCTCTGCAGTCTGTATATGAGCCTGAGTCAACAGACTTGCTCCTAAGGCTGCACTTGGAGTGCATATTCTGACAAGGCCTGAATATGCATCTGTTCGCACACCAGAGCTTTCTTCTGCTTGTTAAATCTGCATCTCTGTCAGCCCACTTGACATGCCTACATAGTGTCTCACCAGTAGAGCAAAACCCACATGTCTAAGTCAGAACCTGATATTTTTGATTTCCACCTCACCCCACTTCCACTTTATTTTTCTATATTACCTGTCACAGTCATGTTACTGCTATCTACCTAGTTCCCCAAAATGTAAGCGCTTTGGAGCCACTCTTGTCTCTTCTGTCTCTTTATCACACATGTCCAATAAGTTCTCACCTTTTGTGTTAATTCCTAGACATTTCTTGAATCAATTCACTTTTCTCCATCTCTCTGCTCCCCACCATAGTTCAGGCTGTGATTATCTCCCTAGACCCCTATATCTCTCATTTGGTTTAATGGAGCAACTGCTTAATTTTTCTTTATATATCTTGTTGTTTTTCCATCCAATCCAACTTTTACCCATAAAACACGTGATTTTTCAAAAACTCAGATTTTGTCAAATCACTTTTTTCCTCACCATTCTTATGCCAAAATCTTTCTATGACTTGAAAACCTGTATAGGATCTAGTTGTACTTAATATGTTCTACACTTTGCAGATTCTTTTTCTAATCTTTGCTGCATATGGAGCATATGAAGGCAGGGGACCAGCACTGTTTTAATCCTCATTATATCACAGGTATTTGTAGTTCCTGGCACCAAGGTAGTCCTCAGTAAATATCCACCAAGGAAACTGAATCGATAAGTCAAGTAAATATAAAAGCAGATTTGAAGATACATGCATACGGTTGTAAATGATAGGCTACATGATAGGAAAATCATCTTTATCATATGACTTATAGAAAAGCAAAGTTTTAGCTATTCTTACATACTTACATTCCTACATGTAGGAATAGCTAAAACCAATGAAGATGAATATTTGTTGAAGACTGGTTTTATTTTTTTGGAAGGGCATTAAGGTTAGACATTTGTATAGGTGAAAAGAGCTCTATAAATAGACTACATTTATGGCTCACTCAGAATTATCTAAAACCTTATACAATGGAAGCATGTAGCAATCATTGAAGTCTATTAATCATGAGTCAGATAGCTAAGGTACTTCCAGAAAAAAAGTCATTTAGTACAGGAAACTAAAATCTTGCAAAATGATTGGAGGAATCGGAAAAATGACAGTTAGGAAAAGCTTCCTCTGGGCTTGAGGAAACGAGGAGGTGCAAAATGGCAGGGAACTGCGGCTAACATCTACAGCAGCGATGTGGACAACACAGGAAAAAGCACAGATTTATCTGTGAAAATGCTATCGCCTCCTCCTAAAGCCACCCTCTTTCTCATCTCTCCCATAGACTCAATTATGCCATTTGTTTCTCTTCTGCTTTTTGAAATTCATATGAGTTGTCTTTTATTTGTGAAATGTAACTCAAGTCTTGCTGGCAGGGATTTGGGGAAATGTAGTTCTTAGGTTTCTAGCTCCTAAGATATAGGGAAAAGTTTTGAATGGAGAATATGGTGCTTAATTGCTGTCCAACAATCTGTCAATCTTAAGAACTGCCCAAATGGTGCAGTTCCTAGTTTCAACTACATTTTCTCCTTCTCTGTACCTCTGGGTTCTTCAAAGCTGCAGTGATGAAAGGTGACTATATCTTTTTTTTTTTCCCTTATCCAGGCCAATGTGTTATAAATACTCTTTAAAACTAGACTATTAGTACAGGTGGACTGAGGAGTAAACTATAAGTAAAGGCCACTTTTTTTCCCTCTGGGAAATTGATTGGAAAGGAGAAAGAAAGAATTATACCAAGGCTCTGAAAGCAATAGGATGAGCAAAGGAAATGAAGTTTCATGGAGAAAATACTCTTTAAAATTTTCAAGCTCACGAGATGATATATTGAATTATATCGCAACAAAAGATAGAGTTTACTTTTCCTTAAGAAAGCAAAGACCATAAGGAAACACAAAAATAGTAGAGAATGCAAACATCTTCATGATTATGTCTTATGACATTAAGGTAGGAATTTCATTTAACAAAGGATTACTAAGCATTGGTTTGTGCAGATTTATAAAAGACACATCATGTCTGTTAGATCATTGACCTTTTTCTGCCTTAGTACACTGGTCAGATGTCCATAGACTTTACAAGTTTTCCTGGGTATGGAAGACTGTGTGATAAAACAGTTCACATGCTATCTATAATTCCAACTCTTTCTTGTTAATCTGCGAGAGTATAAGTGAATAGAAATAAACAGAAATGACTAATACTGAATCTAATCTTCTTTATACCAAGTTTCAACACTTTAACAAATTGCTTGCAAAACATATCTGAAAATGCTACAGGCATGAGTTGTCACATTAAAATTTAAAAGTGCTGCATTTTCTTCCAAATAAAAAGCAAGTGTACATTTTATATATTTGTTTTTGCCCTTGTCATAGGAAAGTAACATACATTGTTAAAATACAGGTATATGTATATGCACAAATACAAACATATTTAATTACAAGCAAAATCACACCTGTGAATAAACCACCCAACCATCTAACAGTTGTTATTAACCTTTTTCCATATGACATACTATTCCCAGTAGGGCCCTGTAGATGCATTTACCAGTGGGCTGTAGGTGGGACAGGGTGAGGAGAGTGGGAAAATACATTCTGGAATGTGAACAAAATTATTTGAATATAAGATGTTTTGTTTATATTTGCATAAAAGTTTCTTAGAGAGTGTTATCAACCAGTTGATAATTAAAGATGACACATATGAAACTGGGGCCTATCATTTTGAAAATGTCATCTATTAACAGGTCAGGAAGCAACAGTTAGAGCTGGACATGGAACAACAGACTGGTTCCAAATAGGAAAAGGAGTACATCAAGGCTGTATATTGTCACTCTGCTTGTTTAACTTATATGCAGAGCACATCATGAGAAACGCTGGGCTGGAAGAAGCACAAGCTGGCATCAAGATTGCCGGGAGAGATATCAATAACCTCAGATATGCAGATGACACCACCCTTATGGCAGAGAGTGAAGAGGAACTATAAGAGCCTCTTGATGAAAGTGAAAGAGGAGAGTGAAAAAGTTGGCTTAAAGCTCAACATTCAGAAAACTAAGATCATGGCATCTGGTCCCATCACTTCATGGGAAAGAGATGGGGAAACAGTGGAAACAGTGTCAGACTTTATATTTTTGGGCTCCAAAATCACTGCAGATGGTGACTGCAGCCATGAAATTAAAAGATGCTTATTCCTTGGAAGGAAAATTATGACCAACCCAGAGAGCATATTAAAAAGCAGAGACATTACTTTGTCAACAAAGGTCTGTCTAGTGAAGGCTATGGTTTTCCCAGTAGTCATGTATGGATGTGGGAATTGGACTATAAAGAAAGCTGAGCACAGAAGAATTGATGCTTTTGAACTGTGGTGTTGGAGAGGACTCTTGAGAGTCCCTTGGACTGCAAGGAGATCCAATCAGTCCATCCTAAGGAAATCAGTCCTGGGTGTTCATTGGAAGGACTGATGTTGAAGCTGAAACTCCAATACTTTGGCCACCTGATGCGAAGAGCTAACTCATTTGAAAAGACCCTGATGCTGGGAAAGATTGAGGGCAGGAGGAGAAAGGGACAACAGAGGATGAGATGGTTGAATGACATCACCGACTCGATGGACATGGGTTTGGGTAAACTCCGGGAGCTGGTGATGGATAGGGAGGCCTGGCATGCTGCGGTTCATGGGGTTGCAAAGAGTCGGACACAACTGAGCCACTGAACTGAACTGAACTGAAGCTACAAACAGCCTCTAAGGAGACATAGATTTATTGTGCAGTTGTTCCTGTTCTCTGATAGAAGCATAACAGAGTCTTGTTTTGAGAATGCAATTGAAGTGGAGAGAAAGTGGATTCAACTAACATGTTTAGAGTCAGGACTGGTGAATGCACTGTGTATATTAAATTAGAACCAAATACCGCCAGTCAAAATAGATATACAATAATACTTTTCATTATTGTAGTATGATCTGTTCATACTTGACCATATTGAGGGCTTCAACAACAGGACCTAGGAGAACAGAGATAATGTAATTTTAGATTCACTGAAGTAATAATGTGACACTGAAGGATTTCTTCTGCCTTTTTGTTCCAGGAAAAATAATTTGCTGGAAGTAAGAGCTTCCTACTTACTACTGCAAGGACAATCCTCATATAAATAGTTTTTATCAAAGGCACAAAAAGCCTCACAAATGGACAGATACAGTATACTTAATAGCTTATGACCTCTAAAAGTCCACAGGAGATAAACAAATCTCATTTATCTCCATGATAAGGGTTTTATATTTATTTTGTAGTTTTCAGTTTAAAAGTCTAAAATTAGATGTAGGCATTCCTTATCTAGAAGGACTCTTGTGGAAATTGCTTATAACAGTCATTACATTCCAAGACAACATGAAGCAGATGATTATGGTCCTGAGTATTTATTTAAATATAGGTTTCAGCAGGTTTTTTTAGTGGATATAATTTAAAGTATATTAATGGAAGTTTGGAACTATTCATATTGTGATGTGGTGCTTTTATGCAAAAACATACTTGAGCATATACCTTGAGCAGTTTTGTTATTAATGCTAATCACTTGTACTGATATATTATTCAGCATCTCTTGCTGATTACACTTTGCCCACCAGCACATTTTATAGGTATGACTGTGCAACAGAATTATGTTGTCCTTGCAGAAAACTCAGAGCATTCAACAAATTAGCAGCATTCCTTACAATGCCTTGGAGAAGGCAATGGCACCCCACTCCAATACTCTTGCCTGGAAAATTCCATGGATGGAAGAGCCTGATAGGCTGCAGTCCATGGGGTCACAAAGAGTCGGACACGACTGAGCAACTTCACTTTCACTTTTTACTTTCATGCATTGGAGAAGGAAATGGCAATCCACTCCAGTGTTCTTGCCTGGAGAATCCCAGGGACGGCAGAGCCTGGTGGGCTGCCATCTATGGGGTCGCACAGAGTCAGACACGACTGATAAAACATCGCAGCAGCAGCAGCAGTTACAATGCCTTCTGTTGTTTCCAGATTTAAGCCTCTCTCATACATTTTCTCTTGTTCTCCTCCTCTCCAGTTCTGTTTTCTACTGACAGAAATTGGCTGGAAGAGCAAGTGACATGAACAGGGTTCCAAGGTTCAGGTAATATACTCCAAAATGCAAGGAAGGTCAATGGGTGAATCTGCATAAGGAAAGGCTTAAAGCTGGAGAATCCAGAGCAGCAGCCAAGTTCAAGGGAGCCATCTTAAAGAAGTCAAGGAACGAAGTGTCAATATCTGGGCGGGGCCTGGACCAAAACCAGGAAGCAGAGACAGTGAGAAGAGAGGAAAACAAGCAGGAGCCAAGTGATAGCTGCCCCACTACGGACAGCAATGCTAAGTGAAGGGTCCAGGGCCAAGGTGGAAAACAGATAAGCGTTTCCTTATGGTGTGAGTTCATAGACACTCATGACAGCAACACTCATGCCTTTTAGTTAAAATTATCTGCAAGCTCTCGTAAGTCTCTAGAAGACAACATTTTAATTGAATTGTGGGTGCCTTTTTTTTTTTTTTTTAATATCTGGGAGTTCATTCATTTAACACATAATAAGCTTCAGTTCAGTTCAGTTCAGTCACTCAGTTGTGTCCAACTCTTTGCGACCCCATGAACCACAGCACGCCAGGCCTCCCTGTCCATCACCAACTCCTGGAGTTCACCCAAACTCACGTCCATCGAGTCGGTGATGCCATCCAGCCATCTCATCCTCTGTCGTCCCCTTCTCCTCCTGCCCTCAATCCCTCCCAGCATCAGGGTCTTTTCCAATGAGTCAACTCTTCGCATGAGGTGGCCAAAAGTATTGGAGTTTCAGCTTCAGCATCAGTCCTTCCAATGAACACTCAGGACTGATCTCTTTAGGATGGACTGGTGGATCTCCTTGCAGTCCAAGGGACTCTCATGAGTCTTCGCCAACTCCACAGTTCAAAAGCATCAATTTTTCGTGCTCAGCTTTCTTTATAGTCCAACTCTCACATCCATACATGACTACTGGAAAAACCATAGCCTTGACTAGATAGACCTTTGTTGGCAAAGTAATATCTCTGCTTTTTAATATGCTATCTAGGTTGGTCATAACTTTCCTTCCAAGGAGTAAGCGTCTTTTAATTTCATGGCTGCAGTCACCATCTGCAGTGATTCTGGAGCCCAAAAAATAAAGTCTGACACTGTTTCCACTGTTTCCCCACCTATTTCCCATGAAGTGATGGGACCAGATGCCGTGATCTTAGTTTTCTGAATGTTGAGCTTTAAGCCAACTTTTTTAAACAGTAAATTCTTGTGAAAATTGCTTCCTGCTTTTCACCCTATTGGGAATGAGGGGTATATGAGAGAGTGGTCTCTGTGGAGAGGAGGAGATATGAAGGCAAAAGAGCAGATAAGGTAAAGGGAAAGAAGACCTTCCCAGTTGTTTCCTATTTGCCTACACTGTAGATCAAATGGGTACAAATCTATTGGAAGATTCAATGAATCTTTCTGCAACATTGTTAAACTTCCAGACAGCTCCAGCACTCAGTCAATCTCTACCATTTTAAATTTTAATAAAGTAAAATTCATAGTTAAGAGCACAGATTTAGGTACATAATCCCTTGTATTTTGACAAGAGTACACATGTATACGGGCTTCCCATGTGGCAGTAGTGGTAAAATGTCTGACTGCCAGTGCAGGGGATGTGGGGACACAGGTTCAGTGCCTGGGTCAGGAAGACCCTGACTGCCAGTGCAGGGGACGTAGGGGACACAGGTTCAGTGCCTGGGTCAGGAAGACCCTGACTGCCAGTGCAGGGAACGTAGGGGACACAGGTTCAGTGCCTGGGTCAGGAAGACCCTGACTGCCAGTGCAGGGGACGTAGGGGACACAGGTTCAGTGCCTGGGTCAGGAAGACCCTGACTGCCAGTGCAGGGGACGTAGGGGACACAGGTTCAGTGCCTGGGTCAGAGACCCTGACTGCCAGTGCAGGGGACATAGGGGACACAGGTTCAGTGCCTGGGTCAGGAAGATCCCCTGAAGGAGGGCATGGCAATCTATTCCAATGTTCTTGCCTAGGGAGTCCCATGGACAAAGGAGCCTGGCGTGCTGCAGTTCATAGGGCTGCAAAGAGTTGGACACAACTGAGAGAAGTTAGCATGCACTCAGGTATACACATGTGTGACTATTTACCTCAATCAAAATAAAGATGATTCTCCAATATTGTGAAAACAACTGTAGTACCTAAAGCAATTTACAGATCCATTGCAACTTATCAAGTATCAATTGCATTTTTCACAGAACTAGAACAAAAACTACAATGTGTATGGAAACACAAAGACCCTGAATAGCCAAAGCAATCTTGAGAAAATAAAACAGAGCTGGAGGAATCAATCTCCCTGACTTCAGATTATACTACAAAGCTACAGTAAATAAGACAGGATAGTACTGGCACAAAAGCAGAAATATATATCAATGGAACAAGATAAAAGCCCAGAGATAAACTCATGCATCTATAGGCAACTAATGTATGACAAAGGAAGCGAGAATATACAATGGAGAGGTGCTGGGAAAATTGAACAATTACATGTAAAATAATGAAATTAGAATAATTTTCTGACACCATACACAAAAATAAACTCAAAATGGATTAAAAGACCTAAATGTAAGGCCAGACATTATAAAACTCTTAGAGAAAAACATAAGTCATAGCAAGATCCTCTATGACCCATCTCCTAGAATAATGGAAATAAAAATAAAAAATGGGGTTTGAAAAAAAAAGGTGTGAAAAAAGAAAAAAAAGAAGAAAAAAAAATAAAAAATGGGACCTAATTAAACTTAAAAGTTTTGGCATAGCAAAGGGATCTATAAACAAGAGGAAAAGACAACACTCAGAACAGAAGAAAATAATTTCAAGTGAAGCAACTGACAAAGAATTAAGCTCCAAAATACACAAGCTGCTCATGAAGCTTAATATCAGAAAAACAAACAACCCAATCAAAAAGTGGGCAGAAAACCTAAACAGACATTTCTCCAAAGAAGATATACAAATGGCCAACAAACATATGAAAAAATGTACAACATTGCTTGTTATTAAAAAATGAAAATCAAAACATTATAGTCTGAGATATAGTCTGAGATATTCTGACACAGGTCAGAATGGCCATCATCAAAAAATCTACAAAGAGTAAATGTTGGAGAGGGTGTGGAGAAAAGGAAAGTCTCTTACACTGTTGGTGGGAATGTAAATTGATACGGCCACTATGGAGAACCGTAGGGAGATTCCTTAAAAAGCTAGGAATAAAGCTACTATATGACCCAGTAATCCCACTATTGGGCATCTACCCTGAGAAAATCAAAATTCAAAAAGAAACATATACCCCAATATGCATTGTAGGTCTATTTACAGTAGCTTAGACATGGAAGAAACCTAGATGTCCATCAACAGATGAGTGGATAAAGAAGTTGTGCTTTAATACATATATATAATATAATAGTACTCAGCCATAAAAACGAACAAAATTAGGTCATCTATAGTGATGTGGATGAACCTAGAGATGTTGTTCAGAGTGAAGCAGGTCAGAAAGAGAAAAACTAATATTGTATATTAATGTATGTATATGGAATCTAGAAAAATGTTACAGATGAGTATTTGCAGGGCAGGAATAGAAACACAGACATAGGGAACAGAGTTGTGGACACAGAGGGGAAGGAGAAGGTGAGATGAATTGAGACAGTAGCAGTGACATGTATACACTATCATGTGTAAAGCAGATAGCTAGTGGGAAGCTTCTTTATAACGCAAGTAGCTCAGCTCAGTGCTCTGTGATGACCTAGAAGGGTGGAGTGGAGTAGGGGGTGGGAGGGAGGCTAAAGATGAAGGGGGTATAGCTACATTTATAGCTGATTCATGCTGTTGTACAACAGAAATTAACACAACATTGTAAAACAATTATACTCCAATTAAAAAAAAAAAAAGATGCAGACAATTCTCATCACTTCTTAAAGATCCTTCATGTTCATTTCCAGTCATTTCCACCCTATCCCAATACAAGTCATAGATCAATATTTTCTTTTCTTCAACATAATATAAATGGAAACATAAACTATATATTATTTATATTTGTTTTGCAAAACTTTTACTTTTGTCAGATTGGAAAAATTTGTTAAAAAAAGAAACTGCTCTTTACACACAAATAAGCAATTTTAGTTTTGAATAGAGAGTTATTTAACATAGTTTCAAATACAATCAATACAAGAAAAGAGAAATAGAAACGCTGGAGAAGAGTAAGCACATACATCACCAAATTGGACCAGCCACCACCCAGGCTTAAACAGCATGCTTGGGAGTTCCTCATTAACAGCTATCTGAAGGCCCCATTGGGAAAAAGTCCTGGGCACGTTGTCCACTCCACAGATGAGACTTCAAATTTCAGTTTCAGGGGTTCCCGCTGATAATACCAGGCTGCAAACTGGTTTCAACTTGTGCACAAAAATGCAGCTCTGGTTTTACTTTAGCCTTTTTATTTATGCTGCCTGTTAATCTTGTGAGTCATAGGATTTTGTTAAATCCCGAGCAGTTGGCCAGACCTCCAGGAGCTCAAGAATTCCCACTCCCTTTCTCATCTAAAGTGCCACCTGACTAGCTATTCTTGTGGGTAGGCATGGATTCTGGGCGGTATCCAGGCAGGTCAGAAGTAAAGTCAGAGGCCTGCTGTCCTGCTTCTGAAGCCTGAACAAGACTTCCTCCACTTTAATTTCCCTAACAATATCTAGGGCTTCCCTGATAGTTCAGTTGGTAAAGAATCTGACTGCAATGCAGGAGACCCCATTTCAATCGCTGGGTTGGGAAGATTCCGTGGAGAAGGGAAAGGCTACCCACTCCAGTATTCTGGCCTGGAGAATTCCATGGACAGTCCATGGGGTTGCAAAGAGTCAGACACTACTGAATGACTTTCAGTTTCAACCATATCTACTTGGTTATGGAGTAGATATTAATTAATATATAATGAACTTTATATAAGAAATTGCCAAAGTAGATTTTTAAAGGGGGTTTACACACTTTCGTGAAAAATATGAGAGATCTAGCTGTTCCATTTTTTTGCAACATTGATTATTGTCAGATATTTAATTTTTTCCATTGTAATGGAAACCTCATTGTTTCTTTTTATTTTGAATTGGAAGATAATTCCTTTACAATATAGTGTTAGTTTCTGCCATACATCAACATGAATCAACCGGGGGTATGCATGTGTTCCCTGCCTCTTAAACCTCCCTCCCACTTCCCTCCCCACCCCACCCTTCTAGGTTGTCACAGAACGTCAGCTTTGACCTCCCTGGGTCATAGAGCAAATTCCCACTGGTTACCTATTAGACTTCCCTGGTGGCTCAGACCGTAAAGCGGCTGCCTACAATGCAGGAGACCTGGGTTCGATCCCTGGGTCGGGAAGGTCTCCTGGAGAAGGGAATGGCAACCCACTCCAGTATTCTTGCCCCTCCCCCCGCCAAAGGGGCTCAAAGAAATATTTGGAGAAGGAAATGGCAACCCACTCCAGTATTCTTGCCTGTAGAATCCCATGGAAGGAGGAGCCTGGTAGGTACAGTCCACGGGGTCACAAAGAGTTGGACACGACTAAGATACTTCAGTTCAGTTCAGTTCAGTTGCTCAGTCGTGTCCGACTTTTTGAAACCCCATGAATCGTAGCACACCAGGCCTCCCTGTCTATCACCAACTCCCGGAGTTTACTCAAACTCATGTCCATCGAGTCGGTGATGCCATCCAGCCATCTCATCTTCTGTCACCCCCTTTTCCTCCTGCCCCCAATCCCTCCCAGCATCAGGGTCTTTTCCAATGAGTCAGCTCTTCACATCAGGTGGCCAAAGTATTGGAGTTTCAGCTTCAGCATCAGTCCTTCCAATGAATACCCAGGACTGATCTCCTTCAGAATGGACTGGGTGGATCTCCTTGCAGTCCAAGGGACTCTCAAGAGTCTTCTCCAACACCACATTTCAAAAGCATCAGTTCTTCGGTGCTCAGCTTTCTTTGGGCTTCTCTGGTAGCTCAGAGGTTAAAGCGTCTGCCTGCAATACAGGATACCTGGGTTCGATCCCTGGGTCTGGAAGATCCCCTGGAGAAGGAAATGGCAACCCACTCCAGTATTCTTGCCTGGAGAATCCCACAGCTTTCTTTTTAGTCCAACTCTCACATCCGTACATGACTACTGGGAAAACCATAGCCTTGACTAGACGGACCTTTGTTGGCAACGTAATGTCTCTGCTTTTTAATATGCTATCTAGGTTGGCCATAACTTTCCTTCCAAGGAGTAAGCGTCTTTTCATTTCATGGCTGCAATCACAATCTGCAGTGATTTTGGAGCCCCAAAAAATAAAGTCAGCCACTGTTTCCCCTGTTTCCCCATCTCCTTCCCATGAAGTGATGGGACCAGATGCCATGATCTTAGTTTTCTGAATGTTAAGCTTTAAGCCAACTTTTTCATTCTCCTCTTTCACTTTCATCAAGAGGCTTTTTAGTTCTCTTCACTCTCTGCCATAAGGGTGGTGTCATTTGCATATCTGAGGTTATTGATATTTCTCCTGGCAATCTTGATTCCAGCTTGTGCTTCATCCAGCCCAGCATTTCTCATGATGTGCTCTGCATAGAAGTTAAATAAGCAGGTGACAATATACAGCCTTGATGTACTCTTTTTCCTATTTGGAACCAGTCTTTCAGCCCATGTTCAGTTCTAACTGTTGCTTCACTCACCTATTAATATTTTACCTATATTAATGTATATGATTCAGTGGTGCTCTTTCAATTCATCCTTCCCTCTTCTTCCCCCACTGTGTCCACAAATCTGTTTTCTATGTCTGTATCTTCTTTGCTACCCTCAAATAGGTTCATCAGTACCATCTTTCTAGATTCCATGTATATACATAAATATATTTTTCTTTCTGATTTACTTCATTCTGAATAATAGGATCCAGGTTAATCCACCTTATTAGAACTGACTCAAATGCATTCCTCTTATGGGTGAGTAATATTCCATTTTATATATGTACCACAACTTCTTAATCCATTCACCTGTTGTTGGACATCTAAATTGCTTTCACACCCTAGCTATTTTAAATACAGCTGAAATGAACTTTGGAGTACATGTGTCTATTTCAATTATGGTTTTCTCAGAGTACATGCCCATTATTATGATTCTTGGGTCATATGGTAGCTTTATTCCTAGATTTTTAAGGAATCTCCACACTGTTCTCCATAGTGGCTGTATCAATTTACATACCCACCAACAGTGTAAGACACTTTCCTTTGCTCCACACCTTCTCCAGCATTTATTATTTGTAGATTTTTCAAAGATCGCCATTCTGATAAGTGCGAGGTGATACTTCACTGTATATTTGATTTTCATTTCTCCAATATTGAGCAATCTTTTCATGTATTTATTAGCCATTTGCATGTCTTCTTTGTAGAAGTGACCAAACAGGTCCTCTACCCACTCCTTGGTTTGCTTTTCTGGTATCAAGCTATATGAGCTGTTGTATATTTTGAAGATTATTCTTTTGTAAATTATTTCATTTGCAATTGTTTTCTCCCATTCTGAGGATCATCTTTTCATCTTTTTTTATAGATTCCTTTGATATGCAAAAGATTTTAAGTTTAATTAGGTCCCACTTGCTTATTTTTATTTTTATTTCCATTATTCTAGGAAGTCGGTCACAGAGGATCTTGTAATGTGCTGCCTATGGTAACCTCTAGGAGCTTTATAATTTCTGGCCTTACATTTAATTCTTTAATCCATTTTGAGTTTATGTTTGTGGTTGCATTAGTGGTAAAGAACCTGCCTGCCAATGCAGGAGATATAAGAGATATGGGTTCAACTCCTGGATTGGCAAGATCCCCTAGAGGAGGGCATGGCAACCTACTCCAATATTCTTGTCTGGAGAAGTCTGTGGACAGAGGAGCCTGGCGGGAAACAGCTCATAGGGTCACAAAGAGTTGGACATGACTGAAGTGACTTAGCACATGGGCACACATATGGTGTTGGGAGGTGTTCTAGTTTCATTCTTTTACACGTAACTGTCCAGTTTTCCCAGCACCACTTATTAAGCAGGCTCTCTTTTCTCTACTGTATAATCTTGCCTCTTTTTCCACAGGTAAGTGGCCAGTAGGTGTGTTGGTTTAATCTCTGGGCTTTCTATTTTGTTCCATTGGCCTATATTTCTGTTTTTGTGCCCACGCCATACTGTCTTGTTGACTGCAGCTTTGTAGCACTTCAGCTTTGTTTTTCTTTCTCAAGAAGGCTTTCACTATTCAGGGTCTTTTGTGTTGCCATACAAGTTGTGAACTTTTTTGGTCTAGTTCTGTGAAAAATACCATTGGTGGTTTGATAGGGGTTGCATTGATTCTGTAGATTGCTTTGGGTATTATAGTGATTTTCACAGTACTAATTCTTCTAATCCAAGAACATGGAATATATGTTATCTGTTTGTGTCATCTTCCATTTCTGTCACCAGTGTCATGGTTTTATGCATACAGACAAGGTCTCTTGTCTCTTGAAGAAGATTTATTCCTAAGTGTTTTATTCGTTTCATTGCAATGGTGAGTGGGATTGTTTCCTTAATATCTCTTTCTGATTTTTCATTGTTAGTGTCTGGGAATGCAAGGGATTTCTGTGTTAATTTTATACCCTGCAACTTTGCTATATTCATTAATTATCTTTAGTGATTTTCTGGTGGCATCTTTAGGGTTTTCTATGTATAGAGTAATATCATTTTCAAGCAGTGAGAATTTTACTTCTTCATTTCCAATCTGGACTCTTTTTATTTCTTTTTCTTCTCTGATTGCTGTAACAAGGACTTCCAAAACTATGTTGAATAATAGTGGCAAGTGTGAGTACTCTTGTTTCTGATCTTAGAGGTTTTTCTCCATTGTTTTTCTCCAGTTTTTCTCCATTGAGAATAATGTTTACTGTGTGTTTGTCATACATGATATATTGAGGTATGATCCTTCTATGTCTACTTTTGGGAAGAGTTCCTTTTATCAAAATGAGTACTGAATTTTGTCAAAAACTTTCTCTGAATCTATTGAGATGATTATATGGTTTTTATCTTTCAATTTGTTAATATGGTATATCACATTGATTGTTTTATATATATTGAAAAATCCTTGCATCTCTATGATAAAGCTCATTTGATCATGATGTGTGATCCTTTTTGTGTATTCCTGGATTCTGTTTGCTAAAGCTTTGTTGAGGATTTTTGTATCTACGTTCATCAGTGATATTGGCCCGCAATTTTCTTTTTTTTTTTTCTTTCTTTTTTTGGCACGTTTGCCTATTTTTGGTATCAGTGTGATGGTGGCCTCATAGAATGAGTTGAGAAGTTTTCCTTTCTCTGCAATTTTCCTGAAGAGATTGAGTAATGTAAGTGTTGGCTCTTTTCCTAACTTTTGGTAGAATCCACCTGTGTAGCCATCTTGCCCCAGGCTTTTGTTTGTTGGGAATTTTTTCTTACAGTTTCAATATTCATGCTTGTGATTGGTCTATTCATATTTCCTATTTCTCCCTGGTTTGGTTTTGGAAGTTTATATATTTCTAAGAATTTGTCCATTGCTTAGAGGTTGTCCATTTTATTGACATATAGTTGCACATAGTAGTCTCTTATGATCCTTTGCATTTCTGTGTTTCTATTGTAACTTCTCCTTTTTAGTTTCTAATTTTATTACTTTAAGTTTCCTCTTTTTTTTTCTTGATGAGTCTGCATAACAATTTGTCAATTTTGTTTATCTTTTCAAAGAACCAGCTTTTAGTTTTATTGATCTTTGCTATTGTTTCCTTTGTTTCTTTTTCATTTACTTCCATTCTGATGTTTATGATTTCTTTCCTTCTACTAACTTTGGATTTTTGTTGTTGTTGTTGCTCTTTTCAAACACAAACTTTAAATGATATACTGGACCAGTTGGACATAATTGATATCCACATGGCATTTTTCCAAAAACAGTAGATTTCACTTTTTCTCAAGGACACACGGAAGATGCTCCAGGGTAGAACACATCTTGGGTTAAAGATTAAGCCTTGGCAAATTTTTAAATATTGAAAACATTTCATGCATTTTCTGAACACAACACTATAAAATTAAATATCAACTACAGAAAAAAAATACACAAAACACAAAAACAAGAAGGCTAAATAATATGCTACTGAATAACTAACAGATCACTGAGTTCAGTTCAGTTCAGTCGCTCAGTCGTGTCCGACTCTTTGCGACCCCATGAACCACAGCATGCCAGGCCTCTCTGTCCATCACCAACTCCTGGAGTCCACCCGAACCCATGTCCATTGAGTTGGTGATGCCATCAAACTATCTCATCCTCTGTCATCCCCTTCTCCTCCTGCCCTCAATCTTTCCCAGCATAAGGGTCTTTTCAAGTGAGTCAACTCCTTGCATCAGGTGGCCAAAGTATTGGAGTTTCAGCTTCAACATCAGTCCTTCCAATGAACACCCAGAACTGATTTCCTTTAGGATGGACTGGTTGTATCTCCTTGCAGCCCAGGGGACTCTCAAGAGTCCTCTCCAACACCACAATTCAAAAGCATCAATTCCTTGGTCCTCAGCTTTCTTTATAGTCCAACTCTCACATCCATACATGACCACTGGAAAAACCATAGCCTTGACTACACAGACCATTGTTGGCAAAGTAATGTCTCTGCTTTTTAATATGCTGTCAAGGTTGGTCATAACTATCCTTCCAAAGAGTAAATGTCTTTTAATTTCATGGCTGCAATCACCATCTGCAGTGATTTTGGAGTCCAGAAAAATAAAGTCAGCCACTGTTTCCCATCAATTTGCCATGAAGTGATGGGACCAGATGCCATGATCTTAGTTTTCTGAATGTTGAGCTTTAAGCCAACTTTTTCACTCTCCTCTTTCACTTTTAACAAGAGGCTCTTTAGTTCTTCTTCACTTTCTGCCATAAGGGTGGTGTCATCTGCATATCTGAGATGATTGATATTACTCCTGGCAATCTCGGTTTCAGCTTGTGCTTCATCCAGCCCAGCGTTTCTCATGACGTACTCTGCATATAAGTTAAATAAGCAAGGTGACAATATACAACCTTGACGTACTCCTTTTCCTATTTGGAATCAGTCTGTTGTCCCATGTCCAGTTCCGACTGTTGCTTCCTGACCTGCATAAAGGTTTCTCAGGAGGCAGGTCAGGTGGTCTGGCATTCCCATCTTTTTCAGAATTTTCCAGTTTATTGTGATCCACACATCAAAGGCTTTGGCATAGTCAGTAAAGCAGAAATAGATGTTTTCCTGGAACTCTCTTGCTTTTTCGATGATCCAGTGGATGTTGGCAATTTGATCTCTAGTTCCTCTGCCTTTTCTAAAACCAGCTTGAACATCTGGATGTTCATGGTTCGCATATTGCTGAATCCTAGCTTGGAGAATTTTAAGCACTATTTTACTAGCGTGTGAAGTGAGTGTAACTGTGTGGTAGTTTAAGCATTCTTTGGGATTGCCTTTGTCAGGGATTTGAATGAAAACTGACCTTTTCCAGTCCTGTGGCCACTGCTGAGTTTTCCAAGTTTGCTGACATATTGAGTGCAGCACTTTCACAGCATCATCTTTCAGGATTTGAAATAGCTCAACTGGAATTCCATCACATCCACCAGCTTTGTTCGTAGTGATACTTCCTAAGGACCACTTGACTTCACATTCCAGGATGTCTGGCTGTAGGTGCGTGATCATACCATCGTGATTATCTGGGTCTTGAAGATCTTTTTTGTACAGTTTTTCTGTGTATTCTTGCCATTTCTTCTTAATATCTTCTGTTTCTATTAGGTCCCTACCATTTCTGTCCTTTATTGAACCCAGCTTCATACAAAATGTTCCCTTTGTATCTCTAATTTTCTTGAAGAGATCTCTAGTCTTTCCCATTCTATTGTTTTCCTCTATTTCTTTGTGTTGATCACTGAGGAAGACTTTCTTATCTCTCTTTGCTATTCTTTGGAACACTGTATTCAAATGGGTATATCTTTCCTTTTCTCCTTTGTTTTTCACTTCTCTCCTTTTCACAGCTATTTGTAAGGCCTCTTCAGACAGCCATTTTGCTTTTTTGCATTTCTTTTTCTTGGGGATGATCTTGATTACTGTCTCCTGTATAATGTCATGAACCTCCATCCATACATAGTTCATAAAGCACTCTGTCTATCAGATCTAGTCCCTTAAATCTATTTCTCACTTCCACTGTATGGTCATAAGGGATTTGATTTAGGTCATACCTGAATGGTCTAGTGGTTTTCCCCACTTTCTTCAATTTAAGTTTGAATTTGGCAATAAAGATTTCATGATCTGAGCTACAGTCAGCTCCCAGTTTTGATTTTGCTGACTGTATAGAGATTCTCCATCTTTGCCTGCAAAGAATATAATCAATCTGATTTCAATGTTGACCATCTGGTGGTGTCCATGTGTAGAGTCCTCTCCTGTGTTGTTGGAAGAGGATATTTGCTATGACTAGTGCGTTCTCTTGGCAAAACTCTATTAGCCTTTGTCCTGCTTCATTCTGTACTCCAAGGCCAAATTTGCCTGTTACTTCAGGTGTTTCTTGACTTCCTACTCTTTCATTCCAGTCCCCTATAATGAAAAGGAAATCTTTTTGGGGTGTTAGTTCTAGAAGGTCTTGTAGGTCTTCATTAAACTGTTCAACTTCAGCTTCTTCACCATTACTGGTTGGGGCATAGACTTGGATTACCATGATATTGATTGGTTTGCCTTGGAAATGAACAGAGATCATTCTGTCGTTTTTGAGATTGCATCAGTACTGCATTTCAAACTCTTTTGTTGATTATCATGGCTACTCCATTTCTTCTAAGGGATTCCTGCCGACAGTAGTAGATATAATGGTCATCTGAATAAATTCACCCATTCCAGTCCATTTTAGTTCACTGATTCCTAGAATGTCAATGTTCACTCTTGTCATCTGTTTGACCACTTCCAATTTACCTTGATTCATGGACTTAACATTCCAGGTTCCTGAGAAACCTATATGCAGGTCAGGAAGCAACAGTTAGAACTGGACATGGAACAACAGACTGGTTTCAAATAGTAAAAGGAGTACGTCAAGGCTGTATATTGTCACCCTGCTTATTTAACTTATATGCAGAGTACATCATGAGAAACGATGGGCTGGAAGAAGCACAAGCTGGAATCAAGATTGCCGGGAGAAATATCAATAACCTCAGATATGCAGATGACACCACCCTTATGGCAGAGAGTGAAGAGAACTAAAAAGCCTCTTGATGAAAGTGAAAGAGGAGAGTGAAAAAGTTGGCTTTAAGCTTAACATTCAGAAAACTAAGATCATGGCATCTGGTCCTATCACCTCATGGGAAATAGATGGGGAGACAGTGGAAACAGTGTCAGACTTCATTTTTTGGGGTTCCAAAATCACTGCAGATTGTGATTGCAGCCATGAAATTAAATGACGCTTACTCCTTGGAAGGAAAGTTATGGCCAACCTAGATAGCATATTAAAAAGCAGAGACATTACTTTGCCAACAAATGTCCATCTGATCAAGGCTATGGTTTTTCCAGTGGTCATGTATGGATGTGAGAGTTGGACTGTGAAGAAAGCTGAGCACTGACAAATTGATGCTTTTGAACTGTGGTGTTGGAGAAGACTCTTGAGAGTCCCTTGGACTGCAAGGAGATCCACCCAGTCCATCCTGAAGGAGATCAGTCCTGGGTATTCATTGGAAGGACTGATGCTGAAGCTGAAGCTCCAGTACTTTGGCCACCTCATGCGAAGAGTGGACTCACTGGAAAAGACCCTGATGCTGGGAGGGATTGGGGGCAGGAGGAGAAGGAGATGACAGAGGATGAGATGGCTGGATGGCATCACCAACTCGATGGGCATGAGTTTGAGTAAACTCCGGGAGTTGGTGTTGGACAGGGGGGCCTGGCATGCTACGATTCATGGGGTCGCAAAGAGTCAGACATGACTGAGTGAATGAACTGAACTGAACTGAACTGATGCAATATTGCTCTTTACAGCATCGAACCCTGCTTATATCACCAGTCCCATCCACAGCTGGGTGTTGTTTTTGCTTTGGCTCCATCCCTTCATTCTTTCTGGAGTTATTTCTCCACTTATCTCCAGTAGCGTATTGGGCACCTACCGACCTGGGGAGTTCATCTTTCAGTGTCCTATCTTTTTGCCTTTTCGCACTGTTCATGTTCTGACAGAATGTGGTCCACTGGAGAAGGGAATCACAAACCACTTCAGTATTCTTGCCTTGAGAACCCCATGAACAGTATGAACAGATTACTGAAGTAATCAAAAAAAGAAATCAAAATTTACCTAGGAACAAATGACAATGAAAACACAACAACCGAAAACCTGTAAGATACAGTAAAAGCATTGCTAAGAGGGAAGATTATAGCAATACAAGCTTACCTGAAGAAACAAGAGAAAAATCAAATAGGCAACCTAACCTTACATCATCAAGATTTTTATTTGCATATATCTTACAACTAACAGTGTTGATCTTCTCTTCCTATGCTTATTCATCTCTCACGTGTGTTCTTGGGTGAAGTGTCTATTCTTGTCTGTGTATTTTTAAAAACTGGATTTATTTTTTGTTACTGGATCCTTATAAATTCTGGATATATATTGACTGTAATCTGGATATATTCTCTCAGATATGTGCATCACAAATGATTTTTTTCCCAGGATGTGACAAAATTTTTAATTTTAGTCAACTTCAATTTAGCATTTTTAAAATGTTAGCCTTTTTTGTTTTTTCTCTGAAAAATCTTTCCTTACCCTAAGCCAAAAAATATTGTTTGCCCAGAAGCTTTATAGTTTTAGCTTTCATATCTATGATGTATCTCAAATAATGTTTGTGCTTGGATTTATTTATTTTTCATGTGTTTACCTAATTCTTCTGGTATCAGCCAGTAAAAATACTTTAATTTCCCTCATTGATTTACACTGGCATGTTTGTCAAAAATCAATTGACTGTAAATACTTAGAACTATTTCTGGCTATTATATCCACTTGATCAATTTGTCTATCCTTAAATCAATTCCACATTCTTCTGATTACCATTATCTTAAAATCTGGTAGCTGTATCTGCCAAATTTATTCTTTTAAAAAAACTTTCTATTTTATGTTGGAATATAGCTGATTAACAATCTTGTGATAGTTTTGGGTGAGCAGCAAAGGGACTTATCCATACATATACATGTATTCAGTCTCCCACAAACTTCCACCCAGGCTGCTACATACGCTGAGCAGAGTTCCCTGTGCTATGTAGTAGGTTATCCAACTTAAATATCACAGTGTGTACATGTTGGTCCCACACTTCCTAACTATCCCTTCATCCCACCCTTCCCCCATCCCCTGCAGCCATAAACATTTCATTCTCTGAGTCTGTGAGTCTATTTCTGTTTTGTAAACAACAGATTTGTTCATTTTTGCAATATTATTTTGACTATTATTGGGCCTTTGCATTTCCATATAAATTTTAGAACCAGCTGGCCAATTTATGTAGAAAAACACTCCAGTATTATGACTGAGGTTACATTGATTCTGTAGATCAAATTAGGAACACTTGACATACTAACAATATTGTCTTTTAATACATGACCACAACCACAGTGTATCTTTTATTTTTATTTTTTTAATTGGCTTCCCTGTTGGGACTAGTAGTAAAGAATACAGTTGTCAATACAGGAGACACAAGAGACACAAACTGACCCCTGGATCAGGAAGATCCCTTAGGGGAGGGCATGACAACCCACTCCATTATTCTTGCCTAGAGAATCCCATGGACAGAGAAGCCTGGTAGGCTACAGTCCATAAGGTTGTGAAGATTCAGATACCAGTGAAGCAACTTAGCACAATACAGCACACAGTATATCCTTTAATATATTGTCTTTTAGTGCATGACAACACTATCTCATTTATTTCTAATATTTAATCTGAATATTTCATATTTAGTTTAGCTGCCTAACATAACTTCTGTTAAAATTTATATTTTATATATAAATTTATATATTTACATATTTATTTATATATATTTAAACAACAGGCCAACAACAAATTTATATATATATATATATAAATTTATATATATAAAGCATATATTTTATGCTTTATATGCTATTAAAATTGGAATTCTTTTCAATGTCACACCTGAACTAGGCATTACTAATATGCCATTAACATTTTGTTCACCTTGGAAACTTCTCACATTAATTTCAGCAATGTTTTTGAAAGTGACAAGATATTCAATGTAAGTAATTATACCCTTTGTGAATGAAGATAATTTTTATTATTCTTGCCAAATATTAATGCTATTCATGTCATTCCCATACATTATTGTTCTGGTTGGGACCTTTGGTATAATGGTGATAGAAGTGGTGATAGTGAATATCTTTAATTCATTCCAACCCATGGGATATTTGAAGTGGAAATATTTCCCATTAAGTATAATAACCATTGGAGTTTTTTGTAGATACTGCTTACCAGATAAAAGTAATAGTTTGATAAAGTTTTCTTTTCTTAATTTTTAAAATATCTACTGGGTTTTCAATTTTCTCTGTAAAGTTTTCTGTGTCTACTTTCTGTGTCTTTTCACTTTTATATTTTAAATTTATGAATTATATTGATTGAGTTTTAATGTAACATCAGCTTTACATTCCTGGGAGAAATCTCATGGTTTTGATATACTCTTTTTTAATGTATTCTTCAAGCCATTTTGCTAATATTTTATTGAAGATTATGCTCATAAAGAATATTACTGTATATAATTACTTTCTTGAAAATATTTCATACATCATTTTAGTTGGTGTTGCCTCCTTTACTATTTTATGAAGAAGTTTGGTTGTAATTAGCATTGTTTCTTTCTGAAGTATTTGATAGAATTTATCTGATAAATCATCTAGGCTTAGAGTTTTATCTGTGGGAAGGATTTATCCTTTAAATTCCAAAGTCTGTTTTAGATATTGAATTATTCATATTTTCTCTTTCTTCTTAGCTTGGTTTTGGTATATTGCGTCTTTTAAGGAATTGGCTTCTTTCATCTGAGTTGTTGACATTTTTACATTATACAGATTATAATATTCCTTTTTACTTTTTTGTTTTTTAGTAGAAAATCCCTCTGACTGTCAAAAGGGAAGTCAATATAGACAAATCTGTTAAGAAGTTATCTAAGAAGATATTATCAGAGTCTGGTTCGTGTCAATTTAATGGATTTATCAGAGAAATGAATACATTGGAAACATTTTAGAAATGGACTGGACAAGAATTGTTTTGCATTGTATAACTTTCCTCGTGTCAATACTTCTTAAATTAGGATGCCAATATCTAAAGATTATATATATTTTTAATTTAGTTAGTTCATTTAAACTAAAAAACAGTTCACTCATTTCTCACCCTTCTCTCTCTCTGCCTCTTGCAACCAGAAATCTATGTTTCTATAAACCTGGATTTTTGTTGTTGGTGTTTTTTTTTAGAGTCCACATATAAGAGTGTTCATAGCACTTCTCTTCTCTGTCTGACTTATTACACTTAGCATAATGCCTTCAAGGTTCATCCATGTTTTGCAAATGGCAAGATTTCGTTCTTTTTTGTGGATGTGTAACAGTCCATTGCATGTGTTAATATATGTACAATCATTTCTTTATTCACCCAACAATGTTTGCCTCCATATCTTGGCTATTGTAAATAACACAGCAATAAACATGGGGGTGCATATTTCTTTTCAAATTAGTGCTTTCATTTTGTTTATATAAATGCCTAGTAGTGGAATTTCTAGTGATCAGCAGTGCTGGTCTGTGTCTATTGGCCTATGTATGTCTACTTTGGAAAAATGTCCACTAAGATCTTCTACCATTTTTTAATTAGATTGGTTGTTTTATTGTAATTTGGTTATGTGTGATTTCTTTGTATATTTTGGATATTAGTTTCTTATCAGATATGTGATTTGCAATTATTTTCTCTCATTCAGTAGGTTGTCTTTTCATTTTGTTGGCAGTTGCCTTTGCTGTATAGAAGTTTTTAAGTTTTATGTAATCTCACTTGGTTATTTTTGCTTTCGTTGCTTTTGATTTTGGTGTCAGATTCAAAATTGTATCACTAAGACCAAAGTCAAATAGCTTACTGCTTACCTTTTCTTCTAGCTTTTTTTCTTTATGATTTCAGGTCTTATGTTCAGGTCTTTAATTCATTTTGAGTTAATTTTTGTGTACATAAATTTAAGAAATAAGAAGGAAATAAATCTTTGTATCATAAACTTGATAATCTAGAAAATGGTCTAGTTCCTTCAAAAACTACAAATGACTAAAACTAAGTCAAGCTGAAATAGGTACTTTTTTTTTGTTGAAAAATACTTATTTGTTTTATTTTAATATTGTATATAATTTTAATGAAAAACCTAGTAAAAACTGTGTGAGATATAAAATAAATTTTAAAACACAAACCCTGAAAAAAAATTTTTTTTTGTGTGTGTGTAAGGTTGGGTCTTCCCCAGTGGCTCAGTGGTAAAGAATCTGCCTGCAATGCAGGAGACACAGAGTCGATCCCTGGGTCAGGAAGATCCTGTGGGACAGGGGACGGCAACCCACTATAGCATACTTGTCTGGAGAATCCCATGGACAGAGGAGACTGATGGGCTACAGTCCACAGGGTCGCAAAGAGTTGGACACGACTGAAGTGACTGAGCATGCATGCACAGTGTAAGGTTACTGCCTTTCAAGGCTTTTTTCCCCCCTTTCATCTAAGTTATAATTTTTTTTTACATTAAATTGATCATAATATTTCCTGATTCTTTTAATTTCTCTTAGGTGTATATTGTTATCCAGTCTTTCATATTTGATATTGGTAATTAGGTGTCTCTCTTCTTTTATTCTTGATAATTCTTTAAAAAATTTATCAATTTTATCAATCTTTTTTAAAAACAACTCAACTTTTGACTTAGTTAATTTTTCTATTGTTAGCTGTTTTCTAGTTCACTGATTTTTGCCATTATTTTATTATTTCCTTAATTTGCTTTGGGTTTAATGGACAGTTTTTATACCTTCTAAAGTTTAAATCTTTCTTATTTTGCAATGTAAGCATTTAGAATTTTAAATTTTCCTGGGGCTTCCTTGGTGATTCAGACAGTAAAGTATCTTCCAGCAATTCAGGAGATCTGGGTTCAATCCTTAGGTTGGGAAGATCCCCTGGAGAAGGGAATGGCTACCCACTCCAGTATTCTTGCCTGGAGAATTCCATGGACCGAGAAGCCTCACAAGTTACAGTGGACATGACTGAGTGACTAACACTTTCAATTTTACTTTCAAACCTTTTCAGTTATATTCCTTGCCTGAATTTTGATATGCAGTGTTTCCTATTATTCACTTAGATTATTTTCTTTTTCAAAATTTTATTTTATGTTGGAACATAGTTGATTAACAATGTTGTGTTTGTTTCAGATGTACAGTAAAGAGATTCAGTTAAACATGTACTCTTTCCATTTTTTCCCCCATTTTAGGGTTTTACAGAATATTGAGCAGAGTTCCCTGTTATTACAGTAGGTCTTTTTCGGCTATCTATTTTAAATGTGATAGTGAGTACATCCAATCCTAAACTTCCAATCTATGCCTCCTCCCTACTCTTCCCCCCAATAACCATAAATTTGTTCTCTAAATCTTGGAGTCTATTTGTTAATAAATTTATTTGTATCTTTTTTTAAGATTCTGCATGTAAGTGATATCATATGATATTAGTCTTTCTCTGCTTGACTTACTTCACTTACTATGATAATTGCCAGGCACATCCATGTAGCTGCATATGGCATTATTTCAGTCTTTTTAATAGCTAAGTAACATTCCATTGTATGTATGAACCATATCTTCTTTATCCATTCATCTGTCAATGGACATTTAGTTGTTTCAATGTTTTCACTATTGCAAACAGTGTTGAAATGAACATTGGAGTGCCTGTATCCTTTTGAACCATATTTTGCTCAGGATATATGCCCAGGAGAGGGATTACTGGATCCCTCTTTGATCCAGTACTTTTTTTTGCCATTCCATAATGTTCATAGGGTTATCCAGGCAAGAATGCTGAAGTGGTTTACCATTCCCTTCTCCAGGGTACCATGTTTTGTCAGAAGTCTCCACTATGACCCATGTGTCTTGGGTGGCCTTGTGCAGCTCATAGTTTCACTGAGTTACAAAAACCTGTCATTCATGTTATCATTTTGGGTGGTTTTCTGTGATTGTGGTTTCCTTTCTGTCTGCCCTCTGACGGATGAGGATAAGAGGCTTGTGCAAGCTTCCTGATCAGAAGGACTAGCTATGGGGAAAACTGGGTCTTCTCTGGTGGGCAGGGCCTGCTCAGTAATTCTTTAATCCAGTTTTCTGCTGATGGATGGGGCTGTGCTCCAGGTGTGTTATGATAGGGGTAATGGCAGTCTCCTCCAAAAATAACTATGTCAGCATGCCTCCCTCCTAGGACTGCTGCTGCCAGTGCCCCTGACTTGGTGGCAGGCCACTGTCAACCCACACCTCTGCCAGAGACTCCCAAATACTCACAGGAAAGTCTGGCTCAGTCTCTTGTGGGATCACTGCTTCTTTTTCCTGGGTCCTGGTGTGTACAAGGTTTTGCTTGCATCATCCAAGAGTCTCTATTTTCCCAGTCCAAAGAAGTTCTGTTACCAAATACTGCTGACCTTCAAAGTCAGATTCTCTGGGGATTCTCAGTCCCTTTGCTAAATCCACAGGTTGGGAAGTCTGTCGTAGGGGCTGGGATTTTTGCATCAGTGTGAGAACTTCTTTGGTAATTGTTCTCCAGTTTCTGGGTTGCCCACTCAGTGGCTCTATGGTGGGGCTATTGGCAACCTCCTCCAAGAGGACTTATGCCACATGCTGTGCCTCCCAGGACTGCTGCTGCCAGTGGTCCTACCCCTGTGGCGAGCCTCTGCTCCTTTCCCCGAGTCCTGCGGCATGCAAGGTTTTGTTTGTGCCCTCCAAGCATCTCTGGCTGGTATGAGGTTTGATTTATACTGAGCATCTTTATATTGAGCACCCCATGAACAGTAATAGAGAGGCAGAAAGATATGACACTAAAAGGTGAATGGTAGGTGTACAATATGCTACTGGAGAAGAACAGAGAAATAGCTCCAGAAGGAATGAAGAGCCTGAGCCAAAGCAGAAATGACACCCATTTGTGGATATATCTGGTGGTGAAAGTAAAGATTGATACTGTAAAGAACGATATTGCATAGGAACCTGGAATGTTAAGTCCATGAATCAACGAAAACTGGAAGTGGTCAAATGAGATGGCAAGAGTGAACATCAACAATTTAGGTGTCAGTGCACTAAAATGGGCAGGAATTGGCAAATTTAATTCAGATGACCATTATAACTATCTTTGTGGGCAAGAATCCTTTAGAGGGAATGGAGTAGTCCTCATAGTCAACAAAAGAGTCTGAAATGCAGTACTAGTTTGCAATCTCAAAAATGACAAAATGGTCTTGGTTCATAGCCAAGCAAATCATTCAATATCACAGTAATCTAAGTCTATGACTCACATTGAATGCAGCACTCTAACAGTATCTTCTTTTGGAATTTGAAATAGCTCAGCTGACATTCCATCACCTCTACTAGTTTTGTTTGTGGTAATGCTTCCTAAGGTCCACTTGACTTCACATCCCAGGATATCTGGGTCTAGGTAAGTGATCACACCATTTTGGTTGTCTGGGTTGTTAAGACCTTTATTGTACAGTTCATCTGTGTATTTTTGCCACCCCTTCTTAATATCTTCTGTTTCTGTTAGGTCCATACCACTTCTTTATTCTGTTAGGTCCATCACTCCAGGGTGACTGGCAATAACGCTGAAAAAGCTGAAGTTGAACGTTTCTATGAAGACCTATAAGACCTTCTAGAACAAATAGTCCTCCCCCCCCAAAAAAAGCCCATTTCATCATAGGGGATTGGAATACGAAAGTAGGAAGTCAAGAGATACCTGGAGTAACATGAAAGTTTAGTCTTGGAACAAAATGAAGTAGGGCACAGGTTAAAAGAGTTTTGCCAAAAGTACACCATGGTCATAGCAGACATCCTCTTCTAACAACACCAGAGAAAACTCTACACCTGGAGGTCACCAGACGCTCGATACCAAAATCAGATTGATTACATTCTTTGCAGCCAAATATGGAGAAGCTCTATACAGTCAGCAACAAGACCAGGAGCTGACTGTGGTTCAGATCATAAACATCTTATTGCAAAATTCAGACTTAAATTGAAGAAAGTAGGGAAAACCACTAGGCCATTCAGGTATGATGAAGATCAAATCCCTTATAATTTTATGGTGAAAGTGACAAATAGAGTCAAGGGATTGGATCTGACAGACGGAGTACATGAATAACAAAGAACAGAGATTTGTAACATTGTACTGAAGGCGGAGACCAAAACCATCCCCCCAAACAGAAATGCAACAAGACAAAACTGTTGTCTGAGGAGGCCATACAAATAGCTGAGAAAAGAAGAGACATGAAAGGCAAAGGAGAAAAGGAAAGATATACCCATCTGAATGCACAGTTCCAGAGAATAGCAAGGAGAGATGAGAAAGCCTTCTTAAATGAACAATGTAAAGAAATAGGGGGAAATAATAAGATGAGAAAGACTGGAGATCTCTTCAAGAAAATTAGAGATACCAAGGTAATGTTTCATGCAAAGATGAGCACAATAAAGGACAGAAACATTACGTACATAAGAGAAGCAGAAGCTATTAAGAAGAGGTGACAAAAATACACACATAAACTGTACCAAAAAGGTCTTAATGACCCAGAAAACCAAAATGGTGTGATGGTGTGATCATTCATCACACCAAACATCCTGGAATGTGATGTCAAGTCACACTCTTGCTTAGGAAGCATTACTAGAAACAAAACTAGTAGCGATTGATGGAATTCCAGCTGAACTATTTCAAATTCTAAAATATGGTGTTGTTAAAGTGCTGCACTCAATATGTCAGCAAATTTGGAAAACTCAGCAGTGGCCACAGGACTGGAAAAGATCAGTTTTAATTCCAATCCAAAAGAAAGGCAATGCCAAAGAAAAGAATGTTCAAACTACTGCACAATTGCACTCATTTCACATGCCAATTAGGCAATGCTCAGAATCCTATGAGCTAGGCTTTAACAATGCATGAACTGAGAACTTCCAGATGTACAAGCTGGTCTTTGAAAAAGCAGAGGAACCTGAGATCAAATTGCCAACATCCATTGGATTATGGGAAAAGTGAGGGAATTCCAGGAAAACATATACTTGTTTCATTGGCTACACTAAAACCGTTGACTGTGTGGATCATAACAAACTGGAAAATTCTTAAAGAGATGGGAATACCAGAGCACCTTAACTGTCTCCTGAGAAATCTGTATGCAGGTCAAGAAGCAACAGTTAGAACTGGACACAGAACAACAGATTGGTTCCAAATCGGGAAAGGAGTATGTCAAGGCTGTATATCATCACCCTTGTTTATTTAATTTGTATGCAGAGTACATCATGCCAAATGCTGGGCTGAATGAAGCTCAAGCTGGAATAAAGATTGCTGGGAGAAATATCAATCACCTCAGATATGCAGATGACAACACTCTAATGGGAAACAGTGAAGAGGAACAAAAGAGCCTCTTGATGAAGGTGAAAGAGGAGAGTGAAAAAACTGGCTTAAAACTCAACATTCATAAAACTAATATGGCATCCAGTCCCATCACTTCATGACAAAAAGATGTGGAAACAATGGAAACAATGAGAGACTTAATTTTCTTGGGCTCCAAAATCACTGCAGATGGTGACTGCAGCCATGAAATTAAAAGACTCTTGCTCCTTGAAAGAAAAGCTATGACCAACCTGACAGCATATTAAAAAGTAGAGACGTCACTTTGCTGACAAAGGCCTGTATAGTCAAAACTATAGTTTTTCCAGTAGGAGAGATGTGAATGTTGGACCATAAAGTGAGCTGAGTGCCAAAGAATTGATGTTTTTAACTGTGGTGCTGGGGAAGACTCTTGCGAATCCTTGGACAGCAAGATCAAACCAGTCAATCCTAAAGGAAATCAACACCGTGAGCTGTCATCTATCAGTATCCTCTATCCATGGATATCTCAGGCAAGAATACTGGAGTGGCTTGCCATTTCCTTCTCTAGGGCATCTTCCTGGCCCAGGGATCAAACCTGTGTCTTCTGTGTCTCTTGCATTGTGTTCTTTACCTCTGAGTGTAGTAGGCTTCCTTTTTCTCCACATCCTCTCCAGCACTTTTTGTGGAAAAGATGTTGAGAAACTTCTGTGGCTCAATGCCAAGAAAACATCAATAACCAAATAAAAAATGGGCAGAAGACTTAAATTGACATTTCTTTAAAGAAGACATGCAGATGGCCAAGAGCCACATGAAGAGATGCTCAACATTACTAATTACTAGAGAGATACAAATCAAAATTCTAATGGCATATCACCTCACACAAGTCAGAATGGCCATCATCAATTAGATTATTTCCTGTTTCATGATCTGTTTTTAACCTATGTCTTTCGGGGGTACATGTTAATTTAATGTTTAAATATTTGGAACTTTCTAAGACATAATATTACTGTTGGTGGGCTTTCCAGGTGGCTCTAGTCTTAAACAACCTACCTGCCAATGCAGGAGAGGTAAGAGACTTGGATTTGATACTTGGGTGTGTAAGATCCTTTGGAGGAGGGCATGGAAAACCACTCCAGTGTTCTTGCCTGGAGAATCCCATGGAAAGAGGAGTCTGATGGGCTATAGTCCATAGAGTCAGAGTCGGACATGACTGAAGAGACTTAGCACACACACACACATTGCTCTTGATTTTTAAGATATTTTCTTGAGGAATTTTGCCTCTATGTTCATCGGAGATATTTTCCTGTAATTTTTATTGTGTGTGATATCATTATCTGGTTTTTGTATCAGAATGATGGTAGCCTTGTAGAACAAGTTTGGAAGTGTTCCTTCCTCTGCAACATCTTGAAAGAGTTTGAGAAAAAGGCGTTAGCTCGTCTCTAATTAAAGACCTCAGATATGCAGATGATATCACTAACATCTAGTAGCTACAAATGGATGTGAGAGTTGGTTCATAAAGCAGGCTGAGTGCCGGGGCTTCTGGTTCAAGTTGGTGGAGTAGAAGGACATGTGCTCATCTCCTCCTGAGAGAGCACCAAAATCACAACTAGCTGTTGAACAGGAGGACACTGGAACCTACCAAAAAAAAGATACCCATGTCCAAAGACAAAGAAGCCACAGTGAGATGGTAGGAGGAGCACAATCATAATAAAATCAAATACCATTCTAACTGTACATTCACAAACTGGAGAGAAATAATGCCGAAGAAGTTATTCCACTGTTGTAAAGCTTCTGAACTCCATGTCAGGCTTCCTAGTCTGAGGATCCGACAGAGGTACTGGGGATCCCAAAGGAATCTGTCCTTGAATGACAGTGGGATTTTATTACAAGAATTCCACAGGATAGGGGAAATAGAGACTCCAAGACTTAGAGGGCATGAACAAAATCTTGCATGCACCAAGACCCAAAGGAAAGCAGCAGTGACCCCACAGGAGACTGAACCAAAGCTACCTGCTATTGTGGAGGGTCTTCTGTGGAGGCGTGGGTCAGCAGGGGCTCACCACAGGGACACGGGCACTGGCAACAGCAGTCTGGGAAGGTCACCCTTGGTGTAAATCCTCTTGGAGGTCACCATTAACCCTGCCAAGAGCCCATACTGGGTGGTGTCAGGCCAAAAAACTACCAGGTAGGGAGCACAACCCCACCCATCAGCAGATAATTGAATTAAAGCTTTACTGAGCTGTCCACCAGAAGAAGACTCAGTTTTCCCCACTGCCAGTCCCTCCCATCAGGAAGTTTGCACAAACCTCTTAGCCTCCTCCATCAGAGGGCAGACAGATGAAGCAAGAACCACAGTCCCACAGTGACTAAAACAAAAGTCACATTATAGAAAGTTAATCAGCATGAAAATGCAGGAAGTTATGTCCCAGAAGAATGGATAAAATAAAATCCCAGAAAAACAACCAAATGAAGTGAAGATAGGGAAAATTCCAGAAAAAGAATTCAGAATAAAGATAGTGAAGATGATTCAGAGTCTCACGAAAATAATGAAGGCAAAGATTAAGAAAATTCAAGAAATGTTTATCAAAGACCTAGAATAACTAAAGAACAAATAACCAGAGATGAATAATACAATCTATGGAATCAAGAGCAGAATAACTGAGGCAGAAGAATGGATAAATGACCTGGAGAACAGAAAGGTGGAAATCAGTGCTGCAGATCAGAATATAGAAAAAAGAATGAAAAGAAGTGAAGACAGCATAAGAGACCTCTGGGACAACATTAAACACACAAACATTCTCATTATAGGGATCCCAGAGACACAGGAGAGAGAGAAAGGACCTGAGAAAATATTTGGAGAGATAATAGCTGAAAACTTACCAAACATGGGAAAGGAAATAGTCAGCCAAGTCCAGGAAGCACAGGGAGATCCAGGCAGGATAAACCCAAGGAGGAACACACCAAAGCACATAGTAATCAAATTGACAAAAATTAAAGACAGAGATAAAATATTAAAAGCAACAAGGGGAAAACAGCCAATAACATGCAAAAGAACTTCCATCAGGCTATCAGCTGATTTCTCAACAGAAACTCTACAAGCCAGAAGGGAATGGAATGTTATTTTTTAAGTGATGAAAGGGAAGAACCTACAACCAAAAATACTCTCCAGCAAGACTCTCCTTCAGATTTGATGAAGAAATCAAAACCTTTCCAGACGAAAAAAGTTAAGAGAACTCAGCACCACCAAACCAGCTTTAAAACAAATGCTAAAGGAACTTCTCTAAGCAGGAAACAAGAGAAGGAAAAGACTTAACCAACAGAAAATAAACCCAAAACTATTAAGACAACAGTAATAGGATCATACATATCAATAATTACCTTAAATGTAAATGGATTAAATGCACCAACCAAAAGACATAGACTGGCTGGGCGGATGAAAACATGTGCATTATATACTTTCACTTACCACATCACTCTTCTTGACCATCCAAATTGTATGTAATTATTTTGTATTGTTAGGTTAATCATGTTCCCAGTATGGCTTGCAATAGAAATTATCTTTTATTTTTTGTCTAGCTCTTAATTATGAAAACTGATAAACATCTTTTACTGTTGTGATTATGTAACTATTACTCAATACCATTGTATCATGATTGATCAATAGAAAAATAATAGAATTCTATATCACCAAAACTACCATTTGATAGAAAAACCTGTAATCACTTTTTAAAACCCAGAAGTATATCAGAATTACCTTGAAATTTACTGAAAAATACAAATGTCATCATATTGTATTGTTTTCACCAAAGTTCCAGATATGCTTCTAATGAGCAATCATGTTTAAAAACAACTGGACAATATGAGGATCTTTTACTTTTATCCTGTTTGTTTCACTTTTCCTATTTCATATTTAGTGTTCTTGTTTCATTTAGTTTGTTTTCCAATTTCTCCATATTTTCTTTTTTTTAAATATTCTTTTTCAAGCCTTTATCAAGTGTAGTAGAAAAGCTTTTGTGTACATATATATAACATATATATTTTAGAAAACTTGTGAGTTTTTCCCTAACTAAAAAATTTATGACATTTTGATTCCACTTGTGTGACTTAGTATGAATACAATATTGCATTTCTATTAAAACTAGGTGTGCAAAAAGCAAGAAAGGTTTACTGTAAACACAGAGAATATAGTCAATTACTTATAATAACCTAAAATGGAAAATAACTTCAAAAATAACATGTATATATGTATAATTGAATCACACACAAAAAAAGAATTCTACCTTTTGAAATTTAGTAACAGTTATCATTTTTCCAGTTTTTCTAAATGTTCTATGGAAATTTGATAACAACATATGAGATAAAAAATTTTAAATATATTTTTATCAGATATATGATTAATATAAATACAAATCTATTATATTTAAATTATTAATCACGTCAGTCAAGATATGCCTATTCTTATTTTCTTTGCACTTGATAAAATATTCTCAGAGAAATGTTAATGTCTCACTATGGTCATATGTTTTTTTCTTTTCCCCTATTTTTCTTCTGATTTTGCTTTATGTATCTTTATTTCTTTGTTATTAGGGGTCTAATGGTTTATGATGTCTATCTTTTTTGTGAATTGTACCTTTTATCATTAAAATATGTGTTTTTGTTTTATTTAAAGATAAATTAATTAATTTTTTTAAAAAAGAAGGATGAGTGCTGAAGAATTTAAGTTTTTTGAATTACAGTGCTGGAGAAAATTCTTGAGAGTCCCTTGGACTGTAATTGACTGTAACCAGTCAATTCCAAAAGAAATCAACCCTAAATATACATAGGAAGGACTGATGCTGAAGCTAAAGCTCCAATATTTTGGACACCTGATGCAAACAGCTGACTCATTAGAAAAGACCTTGATGCTGGGAAAGATTGAAGACAAAATAAGAAGAGGGCAGCAGATGATGAGATGGTTAAATAGTATCACCAACTCAATGGGCATGGACTTGAGAAAACCCTGGAAAATAGTGAAGGGCAGGGGAGCCTGATGTGCTGCAGTCTGTGGGGTAGCAGAGTCAAACCCAACTTAGTGACTGAACAACCCAACAACAATGGACTTACTCTGCTGTACAACTGAAACTAACACAACATTGTAAATCTACTATACTGCAATAAAAAGTTTAAGAAAAGATCACAATAGCACTTCACAGAAATAGAAAAGTAATTATAAAATTGTAAAAAAATAATGGACCCAAAGTAACCAGTACAATCTTGAAAAAAAAGAACAAAGCAGAAGACATACCTCACTTTCTGATCTGAAAATATATTGTAAAGTTATAGTAATTAAAGCATGCTACATTGCTTCAGTCACGTCCAATTCTGTGTGACGCTGTCACTGCAGCCTGCTAGGCTCGTCTGTCCATGGGATTCTCCAGGCAAGAATACTGGAGCGGGTTGCTGTGCCCTCCTCCAGGGGATCTTCCCGATCCAGGGATAGAATCCTTTTCAAATTAGGAATAGTTTTTGTTTTTTTCAAATATATGTCATCTTGGTTCCTACTTTAGCTAAACATGGTTGGTTTCACTCCAACAATTATGCTCTCTACTCCACCTCTCATACCAGCAGAGTCAATTTTGTTCTAGCACTCACTTGCCAGAGATACGTGGTCAAGGAAGGACACTCTCTGCCACTTAAAAGAATAAACTATGATTACTCAACAGACTTTTTCTGTAAGGGTCAGATATACATGTTTTATAGGCTTTGTGAGCAAAGAGGCTCAGTTCAGTTCAGTCGCTCAGTCACATCCAACTCTTTGCGACCCCATGGACTGCAGCACTCCAGGCTTCCCAGTCCATCACCAACTCCTGAAGCTTGCTCAAACTCATGTCCATCCAGTCAGTGATGCCATCCAACCATCTCATCCTCTGTCATCCCCTTCTCCTCCTGTCTTCAATTTTTCCCAGCATCGGGGTCTTTTCTAAGGAGTCAGTTCTTCACATCAGGCGGCCAAACTATTGGAGCTTCAGCTTCAGCATCATTTATTCCAATAAATATTCAGGACTGATTTATTTTAGGATGTATGGGTTGGATCTCCTTGCAGTCCAAGGGACTCTCAAGAGTCTTGTCCAACACCATAGTTCAAAAGCATCAATTCTTCAGCACTCAGCTTTCTTTATGGTCCAACTCTCACATCCATACATGACTACTGGAAAAACCATAGCTTTGACTAGATGAACCTATGTCGGCAAAGTAATGTCTCTGCTATTTAATATGCTGTCTAGGTTTGTCATAGCATTTCTTCCACGGAGCAAGTGTCATTTAATTTCAAGGCTGCAGTCACCATCTTTAAACAAAAGATGTGAACCTGCCATAAGGGTGGTGTCACCTGCGTATTGGACGTTATTTATATTTCTCCCAGCAATCTTGATTCCAGCTTGTCCTTTATCCAGCTGGGCATTTCACATGATGTACTCTGCATATAAGTTAAATAAGCAGGGTGACAATATATACAGCCTTGATGTACTCCTTTCCCAATTTGGAACCAGTCCATTTTTCCATGTCCTGTTCTAACTGTTGCTTCTTGACCTGGGAACAGATTTCTCAGAAGGCAGGTAAGGTGATCTAGTGTTCCCATCTCTTTCAGAATTTTCCAGTTTGTTGTGATCCAATGTCAAAGGCTCTAGCATAGTCAATGAAGTAGAAGTGAAAAATAAGTAAAAAAATAAGTCTTTATTAAGTTCTGTTTAATCATAGTTTCTGTTACTCACAGCTCAAAGCTTTTTAACTGATCCAACACCTGTATTTCTGGTATGTAAAATGATCTTTCCCTTTCCATTTGAATAAACTCCTACTTTTGCCTTCATATATATGTTTAAATAGCACATTGATCTTTTTCAGTATTCTTCACTGACCAACCTTAAGCATAGTTGTTACTATATGGTTGGTGCTCCCATAACACTTTACATAGATACTCTTTTGGTCTTATATTTCTATATTGTAATTTTCATATACATATCTATCTGACATCTAACTTTTTTCCAGACTAAGAACAGGTCTAGTCAGGAAGTATAGTTTATTTGTTACTTAATTGCTCATATTTAGTATGAATATATGCATGCATGCTCACTTGGTTGCTTCAGTAGTGTCCAACTCTTTGTGACCCTATGGACTGTGGCCCTCCAGGCTCCTCTGTCCATGAAATGTTCCAGGCAAGAATACTAGAGTGGGATGCCATGCCTTCCTCCAAGGGAGCTTGCCTACTCAGGGATTGAACTGTATATCCTTCACTGACAATGAATTCTTTACCACTAGCGCCACCTGGGAAGGAACACTATACATTTAGCATAGTATACAGCATATAATAGAGTCTTGATGAATAAGTTCATGAAATAATAAGTGAATAAAGGAGTGAACCATATTTAGTAGTATCTTCAAGAAAATGCAGCATAGATGGGAAGAAAGACAACTGAAATTATCTGTGAATTACTTCTGAAAATGAAAAATGATGTGTCCCGTTCCTTAATTGTTTTTGTAATGTTTATACTTAACAGACTGTGCCTAGATCTCTGGCTACTCTTTATATAAGATCCAAGAAGCTGCTATTATGCCAATGTACTTGCAGTTCCAAAGGTCTTGGTTTTCCCACTTCTTCTTTGTCATAAGATTCTGCTCTGTCTTTTTACTTTCCTTCTTAAAATGATGATATTGAGAACTTACTAGATCAAGACTGTCCTTATTCAGATATTATTCAATAGGACAACCATGTGCATGTTACATGTCTTTCTGTGCTTCTCATCTCAACAAATTATTGCAAGATGTATGAAGTTCTTAGTAAGGTTACAAAGCTTTAACAATATGCACTAACTTCTGTCAAAAAAAATTATTTTCCAGATGATATTGACCTTAGAGGAATATATCATTCTCCACTTCTTAATGATACAAAAAGTATTTACAAAATAAAGTGGTTAGAGAAATTAAAAGTTTCAATTTATATGATTTTTTAAAAAATATTGTGATATTCAATTTTTAAATATTTTATTACTGGAGAATGACATGGAATGATTACTTCTGTACAGAACTTACTCTTTTAGTAGCAGAATCCATTCTTCTGCTACTTCCAATGCTGTCTATTGCTTCAAAGCCTCAATTTGGGACTCAAGTTCCTCTAGAAACTGTCCATTACCTTATTTGAGTTCATTGTTCTTAACCTCTACATACCTGCATGTCCAACTGCCTACTGTTAATCTTCAGTGGAATGTCTCACAATCACTTCAAACTCAACATGTACCAAATTTGACTTTCACCCTGCAAAATTCATTCCTTTTCCTATTGTTATGTCTCAGTGGATTAAACAGATTAACCACCCTGTTATCCAAAGGCCATAAAATAATAATAGCTTAATTGAGAACCTTAATTGAAGGGTATTATTTATATCATTTCATTTAATTTTTGATATGTCTGAATTTTTATTATCACTATATATATATGAAGATTGAGACTTAGACAGATTAAGAAATTTGCCTCATGGCTAGAAAATAGAGTAGCTGGGATTTGAATAAGTTTGACCCTTAAGCCTCTGCTCATAATGGTTATGCTGAGCTAGAATCTGTGAATCAATTTATCCTTCCTCCTCACCAGAAATCAATTCTGTCTCTTCACTATCTTTTCATACTGACTCCCACAAAGGAGGCAGACAATGTCATAGCTGACCTGCTAGTCTAGTGACCTGAATTGTGTTCAGATGAGGGTCTTTGTTGCATCAGGCAGAGGGACAGGGTGAGTTACTCCTTAAATACTTTGAGGCCTGTGAGGTAGAACTCTGCTTCTTAAAGTCCAGTGTTTCTGATTATTAGAGTTACAGTCTGATCTAAGTCTGGATCCCAGCTCAACTGCTTATTAGCAACTATGAGACATTGACAAAGAACTTAGTCCTAAACCTCAGTTTCTTCATCTGTAAAGCAGATCAAATGAAATAATGCATGTATATTACTAAGTGCTATGAAATCTTCAGTAAGTACAGGTAGTAAATGCTCAACAAATATTTATTAAATGAAAAATGTTTGAGACATCTTAGTATACTTATCATAAATTCATTTTTATTTGGGCTAACTTGTGTAAGATTTTTTTTGTTTCTTGCAATTTAATAATTCCCAATAGCTTGCAGTATGTATCACTATATAATAAACTACCCCTAAACATAGTGGATTAAATAATTAGTTACTATTCTATCTTACAAATTTCTTCAGTCAGAAAATTTGAACAGAGCAAGCAAAGTGTGGCTTGCCTCTGTTCCGTAATGTCTGGGCCTTCAGTCTGGTTGATACAAAGGCTGGTGTCTGGGACAGCTCAGTACCACCTCAACAATGTCCTCCCTATTTGTTCCCTTTGTCTTTATTACAATAAGTGAAAGTGAGTGAGAGCCGATCCATCATGTCCAACTCTTTGCAAACCATGGACTATATGGTCCATGGAATTCTCCAGGCCAGAATACTGGGGTGGGTAGTCTTTCCCTTCTCCAGGGGATCTTCCCAACCCAGAAATCAAACCCAGGTCTCCCCCATTGCAGGCAGATTCTTTATCAGCTGAGCCACAAGGGAAGCCTAAGAATATTGGAGTGAGTAGACCATCCCTTCTCTAGCAGATCTTCCCTACCCAGGAATTGAACCAGGGTCTCCTGCATTGCAGGTGGATTCTTTACCAAGGGGGATTCTTTGCTGAGTTATCAGGGAAGACCCTTTATTACAATATGCTTTCTTAATTAATCAGTGTGCTTGCTCAGTCACTTCAGTCATGTCTGAATCTTTGTGACCCTGTGGACTGTAGCCCTCCCGGTTTTTTTGTCCATGGGATTCTCTAGTCAAGAATACTGGAGTGGGTTGCCATGGCCTCCTCCAGGGGAACTTGCCAACCCAGAGATTGAACTGTGTCTCCTGCACTACAGGCAGATTCTTTATCCACTGAGCCACCTGGAAAGCTCTAAGTAATCAAAGTCTCCTTTTAAACATTAAACCACTTCATGGAGAAGGCGAGGGTGGGATGTTTTGAGAGAACAGCATTGAAACATGTATATTATCAAGGGTGAAACAGATCACCAGCCCAGGTTGGATGCATGAGACAACTGCTCAGGCCTGGTGCACTGGGAAGACCCAGAGTGATTGGGTGGAGAGGGAGGCGGGAGCGGGGATTGGGATGGGGAATACATGTAAATCCATGGCTGATTCATGTCAATGTATGGCAAAAGCCACTACAATATTGTAAAGTAATTAGCCTCCAACTAATAAAAATAAATGGAAAAAAAAATATATTGAATTAAATAGAATAATTTAATGGTTAAAAAAAAAAACACCAAAAACCACTTCATGTGTAGCAAGATCTTAGTATTTTCTCCATCCTTCTCTTCCGTCGTTTGTGCTACTGATATAATTTATTTTGATTTTTGGTTGGTAACACAAACTACTTTTCTGTTATTTATGGTCTGTTATATTTTAGAAAGGGGGCATACTGGTAAAGAATCTGCCTGCAATGCAGGAGTTACAGGAGAGGCAAGTTCAACACCTGGGTTGGGAAGATCCCGTGAGGAGAAAATGGCAACCTGCTACAGTATTCTTACCTGGAAAATGTCATGGAGGGAAAAGCCTACATGACTACAGCCCATAGAGTTGCAAAGATTTGGACATATGGGGTCACAAAGAGTTGGACACATCTGAGCAATTGAGCACTTGAGCACAGACTAAGAAATACAAACTAATTTTATCTTTATTCTAGTCCAGCCATCTTACCTTTCTTTGTGCAGGTCCATGTTTCTGTTTCATAATATATTCCTGCTCCTGGAAAGCCCTTATTAAACTTTTCTTATCTAATGTTGTTGAATTACATAGACTACTAACTATAGAATTATAGGTCTTGCCTGGAAAACCCCATGAACAGAGGAACCTGGAGGGTTACAGTCCATGAGGTCGCAAAGGATCGGACACGATGGAATCAACTTAGCACATAGCACATCCTTGTTTAATTCTTCAGCACATTAAAGATATCACTTCATTGTCTCATCTTTTCATGGTTTCTCAGGAGAATTCAGCTATAATTTTTGTTTTTGTTCCTCTGCTTGTCATCAAGATTTTTTTTTGACTTTTGTTTTCAATAGTTTGAATATGATATGCCTATGTTTTATGTTATGCTTTGTTCTGTTTGGTTTTAGTCTTCTGGTATTTTCCTGCTTGCTATTCTCTGAGTTTGAGCATCTGCTGTTTGGCATGTCATTAATTTTAGAAATTTCTCAACCATTATTTTTTCACTAATTTTAAAATATTTTCCTCTGTCAAATTTTCTCTTTTCCTTCTAGAATTCAAACCACATGTATATTATACTGCGTGATTTTTTTCCCAGGTGCTATGGATGCTCTGTTCCATTTTTGCTCACTCTTTCTTCTCTTTGTGCTTAGTTTGGATAATTTCTATTGACTTATTTTCAAGTTCAGGGTTTCCCTGCTGGCTCAGTCTGTAAAGAATCCGACTGCAATGTAGGAGATCACTTGCAGTGCAGGAGACCCTGGTTTGATCCCTGCATTGGGAAGGAATGCTCCCTCCTGGAAGGGACAGGAATTCATGATGGAATACATGACAGGAATACATGATGGGTTTGATTGCCTGGAGAAGGAAATGGCAACTCACTCCAGTATTCTTGCTTGGGAAATCACATGGACAGGGGAGCCTTGTGGGAATCACAAAAGTCAGATGGAATTAGTGACAAAACCATACACATTTTCAAGTTCATTTATGTCTTCTCTGACTCTGTTATGTGTACTCATGAATGAGTGGAGGCATTCATCTCTGTTACTGTTTTTCTCATTTATGTCATGTACATTTGATCACTTATTATTCCCATCTCTCTGCTGAAGTTACCCATTTGATTTTGCATGTTGTCTATTATTTCCATTAAGCCATGAATGTATTGATTATAGTGATTTAAATTTCCTGTTATATAGTTTCAACACCTGTTTCATATCTGAGTTTGGTTTTGATGATAGTTTTGGTTCTTGGGAATATGTTTTCTCGTTATATATGTATGTATATATATGGAAATAAGCACACTTTTCCACTTGCTAGGCCTTCAGTAGGAGTTTGAATAGAAGTTGGGCTAGATTTGAGACTTGCTGTTATTATGATTAAACCCAACACACCTTTTGACTCCTATAGTGGTAATTTTTGTTTAGAGTGAGGATTAATTTACCACATTATATCTGTGCAGCCCTTGACTGTAGCTATACCCCCAGAAAGAGGCTCTTTGCACGCTGTTGTACCCTGAAGCTTGGACTGGTGGCTCTTGTTCTGAAGCCTCAGCCATAGGAGGGACGAAGTCCCTAGGTGTCAGAAGCATGATCCTCTTCATTCTTCTGTCCCTGTCCTTGCTGTGCAGACCCATCATGTATTCCTGTCCCTTCCAGGAGGGAGCATGCTCTTGCTCTTCCCCCCAGTCAGTGCTCTAGGGTAAAGTATTTGCTGCCCTCCTTCCCACAGGCATTGGTCCTTGTAAAGAAATGGGGAAAGAGTCAGGTGGCTTTTCTTGGCCTTCCTGCAGAAGTGTTATTCCCCTCTCCCGGGGCTGCATCAAAATCAACATATTCTTCAGGCTGTCTGATCATTTCTGTGATTACATGGTGGGGTTCACAGAGAAAATTGAGAAGAGGGAATGGACTCCTCCCATTTCCAGAGCCAGTGCCTCCCACCCCAGGCCTTCACCCATTTGTCAACTGTTACAGTTGAGTTCTTCCTATTAGTGTCCAGCAGCATCTGGTACCTGAATGCTCATGTTTCCTCTCTCCCTGAAGATGCCGTTCTCTCCTGAGTGATGAGGCAGTTAGTTCTTTCACAACATCTATCAGTTCTCTAATAAATTATAAAAGAGTCATGCATTTGAAATTATTCCAGCTTTTTTTTTTAAATAGAAAAGGATATCCTTATTTGCCAGACAAAGGGAGACGCACAGAGCTTCTTCCTCAAAAAACAACCATTTTTATAAAGATGGAAGTAATGTTCTTCCCTGCTCTCTACATTCTAGGGAAGATTCTAGAAGTCTTTAATTAGATATTTTACTTTTTATTTTTTCAAATAACAAGTCTCCAAAATTGGTGACTATTTTTCATTTACAGCACATGTCAGTTTGGATGATCCAAAGTTTGAGCACACAACAGCCACGTGCAGTTAGGACTTCCATATAGGACAGTGCAGCCCCAAACTTACAGCTACTGTATATTGTGCACATCACAGTCGTGATGTGTATATTTTAAAACTAATGTTGCTGGACATTGTCCTATGAGCAACGAAAAGTTTATATATAGAATTTTTGCTTGATTTTTAAAAATTATTCTTAGTATTTTCTAAGTGGTCACTCGATCTGAGCATAGAAGAAAGCCAAATGTAGTACTACCTTAAATATATGCATGCGTGTATGCTCAGTCATGTCTGACTCTGCAACCCCATGGTCAGTAGCCTGCCAGGCTACCCTGTCCATAGGATTTTCCAGGCAAGAATACTGGAGTGGGTTGCCACTTCCTCCTCCAGGGGATCTTCCTGACCCAGGGATCGAACCTGTGTCTCTTGCACATATCTCGTGCATTGCAGTCTGATTCTTTACACACTGAGCCATCAGGGAAGCCCATCTTAAATATATACCTTACCTACATCACTTTTTTGTACTGGAAACTATTGGCAGTGTTAATGGTAAGAGCTGAGATGAAAATTCGTTAAGTTTGGTCAGTAGAACATTTTCCAGCACATATTTTGGTGCCTATCTTTAAGCCTAAGTGAGTTGTTATATTAAAGTATTTTTTTAATGATACGTAAACATCTTCAGCTTCTTCATACTGAGATCCTTATTTTTACTAAACACTCTGGGTTGGAAAGATCCCCTGGAGAAGGGAATGGCAGTCGCTCCAGTACCCTTGCCTGGAGAATTCCATAGACAGAGGAGTCTGGCAGGCTACAGTCCATGGGGTTAAAAAGAGTCATACACACCTGAGTGATTAACACAAACAATATTTTAAACCACCGGAAGCAAGGTGTAAGACACTATGAGTAAATGCATACCTTTGAAAAGCAACACCAAAAGTCTTTTGACAAATTCATGATTTTTAATGTATGCCAGATGTATAAATGAGAATTTGAATACCTAATGTAGAATTTAAATAAGAATGCTGAGGAAGTCTATAATGGCAGAAATGTAAGATGTCTTACAGTTTATTTATTTATTAAATTCATTATTTTCCCAGATAAAGTATATTCTTTCAGAACATTTATTAATGTGACATTTGTAACTATCTAAAAACCTAATTATTATAAATCTTTGTTTACCTCATGTATGTACTGTTTTCTGCCTTCATTTGTTTCACTGTGAGACCCTTTCTTTTTTTTTTTTTTTTATTAGTTGGAGGCTAATTACTTTACAATATTGTAGTGATTTTTGCCATACATTGACATGAATCAGCCATGGATTTACATGTCTTCCCCATCCTGATCCCCCCTCCCACCTCCTTCCCCATCCCATCCCTCTGGGTCTTCCCAGTGCACCAGCACTGAGCACTTGTCTCATGCATCCAACCTGGGCTGGTGATCTGTTTCACCCTTGAGAGTATACTTGTTTCAGTGCTGTTCTCTCAGAACATCCCACCCTCGCCTTCTCCCACAGAGTCCCAAAGTCTGTTCTGTACATCTGTGTCTCTTTTTCTGTTTTGCATATAGCATTATCATTACCATCTTTTAAAATTCCATATATATGCGTTAGTATGCTGTATTGGTCTTTATCTTTCTGGCTTACTTCACTCTGTATAATGGGCTCCAGTTTCATCCATCTCATTAGAACTGATTCAAATGAATTCTTTTTAATGGCTGAGCAATATTCCATTGTGAAAATGTACCATAGCTTCCTTATCCATTCGTCTGCTGATGGGCATCTAGGTTGCTTCCATGTCCTGGCTATTATAAACAGTGCTGCAATGAACACTGGGGTACATGTGTCTCTTTCAGATCTGGTTTCCTCGGTGTGTATGCCCAGGAGTGGTATTGCTGGGTCATATGGCAGTTCTATTTCCAGTTTTTTAAGGAATCTCCACACTCTTCTCCATAGCAGCTGTACTAGTTTGCATTCCCACCAACAGTGTAAGAGGGTTCCCTTTTCTCCACACCCTCTCCAGCATTTATTGCTTGTAGACTTTTGGATAGCAACCATCCTGACTGGCATGTAATGGTACCTCGTTGTGGTTTTGATTTGCATTTCTCTGATAATGAGTGATGTTGAGCATCTTTTCAGGTGTTTGTTAGCCATCTGTATGTCTTCTTTGGAGAAATGTCTGTTTAGTTCTTTGGCCCATTTTTTGATTGGGTCATTTATTTTACTGGAATTGAGCTGCAGGAGTTGCTTGTATATTTTTGAGATTAATCCTTTGTCTGTTTCTTCATTTGCTATTATTTTCTCCCAATCTGAGGGCTGTCTTTTCACCTTGCTTATAGTTTCCTTTGTTGTGCAAAAGCTTTTAAGTTTCATTAGGTCCCATTTGTTTATTTTTGCTTTTATTTCCAATATTCTGGGAGGTGGGTCATAGAGGATCTTGCTGTGATTTATGTCGGAGAGTGTTTTGCCTATGTTCTCCTCTAGGAGTTTTATAGTTTCTGGTCTTACATTTAGATCTTTAATCTATTTTGAGTTTATTTTTCTGTATGGTGTTAGAAGGTGTTTTAGTTTCATTCTTTTACAAGTGGTTGACCAGTTTTCCCAGCACCACTTGTTAAAGAGGTTGTCTTTTTTCCATTGTATATCCTTGCCTCCTTTGTCGAAGATAAGGTGTCCATAGGTACATGGATTTATCTCTGGGCTTTCAATTCTGTTCCACTGATCTATATTTCTGTCTTTGTGCCAGTACCACACTGTCTTGATGATTGTGGCTTTGTAGTAGAGCCTGAAGTCAGGCAGGTTGATTCCTCTAGTTCCATTCTTCTTTCTCAAGATTGCTTTGGCTATTCAAAGTTTTTTGTATTTCCATACAAATTGTGAAATTATATGTTCTAGTTCTGTGAAAAATACCATTGGTAGGTTGATAGGGATTGCATTGAATCTATAGATTACCCTGGGTAGTATAGCCATTTTCACAATATTGAGTCTTCCAATCCATGAACACGGTATATTTCTCCATCTATTTGTGTCCTCTTTGATTTCTTTCATCAGTGTTCTATAGTTTTCTATATATATAGGTCTTTCATTTCTTTAGGTAGATATACTCCTAAGTATTTTATTCTTTTTGTTGCAATGGTGAATGGTATTGTTTCCTTAATTTGTCTTTCTGTTTTCTCATTGTTAGCATATAGGAATGCAAGGGATTTCTGTGTGTTAATTTTATATCCTGCAACATTACTGTATTCATTGATTAGCTGTAGTAATTTTCTGGTAGAGTCTTTAGGGTTTTCTATGTAGAGGATCATGTCATCTGCAAATAGTGAGAGTTTTACTTCTTCTTTTCCTATCTGGATTCCTTTTATTTCTTTTTCTGCTCTGATTGCTGTGGCCAACACTTCCAAAACTATGTTGAAAAGTAGTGGTGAGAGTAGGCACCCTTGTCATGTTCCTGACTTTAAGGGAAATGCTTTCAATTTTTTACCATTGAGGATAATGTTTGCCATGGGTTTGTAGACCTTTTCTGGTTGAAACTAAATGTTTCAGGAAATCAGTTCTAAAATTTTTCCTACTCTTTCTCTCTCTTTACTGGGATAGGCTCTAAATCCTGCTCTTGTGACCAATAATGGTAACTGCTTTTACTTTTCATATTTACAGTGATCCTATAAAGCAAGAACACGTACGATTATTTCACAACTATAAATGAAATATAGTTGTAAAATTAATACTCACATTTTTTAAATAGCTGAAGTCAGAGGCTGAAGTAAGTCAACTGAAAGTGACAGAGCAGGCTGTAAGTGTTCATGCTAATGCTTGTTCATAAACCCTCCACCTCCACCCCCAGTATCTCAGCTAGAAGGTCAATCAGTGTGAATTTGCACAAAAGGTTTAAGTTTCTAGTTTGTAATAAAATTAGTTAACATGATGATATAGTGTGACTAAAGGTTACTGTTTCTTCTAAGGCTGTTTTTGTGTTTCCTAGGCCGATCCAACATAGAGTGTGCATGGCTAGACCTTGTTGGTTATGATTTCTTATAGTTTTGGTGAAATGGTGCAGGTTTGGTGGAGTGGGTGTAAAGGAAAACTAGCAGAGAATTGGAAAAATGAGTACAAATAAGTCTTTTGAGGAATTTTGTTCAAAACCAAGCTGAGCATTAGCTATGGAGGGAAATAGAGCTGAGAGTCTTTCTAAAAATACAAGATAAAAGGGCATCTTTGCACACTAATAATAATGATCTGAGACAGAGAGAGAGATGATGGAACACAAGAAGAAGAGAATTACTGAAGAAGTTGACAGTAGATGGGATAAGGTGAAAATATGGACAATCTAGCTCAAAGCAGAGGTTGAATAATATAACCAGGCTAAAAGCAGGGAAACAAGATGTCAGTGCAGATGCTAGTTAAGTGAATGGGTAGATACAGATTAGATAGTCCAGGATTTGTCTTCTGATTGCTTCCATTTCTTCAGTGACTCAGGAACAAGGTTATCAGCTAAGAATGAGGTTGGGGGAGATAAGGATACAGGGTTGAAAATAAAGGAGAAGGTTTGGGCTTCCCTGTTGGCTCAGGCAGTAAAGAATCTTCCAGCAGTGCAGGAGATCTGGGTTGGACCCCTGGATCAGGAAGATCCCCTGGAGAAGGAAATGGCTACCCACTCCAGTATTCTTGCCTAGAGAACTCCATAGACATAGGAGCCTGGTGGGCTGCAGATCATGGGATCAAAAAGAGAATGACTGAGTGACTAACACGCTATGAAGTAGATATCTAGAAAAGGAGAGTGAAGGGGTATGTTATAGTGTTATATGTCTTTAGGAATAAAGTCCATATCCAATTCAGTTGCAAGTCGTATAAATTTTAACTCACAAATCTTTCTCAAATTTATCTACTTCTCTCCATTTTCACTGCTACCTTAGTCTAAACTACCACCTCTTGCCTAAACAACTAAGTTGGCTTCCTAGTTGGCTTATATGTTCAGTCTCGTTCCTTTCTAATTCATTCTTATTACTACAGCCAGGGCCATCTTCTTCAGTGCAAGTTTATTCATGTTGCCCTCTGTTTAAAGCTCTCCAAGGCCTCTGGGGGTGGAAAAAATGCTTCCTGGGACAGCCTCACTGTAACTCCTTCCTCCCTCACTTGAAGTGGTTGTGTAACAACAGCTTCTTTTCAGTTTCGCTAAAGAGCAGTGCTTCATAAATACTACAGTGAAAATCCTTCTCTCTTCACTTATCTTCTTCCTCTTTAGTCTTCATATTTCAGTTCAATCATTATTTTCTCAGGGAAATCGCCCTTGTTCTTTAACTAATTCATCTGACTTATCACATGCTTTGACAGTATCATGCACTTTTCACAGCCATAATTATTTTAAATTTATTTGTGAAATTATTTGATTGACTATGTTCCCCATTAGATTAGGAAGCTCCAAGTGGGTTAGTGCTGTGCTTGCTTTCTGTTTTTAATACAAACAACATTTGCTTTTGCTCACCAGTTTATCCTTAAATACTTAACACACAGTAGACCTCAAAAAAATTATTTTTAAGTTAATTTTAACTGAGTAAATCTAATGGGCACCAATTATTTAAAAATATACTACAGGTAAAGTTCTTGCTACATTTTTTATAAGATTTGTTTAATCTTTATAAAAATTTATAAAGAATTATTATTTTACTGTTAAAGTGAAGACATTGAGTCTTGGAGATGTTAAGTTGTCCAAAGTTGCACAGCTGGTGTGTAAACCAGACAAATTTGACTCCAAAGCAAATTAACCACTTTGAATTGTGATTTTACTAACTTGCTTATTTGCCTAATTTTGTTTCCTCCTTTCAGCCTAAACAGATTTATCTCTTTATTAAAAAAAAAAAAAAAGGTTTCAAAATATACCTGATTAACTGAAAATAATTTGTTTTATGGGTTCATGTTCAGGAACATACTATTTTCCAAGAAGTGTACATCTTTTAGCAAAAATAAATGGTGTTCTTTGTTTATTAGATTATATCTTTATATTTGGACCCCTGATTCTGTGACAGAATATATAATTGCCAGAAGGTCATCAGTATTAATGCATTTTATTTGTTATCCTAATACAAAGCAAAAGGTAGAAAAGGGTTAGATGAATCAATAGCAATGTTAAATTTTAAAGTCATGTAATCCTATAGAAGAATATGTGCTTCACCTCTACTGTAATTTTGCAGCACTGGTTCACTACCAGTAAGTGAGATATTCAGCTTCCAGTCTGCCTGTTAACTATTTAAAGGAATAGAGCAAAAGTATAGGCTTGATAATTTATATGCTGAGAATTAACCAAAGCAATAAAATCTTTCCAGGCCACCTTATTTGGAAAATACCAATTTTTTGCATTTTTAAAGACTGAGAATTAAATCTCTAGTCATTCAAAGAACTTGCTCTCCACAAGGATGCTATTATGAGCAGATCTCCTTTTCTTGCACATAGAAACATAAAAAGTCCACTGACTGCAAAAACTGGAACCACCACTAATTATCTCAAGTAGCAGCAATCAGAACATGTAAGACTGCTTTTATCGCTGGGCTTTAAGGAATTTTGTTTTCAATAATGTGAATAGTGATGAAACTGCGTGAAGTCCCATTAGAGCAAGGTATCAGAACTCAAAGGTACTTGAGCTGCAAGTCATTTTAAACTCATTTGTGAGGGAAGCAGCAATAAGTACACAATTGACCATGTTGGGCTGTATTAGATATATTTTAGGGTGAATGAAGCCGCGGGGGTATGGCATTAGCTCTAATGATAGGTCTTAGCTAAGTAACCTCAATCTGTATTTCCCAAATGATTACTCTTACAAAGTCATTTCATGAAAGCTCATTGACTTATTTCCCACTCACAAAGGGAACATTGAGTCCTCCTTTTGTTTTTACATACATATTCATAAATTTATGAAATTTTGTTGACAAACCATTGCTTCGTATTTCAAACAGAGATACCATGGTTTATAGAAAATAACTTTGACAAAGATATTAAAAATGTTCCTAACAGATTTCTCACACCCTGTGCCAGGCTGACCTCATTACCGCATTGAGTTTTTGGAAACACTTGAGTTAAGTATTAATACTTCCAGCTCACATGGATGGTTCTCTGCTCATGTGTAGACTTTGTGAAACACATAATCCAACTAAGAAGACCTAAAGCAACCAAAACCAGTCCTTTACATTTGGAATGTTGTGTGTGTGTGTGTGTGTGTGTGTGTGTGTTTAAACTTCTCGTGTTGAACCCAGAGCCCTTCAACCCTCCTAATCTACTTTCAGAACAGAAGCACAGTCTTTGGTTGATGGTGTGTCTCCATCTGCCATTCTAGTACAGTCAGCAGTGGCCATTCAGCCATCAATCACAAAGCTAGGAAGGCTGGTGGCAGAGAACTAAAGTGAGATGTGATTTTCCCATTGCCTTGTTCTCCCCATAGCTCTTCCACTTATCTAGTAAGGAACTGCCTGTGAGCTGTTTAAGTCAAGGGCTGGTTGAGTTATTTCTGATTCTGAACAAAGAAAACCATTTATTCTTGAACAAACATTCAATCTTCCAATGCTTTTGTAGGTAATAACCCATTCAAGATTTTGTTTAGAAAATATAAAACAATCATTTAGAAATGTGTGGTCAGAGAAGAGAAGTCCTGTTTGACTTGTTCTTTTCTCCCCAAACCTTTCTATCTTCACTCAACTCTTCTCCAATAAATGAGCATTCTGTTCAGTCAGCTTTATTTTGTTTTGATTTCTGCCCCTGCCACAATAACCCTAGAGTGTTGTTCCATATATCTCTCCATAACTTGTTTCTTAAATTGAGTTTGAGAATTTCTGAAAACAGTCTAGTGGGTCTAAGAGTAGTCTATGAGAATCTTCACATTTTCTTTTTTATTATAAAATTTAAAAAAAATCAGGATCACTTTATAACTAGCAATCCCCAAAATTTATTTGCATTACTTATAAAAATATGGTTGTTGCATATTAAGACTAACTGATATCACAATGTTCTGTACAAATGACATCTTCAAAGGAGTTCAAATAGAGGTAAGTAGCAAGAGAATTTGTCCTCACCCATTCTTGGTAGCAAAGACATGTCAAATTAAAATGAAAACAAAATTTGCATTGTGGCAGTCAGGACCATATTCATGTTAAGAGAGAATTATTTGGTGGATTCCGTATTTATAAGTAAAAGGAAAGCTAAATGCATATTAGAGAATGAAAACTTATTTTATTTTAGATTTCAGTAGTATTGTTTTAAACACTATTGTTGATAATCTTGGTTTCCCACCAGATATCTATCACTACTTTCCTTCCTGTTACAGAGCTTGATTATGCAGCTATTTGTCCCCCTGCATGGCTGTGCACAATTCCTTTTTCTTGTCATTTTCTTTTATCTTTGTAATGCCCAGCGTATATACATGCATACATGCATGCTAAGTCACTTCAGTCATGTCCGGCCCTTTGAGACCCTATGGAACATAGCCTTTCAGGCTCCTCTATCCAATGTTATTAAAAATTGATAAATAAACTTCAAATGTTTATTTTTCTATATCATTTACTGTTTTGAAATGGCACTTAATCTCATGCTTTGTCCTATATTTGAAGAGAACAGTAATTGATATAGAAAATAAACACTTGAAATTTATTTACCAGTTTTAATAACATCCTCATGAACATAATTGATCTCTATATTTGTATTATTAAAGGTCAATTCAGGAACTGATTTAATATAAAAGTGGACTTGGGTTACATCATTCTACTATTAAAGTCAACTTCAATTTTAGGTTTAGCAAAATAATACCATCTGTTAGATTACATTAATATTGTTAATTTGAATTTCTTTGGAATCATTGTTTTGTGCATATTTAATTTGTACATTCATTTTGACTTTAAAATTGAGCAAAACCCATACACAAGATGGGTTTAAACCTACTTAGAAGATTATCAAGCTTAACTGACTGTCTAGTCTAAATCATGTGGATCTTTCTTTCAATTAGGATATTAACATGAATTGCAGTGTGACACAAATATTCATTCCATAGCATTAACCAAGTTTCATGTAAGTGCATAAAGCCACATGCATAGACCATGACAATTTAACCTTCTCATAAATGTTTTTTCCTAAATTAATTTCTGGTGCTTTGCCTTTGGCTTTTACCAAGGGCTGACATTTTAAATGGCCACATTTCTTTGCAACAAATGCTTAGATTATTCATGAGCTATTACTCCCTCCCACACACCAGAGATTGCCCAGAAGGCACCATTTAAACTTATTTTTTGGAAAAATTAGAAACCTGTGGTTGAATTCATGAACAGTTCTTCCAGCTTAGCTATAAGGAACTTGTGCTTTGATCACCCAAGGATGACATTTCTTACAGCAATGTTCTGCTTAGTGGTTTATGCTACCAGCTCAGGCCTCGTTCCTCTGCATATTCTCTGGAAACTTAAAGTGAAACTTAAAACTTAAAAATCTTTTATCTTTATTCTTATTTAATTATTACAACTTTTATATCCGATTCCTGAAGATGTCAGATATTTTTCATATTTACTGACTGACTAAATTGCTGAGAAAATTAACATCTACTGTTCTGTTTCTTTTCAAAATATTTGATAAATCATGATACACTCTTTTAAAATTTTATTGAAATATACTTGATTTACAACGTTATGTTAATCTCTTCTCTACAGCAAAGTGACTCAGATGTATGTGTATTCTTTTCATATTCTTTTCCTTTATGGTCTGTCACAAGATCTTGAATATAGTTCCCTGTCTTATCCAGCAGGACTCTGTTGCTTATCCATTCTGTATATAATAGTTTACCTCTGCTAAACCCAAACTCTCAATCCTTCTCTCCTCTACCCTATCTTGGCAACCACACGTCTGCTCTCTATATCTGTGAGTCTGCTTTTGTTTCATAGATATGTTAATTTGTATCATATTTTAGATTCTACATATAAATGATATCATGGTATTTATCTTTCTCTTTCTGACTTTCTTAGTTTAGTATGGTAATCTGTTGCTGTTCAGTCACTAAGCTGTGTCTGACTAATTTGCGATCCCATGGCTCCTCCATCCATAGGATTTCCCAGGCAAGAATACTGCAGTGGGTTGCCATTTCCTCCTCCAGGGGATCTTCCCAACCCAGGTATCAAACCCACGTCTCCTGCATTGGTAGGTGAATTCCTTACCACTGAGCCACCAGGGAAGCCCATTTCACCTCATTAGCATTCCTCCAACTTCTACATTCTTGTATTTCAAGGAGCATTATAGCTTTCTGAATTAATCACAGTTTTCTGAAAACTTTTGGTTTTGATTACCCTTAGCAGCAAAATAGGTCCATCCATGTTGCTGTAAATGGCACTATTTCATTATTTTTGATGATTAATATTTTGTTATATAGATATATACATAAACATAGATATAGATTGGAGGAGACACATGTATAACTATGGCTGATTCATGTTGAGGTTTGATCAATTCAGTTCAGTCGCTCAGTCGTGTCCGACTCTTTGCGACCCCATGAATCCCAGCACGCCAGGCTTCTCTGTTCATCACAAACTCCCAGAGTTTACTCAAACTCATGCCCATCGAGTCGGTGATGCCATCCAGCCATCTCATCCTCTGTCGTCCCCTTCTCCTCCTGCCCCCAATCCATCCCAAGATCACGGTCCTTTCCAACGAGTCAAATCTTCGCATGAGGTGGCCAAAGTATTGGAGTTTCAGCTTCAGCATCAGCCCTTCCAATGAACACCCAGGACTGATCTCCTCGAGGATGGACTGGTTGGATCTCCTTGCAGTCTAAGGGACTCTCAAGAGTCTTCTCTAACACCATAGTCGAAAGCATCAATTTTTCGGCTCTCAGCTTTCTTCACAGTCCAACTCTCATATCCATACATGATCACTGGAAAAACCATAGCCTTGATCAGATGGACATTTGTTGGCAAAGTAATGTCTCTGCTTTTTAATATACTATCTAGGTTGGTCATAACTTTCCTTCCAAGGAGTAAGCGTCTTTTAATTTCATGGCTGCAATCACCATCTGCAGTGATTTTGGAGCCCAAAAATATAAAGTCTGACACTGTTTCCACTGTTTCCCCATCTATTTCCCATGAGGTGATGGGCCCAGATGCCATGATCTTAGTTTTCTGAATGTTGAGCTTTAAGCCAACTTTTTCACTCTCCTCTTTCACTTTCATCAAGAGGCTATTTAGTTCCTCTTCACTCTCTGCCATAAGGGTGGTGTCATCTGCGTATCTGAGGTTATCGATATTTCTCCCAGCAATCTTGATTCCAGCTTGTGCTTCTTACAGCCCAACATTTCTTATGATGTACTCTGCATAGAAGTTAAATAAGCAGGTGACAATATACAGCCTTGACATACTCCTTTTCTTATTTGGAACCAGTCTGTTGTTCCATGTCCAGTTCTAACTGTTGCTTCCTGACCTGCATACAGGTTTCTCAAGAGGCAGATCAGGTGGTCTGGTATTCCCATCTCTTTTCAGAATTTTCCACAGTTTATTGTGATCCACACAGTCAAAGGCTTTGGCATGGTCAATAAAGCAGAAATAGATGTTTTTCTGGAACTCTCTTGCTTTTTTGATGATCCAGTCTAAGTTGGCAATTTGATCTCTGATTCCTCTGCCTTTTCTAAAACCAGCTTGAACATCTGGAAGTTCATGGTTCACATTTTGCTGAAGCCTGGCTTGGAGAATTTTGAGCATTACTTCATAGCGTGTGAGATGAGTGCAATTGTGCGGTAGTTTGAAAATTCTTTGGGATTGCCTTTGTTAGGGATTTGAATGAAAACTGACCTTTTCCAGTCCTGTGGCCACTGCGAGTTTTACAAATTTGCTGGCATATTGAGTACAGCACTTTCACAGCATCATCTTTCGGGATTTGAAATAGCTCAACTGGAATTCCATCACATCCACTAGCTTTGTTCGTAGTGATGCTTTCTAAGGCCCACTTGACTTCACATTCCAGGATGTCTGGCTGTAGGTGAGTGATCACACCATTGTGATTATCTGGGTCATGAGGATTTTTTTTGTACAGTTCTTCTGTGTATTCTTGCCACATCTTAATATCTTCTGCTTCTGTTAGGTCCATACCATTTCTGTCTTTATTGAGCCATCTTTGCATGAAATATTCCCTTGGTATCTCTAATTTTCTTGAAGAGATCGCTAGTCTTTCCCATTCTATTGTTTTCCTCTATTGCTTTGCATTGATAGCTGAGGAAGACTTTCTTATCTCTCCTGGCTATTCTTTGGAACTCTGCATTCAAATGCGAATATCTTTCCTTTTCTCCTTTGCTTTTCGCTTCTCTTCATTTTGCAGCTATTTGTAAGGCCTCCTCCGACAACCATTTTGCCTTTTTGCATTTCTTTTCCATGGGGATCGTCTTGATTCCTGTCTCCTGTACAATGTCATGAATGTCCGTAGTTCATCAGGTCTCTGTCTATCAGATCTAGTCCCTTGAATCTATTTCTCACTACCACTGAATAGTCATAAGGGATTTGATTTAGGTCATACCTGAATGGTCTAGTGGTTATCCCTACTTTCTTCAGTTTAAGTCTGAATTTGGCAATAAGGAGTTCATTATCTGAGCCGCAGTCAGCTCCTGGTCTTATTTTTGCTGACTGTATAGAGATTCTCCATCTTTGGCTGCAAAGAATATAATCAATCTGATTTCGGTGTTGACCATCTGGTGATGTCCATGTGTAGCGTCTTCTCCTGTGTTGTTGGAAGAGAGTGTTTGCTATGACCAGTGCGTTGTCTTGGCAAAACTCTATTAGCCTTTGCCCTGCTTCATTCCAGGCCAAATTTGCCTGTTACTCCAGGTGTTTCTTGACTTCCTACTTTTGCATTCCAGTCCCCTATAATGAAAAGGATATCTTTTTTGGGTGTTAGTTCTGAAAGGTCTTGTAGGTCTTCACAGAACCATTCAACTTCAGCTTCTTCAGGATTACTGGTTGGGGCATAGGCTTGGATTACCGTGATATTGAATGGTTTGCCTTGGAAATGAACAGAGATCATTCTGTCATTTTTGAGATTGCATCCAAGTACTGCATTTCAGACTCTTTTGTTGACTATGATGGCTACGCCATTTCTTCTAAGGATTCCTGCTCACAGCAGTAGATATAATGGTCATCTGAGTTAAATTCACCCATTCCAGTCCATTTTAGTTCTCTGATTCCTAGAATGTCAACATTCGCTCTTGCCATCTCCTGTTTGACCACTTCCAAATTCATGGACCTAACGTTCCAGTTCCTATGCAATATTGCTCTTTACAGCATTGGACCTTGCTTCTATCACCAGTCCCATCCACAACTGGGTATTGTTTTTGCTTTGGCTCCATCCCTTCATTCTTTCTGGAGTTATTTCTCCACTGATCTCCAGTAGCATATTGGTAGCTAGAAAACAACAAATTCTGTAAAGAAATTATCCTTCAATTTAAAATAAATAAATTAAAAAATGGATATAAACATAAATGACAACTTACGTGAGCTATGTCAGATTCGTGATTTCTGAAGAAGGTTCAGCTTCAGGACCCGGACCAGGCTCAGACAGTCAGAACTTCGTGTGGCAGAAGTATTATTACAGTGATAAAGGGCAGAGAAAGCTTCTGAAGGGGGATGAAGAGTGCCCCTTCACTAGTCTTAGCTGGGAGCTACATACTTTTTCAATTGGTTATTAACAATAAATCAAAAGAATGTCTCAAGGCTGTAAAGGTCTTACCAGACCAACTCCCACAATATACATTTTAAGATAACAGGATTAGTCAGAAGCTTCTTGAGAAGGAGAATCATGTCCTTGAGCAGGATACACTGCTGTTACATAATCATTGGTACAGAATTTAAGGAAAAAAAAACCCTTGAGCAAGAGGAGTTGTTTTGTTGTGTAATTTTAGCTCTGGGCTTAAAGGAAAAAAAAATGTTTCATGTGACTAAGATGAATGAATGTCGTCTTTTCTCCTCCTTGAAGGCCCCAGACCCCTTCTTCCTCCTCCTCCTCCTCAGGGGCCCCAGACTCCTCATCAACATACCTAAGAATTAACGCTCTTATATATATATGTGTGTGTGTGTGTGTGTGTGTGTGTGTGTGTGTGTATCACCATATCTTCTTTAAACCATGATATACTCTTAGTTCTTAAGATCTCAGAGTTCATTTTAACTGTGGGATTGCATTTGAGATTTTTTTTTAAAGCTAGCTCAGCTATTGAAAACAACTTAAATATTATTATCAATAAGAAGAACTCACCTTTATTCTCCAAGAGAAATGTTGGACAATTTTACCTTTACACTAAAACTTCATCTACAAAAGATTTAAACTGATTTATGGAAATGTGTGTTTTACAAGGACAGATCAAATAATTGAAGAAGTTGAGGGTGAAGGAAGCTTCTATCTGGTAGGTAGTTAGAATAGGGAAAAGGAGTCCAAAATGGTGGTGGCTAAAAGACAAGGAAGGTTACCATCTTTCTAAGTTCCATATATAGCATGTGACAAGTGCTCGGGGCTGGTGCACCGGGAAGACCCAGAGGGATGGGATGGGGAGGGAGTGGGTGGGGGAATCAGGATGGGGAATACATGTAAATCCATGGCTGATTCATGTCAATGTATGGCAAAAATCACTACAATATTGTAAAGTAATTAGCCTCCAACTAATAAAAATAAAGGAAAAAAAAGTACAAATTAAAAGAAGAGAAGAAAAAAAAAAAAAAAAGACAAGGAAGGGAAAAGCCCACGAAAACAGAACAAAGGAAGGTCAAAGGAAAGTCTGACTGCTGGAGTGAAGATCTCAGATAGAACAAACAGCACTCCTGGCTAAGCCCAATTTGCATAGGGCAGGCCCAGGGGGAGGAAAAAACATATAAAAGGAGGAGCCAAAGCGTTTTCTTTCTCTCTCCCCCCCATGCGTGCGCACTCTCTCTCTCTCTCTCTCTCTCTCTCCCCCCCGCATGCTGGTGCGTTCCTCCACTCTCTTTGCGTTTTTGGGTTGTCATGCCCTCATGCTGCAAGGATGAATTCTCCTGTTATCTTCTAAATAAAAACAGAGCTGTAACACTGATTTGTCTAAGAGCTATAGCACAGTTTGTCCAAGACCAGAAAGCTGTGATGAGCCGAGGGCTTTAATGTCCATCGCTGCAAATGTTTGTTGTGACGAGACAGAACCGAGGAGCATACACTTGCCTGACATATTGAAAGAAATAAAAGTGAGGGGTAAAGTTTCAACTCAAATATTTATGATATCTAATCAAATTGCTAAAGTGGGTCTAAGAAAGCTTTTTAAGTAGTTAGAGAGGCTAAATAGTTTGTATTATAAGAAAAATCCATTCATAATACTGTTTCAACAAAATATTAGGAAGATAAAACTCTAAATTAGTTTTTTTTTTAAATTATTGATATTCAAATAAAGAACATCAAGTTTCATAAGAATAGTGAGACTCACACTGTTTCTCTGCTAATCTATAAAACTTAGCATGGAAATAGCAATGTGAGAACCTAGGGAAAGAAAATGGCCTACTAGATTCTGTTTGGGGCTTCCCAGGAACTTTCTTGCTGGATCAGATGGTAAAGAATCTGCCTGCATTCTTTCCTGGAGAGTCCCCATGGACAGAGGAGCTGGTGGGCTGCAGTCCATGGGGTCACAGAGAGTTGGACAGGAATGAACAACTAAGCACACACATGTGGCCCCAGTGGTAAAGAATCTGCCCACCAACGCAGGAGACGCAAGAGACGAGGGTTTGAGTCCTGGGTCGGGGAGAGACCCTGGAGAAGGAAATGGCAACCCACTCCAGCATTCTTTCCGAGAAAATTTCCATAGACGGAGAAGACTACAGTGCATGGGGTCACAACAGCAAGACATGACTGAGCAACTAATACACACACACACACACACACACACGCACACACAGATTCTATCTAGCTTTGCAATTTCACTGCCTAACATTGTTTAGCATCTATTGGTAACTCAATAAATATTAATGAATTAGTATCTAATACTTAATGAATGAATGAGTATAGGAATCAATGAAATAATATATGGCTCTGAGTATCTTTGTAACTTCTCCTTGGTGGTGGTGGCCATTACTTCATTGTCCTAGTGCTGAATGAGATTAAGGGGAAATAAAAATGGGTAGAACTTTAATTCCTGCTATTGCAAGGTCTCTTTAGACAAAGACAAATCTGTATTTTAGAATCCATTATTTGTTTTGTCATACTAATCCAAATTCTGCATTACATAGGAATAGATTCAGAACATATATAAAATTAAATCATGCTTAAAGTGACTGAACTAAATAGAGAGGATTTTTGCTCTTTCACATGACTATGAGTTTTAAATTTGATAATTCATTGGGATCACAGTCTCTTCAGGATTTCTCTTGTTCTCATAGTGGCAAAATGTCTCTTTTCCCCATTCTTCTGGCGTGACATCTGTTTCCCAGAAGTAAAGAAGAAAGTATAGGCTAAGCTTGTATCTGTTTTATAATCTTCCTAAAAGCCCCAGAATGTATTAGCTAAAACTATGTCAAAAGCGACCTCTATCTACAAAGGAAATGGAAAATGTAGTTTTTAGGTATTAAGATTACCATCTCAAGAAAACCAATAATTGCTGTTAGGAAAAGGGAGATTAGATACTGGGTGGTAAACTGAAAACAGTGCTCTGTTGAAAATATACTTCTCTGTCTTGCAGGGGCAATATAGAATAAAATATGTTCGTTACTTGACCAAATACTTATAATTCTCCTACAAAGCACATTGTCAGAATGGTGCTTCTCCACTTCCTTAAAAATAAGTAGGGTCATTTCTCTTGGCTTAGCCAATAGAATTCAGAGAAGTGATCTGTTTTCCTAGGGAAAACAAAGAACTGGTGTGCATTTGCTATCTGGTACAGAACTGGTAAATTTCTAAATGGTAGCTGCTTCAAAACCAGCCTGGACCCATGTGTGATTATACTGAGCAGAGTTCTTTGCCTGATCATAATAGGCAAGGAGCATGCAGTTTGTGTACAGTGTCAAGTCAAAGCAATTCAAGAGTTACTTTTTACTATCCATGATCTAGCGTACCATGGAAGCTGTTTTCAAACAGCTTTTAGATTTTAGAGAGTATCTGGTCATTTTTATTTCTTTATCAACCTTCACATCATTTTCTCCCTCTATGTCATTTTTCCCTTTCTCCTCTTTCTTTTCACTGATTCCCCCACCACAACCCCATCATCTCTTCCTTAGTAACACTTCTGAATATCATCCAACTTGATTATTGTCACTGAGCTTGAGAGAGATACTTCCTCTGAGCTATGAAATAAGATTGTGTAACTTACAATGGTTCTATCTTCTTGCTGCTGCTAAGTCACTTCAATCGTGTCCGACTCTGTGCAACCCCATAGACGGCAGTCCACCAGGCTCCCCCACCCCTGGGATTCTCCGGGCAAGAACACTGGAGTGGGTTGCCATTTCCTTCTCCAATGCATGAAAATAAAAAGTCAAAGTGAAGTCGCTCAGTCGTGTCCAACTCTTAGCGATCCCATGGACTGCAGCCTATCAGTCTCCTCTGTCCATGGGACTTTCCAGGCAAGAGCACTGGAGTGGGGTGCCATTGCCTTCTCCTATCTTCTCCTTATACATCTTAAAACAGTAAGTCTTGACAAGCCAAGTGTTCAGTCCAGCATCTCAAGTTATTATTTTCTTTTCCTACTTTTTCTTCCAAGTTGTGGGTATGACTGAAGATTAGTACCAAAATAAGTCTCTCCTAGGTAATCTTTTGCATGATTAAACTTGATCATAGCTCAGCAAATAAATGATGATTTTAATTTAAATTTCTATGGTACCAGCCAAGAATGCAAAAGATGAATAGAAAAGTGGATGCCAGATCACAAGATATAAGTTTTAAAATGTAATTAAAATGACATAAAAGAGCATATTTCTTGAAGCTTCACACATTCTACTTATAGAGTAGGCTTAATTGGCTGTATATTGCTATATTTAGTCATGAATATGGTATGTTTTTAAAGTATAGACAAGTAAGTTTTTATGATGATTACAACCTACAGAGATGATAGAAATTAAATACGTTTGCTTTAGAAGTGAGATTTTATGTCATAATTAGGTCACAGTGATCAGATTTATAATGTGTATATTAAGTGCACAGTAATAATAGGGAATGAGCAGGACTGTTAGACCTTAGAACTCACTTTTGAAAATTTAATTGTGCTAACTAGGGAGTGTTTTGGAATGAAGATTAGGAGTTAAAGATCTTATTCCCACCACTCTCTAACAGTATAGGGGTCTTTTTAATGAAACATATTCTTCTCTGGTAGCTCAGCTGGTGAAGAATTCACCTGCAATGCTGGAGATCCCAGTTTGATTCCTGGGTCAGGAAGATCCCCTGGAAAAGGAACAGGCTACCCACTTCAGTATTCTTGGGCTTCCCTGGTAGCTCAGCTAGCAAAGAATTCACCTGCAATGAGGGAGACCTGGGTTTGATCCTGTGTTGGGAAGATACCCTGGAAAAGGGAAAGGCTACCCACTCCAGTATTCTGGCCTGGAGAATCCCATGGACTGTAACATGGGGTTGCAAAGAATCAGACATAAATAATAATAATATTCTTCTCTCTGTCTTAGGCACTTGGTTGATATTCCGAAAGGTACATTCATTTACTCAAGATAAAATAACACCCCTAAATTCTGAGCTAATTACCACTAGCAAAAATATGCATAATTATATTAGAAATAATCAGAAATTCCACCCACTGTAGTAGTTATTTTTGTTTGCCTGTTGTTCCAAATATCCATCTGTACTCTGAAGCTGCTCCTCTCATATCTCATGTAGGTCTGTTATGGTCAATCCCTATACTCAAGAACAATTTATCATGAGTTACCGGTTTTTGGATTTGATTTGCTAATCTTTAAAGTACTTTTTTCATCTATTTGCATGAGGCATAGTGGTCTATAATAGTCTTTTTTTTTTTTTTAATGTCTGTCAGATTTTAGTATTACTGTTATATTGGCCTCATAAAATAAGATCTGCCTTCTCTAAGTCATTTGTGCCAGATTAGTGCTATTTTCTCCTTAAATATTTTTTATGCAATTCACCAGTGAAATCATCTTGGCCTGGAGTTTCCTTTTCAGAGGATTTTGTTTAAAAAAAAAAAATTCTGTAATAGATGTAGATCTAGTTCTTCCTAAGCTGATTTGGTAAGCTACATTTTCCAAAAATTTGTCTGCTTTTAAGTTGTCAGATTTGTTTACATAAACTATTTCATAGCATTGCTTTATTATCCTTTTAATGTCTTTGTTGACAAACATAGCATCATAAAACTTCTAGTAAACATTCATTACTTTCTAAATTTTTAGCCTTTTAAATATAGTATCCTCCAGAGTACGATCCACTTCTTTTCTCATTTTATAAGCTATCTAAAAGAGATATGATTTAATTCCATAATTTCAATAACCTGTCATAGAATCTAATCCTGAACACACATGAGAAATATCTATCTACTTTTTAAAAAATACTATATTCTGTACTTCTCTCCAAACTGACTAATGTCTGGGAAATTCTCAAACATTAGTGTACCCAACACCTCCTCTAATGGATTAATGGGCAGCTCTGGTTGGGAATCACTGATTTAAATACTCAAGATCCTAAACTCAAACCTCTGTTAAATATGCTTCTGAGAACCTGAAGTCAATTTTTTCAACTGCCTAGTGAGTTGTTTGAGAAATATGAGTTCATTGCCTTCCTTCTGTATTTCTCTTTTTTCTTTATAAACCAACACAACTGAGGCAAATTTTAGTGCAGAAATTAAAGAATTTTTAAAAATACATACACTGTATATAACTACCACATTAAACAGCTAATAACTACCATTAGACAGCTGCCTAATAAAAATATGCTTCTTATCACTTCAAAGAAATCTCTCCTTCTTCTTTGCTTTCATTTGTTTCAATCCCAGCCACAGAGACAACTGATCTGGTTTCTGTCAAATGTAGATTAGTTTTGCTAATTCTAGAATTTTGTATTGATGACATCATATATAATTCTAATTTTGTCTCTGGATTCTTTCCTCTTAGTATAATGTCTTTGAGATGAAAGATTCATCCATATTATTGTGTATATCAATAATCTGTTCTTTTTCACTGATGAGGATAACCTATTTGGCTTATTTATTGACTAGTCAAAAAATATTTAAATTGTGGGCTACTGTATCTCAAGCTGCTTATCTTGCAGCAATAGCCAATCTTTTTAAACTGATCTTGCATTTCTGAAGACTTCCATATATCCAAACAAATACAAATTTTCAACTTTTTTTTACAATGTCAAATTAGTGAAAACAAAGGCAAGGACTTGGAAAACAAATAAAATAAAGATTGGGCCTTAAAAAGAGTCAACAAAATAGGATTGTAAGAACTCTAGCCCTTTTCCCTCACTTCCTACTACGGCTGCTCTTCCTCCTTCCAAAATCAACTAGAGTGCTCCCAGGATCAGAGAGCATTTGATCTGTCTTGTTACCCAAGTCTGAAGTCATGGCAGAGACATGATGGGTCATCTGGCTTTAAGTGGCCAACTCTGCTAAGTCACTTTAGTCGTGTCAGACTCTATGTGACCCCATGGACTGTAGCCTACCAGCCTCCTCTGTCCATGGGATTTTCCAGGCAAGAATACAAGAATCTGGGTTGCCATGCCCTTCTCCAGGGGATTTTCCTGACCCAGGGATCTAACCCATGTCTTTTACATCTCCTGCATTGGCAGGTGGGTTCTTTACCACTAACACTACCTGGGAAGCCCTTAAGTGGCCAGCTGAGTGTCACATCTGTCAAGAGTACAGATCATTGTGAGCTCTCCTGCTAACTTAGCACCATTCATCAGAAAACCAACCAACCCTTTGGTGGTACATTGATTATAGAGGCAGAAGTGAGGATTTGTTCTCAGACATCTACCCTGGGTATAAATTTGTATCTCTAACATGCAGTGGTTTTTCAATTACTACCATTTATGGAGTGATGAATAGCATTATGGTATCTGACACAACACTCAGCAAAGAATTAATTTTACAATAAAATAGGTGAGGAAAAAGGCTCATGAGTCACTGGCATCGTCACATACTCAATTAGCTGGCATGATAAACTGGAAGAATAGCCTAATAATGGTTTAGTCATGTCCCTAGCTAGATGACAAACCCTACAGGGATGCTGAGCTGTAAATAAGGTTCTGATGTATGTTCTGAGACAACAGTGATACATAAAGTTTCAGGAAACAAGGAGTGTAAAAGAAGTGGTTTTTATCATTCTATGCAGTGTTCTTAGTTGGGCAAGATTTTGTCCCCTCCCTAACTCCTCACACTTGCCAGAAATACCTGGCAATCTCTGGAGACATTGTTTTTTTCATGACTCTTAGAATGCTAAACTGACATCTAGAGATAGAGGGTAGGGTTGCTGCACAGGACAGATCCTAGATGCACAGGACAGCTGTCTATAACTGACAATCCATTCCAAAATGTCAATGGTGTTAAGGATGATAAACCCTGTCCAGCACCTAATGACACGTTCACAAAATGTATGGTTACCATCAATGCAATGTTGCTTTCTACTAATTAAGAGCTCTTAGGTCCCAGGGGTGGTATTAATGTTGTCTATGGTCTCATGACCATACAGACCATACCGATGAGGACTATAGCAGCTATACGTGGTTTCCTCCTTTCTTTGTTATGTATGTATTTATTATATGTATTTTCCCTCTTTATTTAACTAAGTATCTTACATAGGGATTCTTGGTATTAGTTAAATTAATAATTCAGTCTCTAGATTATAAAATATTCAGGATTGTGACTAGTTAAAAGAGGAAATAATGTAATGTTGATATGAATACTAGTATCTTTTGGGACTTTATATTTTTACTTTGGGGAGGGTGTGTGTGTGTGTGTGTGTGTGTGTGTGTGTGTGTGTTAGTCACGTCTGACTCTTTGTGACCCCATGAACTGTAGACTGCTAGGCTTCTCTGTCCATGGAACTCTCCAGACAAGAATACTGGAGTGGATTGCCATTCCTTTCTCCAGAGGATCTTCCTAATACTTTGGGGAGAGTACTTAAGCTTATCTTGGTTTGTAGAGGAAGAATTGCATCATTTTGAATGAAAATATGATGTTATTTATTCCTTTTGTTGTTTGGAAGATTAACATGGATATAAAAACAGGAATAGATACTGAACAGAAGTCAAAATGGAGTAGATTGTGAAACTTCCCTCTTGGTAATTTAATTTAATTCCCACTCCCTTCTAATTTTTCCTCTTACATAACCAAAGTCACAACCTGTCTTAACAGACATGTTAGTCGACTTTCACACCTATATCCCTTTTACTCTACACTCTGTCTTGTAACCATCTCTTGCTTCTTCCATGTTTATGCATCTTTTTACATGGCCTTCTCTAGGATCCTCCACTCCCAAATTCAAACTTATTTGCATTAGCCTGAATGCCAGCACTCCAGGCTATGAATTCTTTAATAATAATTGATTACTTATTATTCTCTGTTCTCATGTTTTATAAGTATCTACAGCATAGCACTAAATATAGTGTAGGTTTTTTTGGTTTATATTAATCTTTTTACATTTAGATTATGAGACCTTTCCTAGTGTTTAAGCAGTATCTTAAGCATAAAAAGGATACAAAAAATGCATTTTAAATATAGTGAGAGCCCAATAAATGTTTGATGAATTTATATTGAAAAATTTTAAAGTATGTTTATTAAAGCATCTCTGTATTTTCTTAATAGAAAAAACAACAAAGTTGATTAAATAGAGATACATACATTAATTTAACAATTCAAATTATTAGTGATTCAACATAACAACTGATTTAAAATATGTGTAAAGAAAAAAATTAATAAACAATTAGAGAAACTTTAAATCATGGAACAGACACCACCATCATGGAAAGTGCTTAGAATAAAAAATTTGAGATATAGTCCCTGATTTTGATCAATTTAGCTTAATTGGAGGACAAACAAATAATTACAAAATAGTTAAATTATGTCTTTATTTTTAAATTGCAATGAAAATAAATCCTCTTTGTATGTCCTAGGAAAAGTGGGTAAGGCACCTTATATGAATGAAGCTTTCCATTCTGGTCTTGACAGATGCACAGGAGATCAACATCAAGAGAATTGGGAGAAGAGAAAACTGGTTTCATGAACATCATATATAAATTCTATTTATGTAAATGGAAAGAATCTAGCAAAAGCATGTGCACTTGGAGATGATTGAGCACAGTTCTGTGTGATGAGATAGGTAGTAGCAAAGGCTAATCTTGGAAAGGCAGTTTGAGACCAGAAGAGTCTCTATGTTCTGCTTAGTAATCTGGACTTTCCCTTGTAGGCAGTAAGGAGCCTACTGAAAGTTTTTTAATTACAAAAAGTTTTTAATTAGAAAAATTACATTCATGCTTATACAAAATATAGACTACAGAGTGGAAAGTTTTTATTTTTTTATTTTTTATTTATTTTATTTTATTTTTTTTGTGAGTGTAATAAAGTTTTATTAAAGTATAGAGGAGATAGAGAAAGCTTCTGACATAGGCATCAGAAGGGGGCAAAAGAGTACCCCCTTTGCTAGTGTTAGCAATGGAGTTATATACTCTCCAATGAATCCAAAGAATGTCTGGAGGTTGTAAAGACCTCACCAGACCTACTCCCATAATTTACATTTTAAGATAAGAGTTGGCCAGAAGGTTTAATCCAAAGATCGTCCTCAGGCAGGATACATCCTTGTAAAGACCAGACCTACTCCCATAATTTATGTTTTAAGATAACAGAATTAGCCAGAGGGTTTAATCCAAAGACTGTCCTCAGGCAGGATACATTATTGTTATATAATCCTAAGGAATGTAGAGGAAAAAAAGTAAAAAAAAAAAAAAGTAAAAAAAGTTTGTTCTTTCTTCCTCCTTGAATATCCCAGACCTCTCTCTCCTTGGGGACCCCTAGACTTCTTATCAACCTGCCTAGGAAATGACTCTCTCATTCCCCTCTTTTCTTTTAGGAGAATTATGTTGCCTAGGGAAAAGGGGCATCATCCTCATTCCATAACTGCTTCCAAGCTGACAAGGGGCGTTGGAGCCCCTGGATCAGACATCCTCACTATGAGGATTAGGAGAATATGTTGCCTCACCAATTTTGGAAAGTTTTTAATTAGAAAAATTACATTCATGCTTATACAAATTATAGACTACAGAGTGGAAAAATTGGATAAAGAGAGATGGACAGTAACAGTGGCCTGATTGAGATCACTAGATGGAAGGGAGGAAACATATCAGATCAGCATTTAACTGTTATAAATGTATATATTTATACATTTAACTGGTATAAATGTACATCAGTTCAGTTCAGTTGCTCTAACATATCGGACTCTTTGTTACCCCATGGACTGCAGCACACAGGCCTTCCTGTCCATCACCAACTCCCGGAGTTTACTCAAACTCATGTCCATTGGGTTGGTAATGCAATCCAACCATCTCATCCTCTGCCGTCTTCTTCTTCTCCTGCCCTCAATCTTTCCCAGCATCATGGTCTTTTCAAATGAATCAGTTCTTCTCATCAGGTGGCCAAAGTACTGGAGTTTCAGCTTCAGCATCAGTCCTTCCAGTGAACATTCAGGACTGATTTCCCTTAGGATGGCCTGGTTGGATCTCCTTGCAGTCCAAGGGACTCTCAAGACTCTTCTCCAACACCACAATTCAAAAGCATCAATTCTTTGGTGCTCAGCTTTATAGTCCAACTCACATCCATACATGACTACTGGAATCACCATATCTTTGACTAGATGGACTTTTGTTGACAAAGTAATGTCTCTGCTTTTTAATATGCTGTCTAGGTTGGTCATAACTTTTCTTCCAAGGAGAAAGCATCTTTTAATTTCATGGCTACAGTCACCATCTGCAATGATTTTGGAGCCCAGAAAAATAACTGCACATTCCAACCCACAGGTATGCAAAGAGAAGCTAATTAATGCAAAGAACCTAAGACAATCTTGATTAAATCTTGACATCTTCCTTTAAAATAAAATTTCATTTTCTGAAACTACTCTCTGTGATTTGTATATAATAGGTAGAGGTGATCAGTGTGTGTTGGTGTATATCATTTGTCAGCTATTAATCTGCCTACAATGTGGGAGACTCAGAGTCAATTCCTGGGTTGGAAAGATTCCCTGGAGAAAGAAATAGCAACCCATTCAAGTATTCTCACCCGGAAAATTCCATGGACAGAGGAGTCTGGCAGCATGTACTCTATGGAGTCACAAAGAGTTGGACATGACTGAGGTACTAACACATGCACAATTTTGAAATACTTTATACATATTCTTTGAAAACATTAATGTGTAGATTATATTCTTTTGTGCTAGTACATATATGTGTGAGAAGGAAAGAAGTTTAAAACCTAATGTCTTTAGCAAAAAAATGATACATATTTCTACAGAGAATGTAAATTATTTATCTGAAATTTAGTACATATTTTCTATTTGGTTGAGTAAAACAAAAAATGAGTAGAATTATGAGCACAGCTTACAAAAATTCTTCTGAAATCATTTGGAGTTTAACTCTATAGTAGACGTGGTATATCTTTCCTGCACTTGACATCCTAGTCTCTGGACTCAGGTTTGATGGGAAAGTGCTGTGAATAAAACACTAGTGTCGAATGTTTCTGCACATAAAACCATTGTGGGCAAAATGTAAGTGCAGCAAGGAGGCCATTGTTCACTCTTATGTGTACTACTTTAAAAGGAATCACAATTTGTAATAAAGGACTAGCTCTGAGCACATCTATTATGACTATAAAACCTGGAAAGTATCAACATGCTAGGTTACATTTAGGCTTACTGTTAACCTGTAGTCATTCTAGAGATCAATTTCAAGCAAGGCCATCAATTTCAAGTAAGTTATAAATAATTATGTAAGTTGTATATATATATATATATATATATATATATATATATACATGTATATATATAATTCTTTAGAGTTCCCAGTCTCTACTGTAGTAGGCTGAAATAAGATGGCTCCCTATCATGGCCACCTCCTAGTGTTTGTGGCTCAGTGTAACCCCTTCCTCTTGAGGGGTGTTGGATTTGCTCATAGCCAATAAAATATGGAAACAGTGATGAAATGTCATTCCTGTGATTGCTTATATTATAGTATATGACTCTTTCTTGCTAGCAGACTTGTACTAGGAATTCTCTTTGTGGTTCAAGTAAGCAGCCATTTGTCAATTAAGTGGCCTTGTTGGGAAGACCATATAACAAGGCACGGTGGGCTGCTTCTAGGAACCATATCTGATCTCTGGAGCTAAAGGCAGTCTCTCACATCACCAGTTCATACTGAGCAAGCATCTGAGTCCCTCAGTCCTGTAACAGAAAGGGAATGAATTTTGCCAATAACCTGAGTGAGCTTTGAAGGAGATCCTTCACCCATAAAGTCTCCAGAAGGGAATGCATCCTGGGCAACACCTTGATTGTGAGACCCTAAGTAAAGACTCAAACTCTTACCAAGTCTCCTAACTGTGAGAAACCGTGAGATAATTAATGGGTGCTGATTTCTGCTACAAAATTTGTGGTAATTTGTTATGCAGCAATAGAAAGCTAATACATCTTCTAAACTCAATAACAGAATGCTTTGGGAATTTCCTGGCGGTCCAGTGGTTAGAATCCATGCTTCCACTGCAGGAGCATGATTTAGTCTCTGGTCAGGGGACCAAAATCCTGAGAATGTCACAAGGCATGGGCAAAAAAAAAAAAAAGCAGAATGCTTTACAGATGACCAAAGTCTGAGATGCTTACTTCTTTATTTGACAAAATTAAATTAAATGAACACTCTAAATAATTATCTGGGTGGAGAAAGGAGTGTACATCAAAGAAAGGGTGGAAAGACAAGAGGAAGAGGGTTAAAAAAATAAACACAGGAGGAAAGTAATTAAGTGGATAATTTGAGAGCAACTATTCAAATTTCAAAAATTTAGTCTAACTTAGAACCTGTTTTTACTGTCATGAATCCCTCTTTATTCCATGCTGAGCTCTAAAACTTACATGCCAAATGTAGGCCAAAGGAGTTAGGGAGTTTCTTCTTCCCCTGTTTAATTATCAGAATTTGGTTGGTTCCTAAGGACATATGGATAGCATGAGCTCCCTCCCAGTTTAGAAATTCTGGAAGGGGAAAGAGAATAGGAGTCTGTGGTTGAAGAAGGAGGACTCACCAGTGCTTTTCAGTTCAGTTCAGTTCAGTCACTCAGTCATGTCCAAATCTTTTTGACCCCATGAACCTCAGCACGCCAGGCCTCCCTGTCCATCACCAACTCCCGGAGTCCACCCAAACCCGTGTCCATCAAGTCGATGATGCCATCCAACCATCTCATCCTCTGTCATCCCCTTCTCCTCCTGCCCTCAATCTTTCCCAGCATCAGGGTCTTTTCAAATGAGTCAGCTCTTCATATCAGGTGGCCAAAGTAGTGGAGCTTCAGCTTCAGCATCAGTCCTTCCAATGAATATTCAGGACCGAGTTCCTTTAGGATGGACAGGTTGGATCTCCTTGCAGTCCAAGGGACTCTCAAGAGTCTTCTCCAACACCAAAACACTTCAAAAGCATCAATTCTTCTGTGCTCAGCTTTCTTTATAGTCCAACTCTCATATCCCTACATGACTACTGGAAAAACCATAGCTTTTACTAACCAGACATGAGTTGGCAATGTAATGTGTCTGCTTTTTAATAAACTGTCTAGGTTGGTCATAGCTTTTCTTCCAAGGAGCAAGAAATTTCACGAAATTTAATTTCATGGCTGCAGTCACCATCTGCAGTGATTTTGGAGACCAAAAAAATAGTCTCTGACTGTTTCCATTGTTTCCCCATCTCTTCGCCAGATGCCATGATCTTAGTTTTCTGAATGTTGATTTTTAAGCCAGCTTTCTCACTCTCCTCTTTCATTAACATCAAGATGTTCTTTAGCTCTTCTTCACTCTCTGCCATAAGGGTGGTGTCATCTGCAAATCTGAGGTTATTGATATTTCTCCCAGCAATCTTGATTCCAGCTTGTGCTTCATGCAGTCTGGCATTTCGGATGATGTACTCTGCATAGAAGTTAAATAAGCAGGGTAACAATATACAGTCTTGATATACTCTTTTCCCAATTTGGAACCAGTTTGTTGTTTCACGTTCAGTTCTAACTATTAATTCTTGACCTGCATACAGATTTTTCAGGAGGCAGGTCAGGTGGTCTGGTCATCTCTTGAAGAATTTTCCACAGTTTCTTGTGATCCACACAGTCAAAGGCTTTGGCATAGTCAATAAAGGAAAAGTAGATGTTTTTCTGGAACTCTCTTGCTTTTTCAATGATCCAGCGGATGTTGGCAATTTGATCTCTGGTTTCTCTGCCTTTTCTGAATCCAGCTTGAACATCTCTAAGTTCTCGGTTCATGTACTGTTGAAGCCTGCCTTGGAGAATTTTGAGCAGTGCTTTGCTAGTGTGTGAGATGAGTGCACTTGTGTGGTAGTTTGAAAATTCTTTGGCATTGCCTTTATTTGGGATTGGAATGAAAACTGACCTTTTCCAGCCCCTTGGCCACTGCTGAGTTTTCCAGATTTGGTGGCATATTGAGTGCAGGACTTTCACAGCATCATCTTTTAGGATTTGAAATAGCTCAACTGGAATTCCATCACTTCCACTAACTTTATTTATAGTGATGCTTCCTAAGGCCTACTTGACTTCGCATTCCAGGATGTCTGGCTCTAGGTTGTGATCACACCATCATGATTATCTGGGTCATGAAGATCTTTTTTGTACGTTCTTCTGTGTATTTTTGCCACCTCTTTTTAATATCTCCTGCTTCTGTTAGGTCCATACCATTTATGTCCTTTATTGTGCTCATCTTTGCATGAAATGTTCCTTTGGTATCTCTAATTTACAACTAAGTTCAGTTCAGTTCAATAGCTCAGTCATGTCTGACTCTTTGTGACCCCATGGACTGCAGCATGCCAGGCCTCCCTGTCCATCAGTACTTCCTAAATTCACACCTAGATTTTCCTCAGTCTCCCATTTATTTCCCTGTGTAACTCCTACTTGTGCACTTAAAGAAATTCTAGTTAAAACACCAACTTCTTCCTTATTCTTTTTAACTGAAAAAGCCTTTCCTGGTCTTGAGGAGAAGAAATTTTTATTTTTGGACAAGAAAGATGAAAAATAAGAGAAACATGGAACACAGGAAGTTTTACCTTACTTGTTAAGTGGGCAGCACTCCTTAATTGTTATGATTTTATTTTTACATGAAAAAGATTGCTATTAATACAATTTTTCTAATACAATTTTTAGGGGGAAAAGAAGATACCGAAAAGTGTGAAGAATAAAATTTAGTTCTGAACAAATATTTATAATTTATTTGTCTTAATATTGCTGTAATTTGACAAATGAGGAAGAAGTGAGCCTTTGGAATATAGATTCTTGAAAACGAATTTTCATTTTAGACACTATTGTGTCATATTCTGTGATTTGTGGAGAACTAGAGAGTCACCCTGCTTATTTAACTTATATGCAGAATACATCATGAGAAATGTTGGGCTGGAAGAAGCACAAGCTGGAATCAAGATTGCCGGGAGAAATATCAATAACCTCAGATATGCAGATGACACCACCGTTATGGCAGAGACTGAAGAGGAACTAAAAAGCCTCTTGATGAAAGTGACAGAGGATAGTGAAAAAGTTGGCTTAAATCTCAACATTCAGAAAACTAAGATCATGGCATCTGGTCCCATCACTTCATGGGAAATAGATGGGGAAATAGTGGAAACAGTGGCTGACTTTATTTTTTGGGGCTCCAAAATCACTGCAGATGTTGACTGCAGCCATGAAATTAAAAGACGCTTACTTCTTGGAAGGAAAGTTATGACCAACTTAGGTAGCATATTAAAAAGCAGAGACATCACTTTGTCAACAAAGGTCCGTCTAGCCAAGGCTATGGTTTTTCCAGTGGTTATGTATGGATGTGAGAGTTGGACTGTGAAGAAAGCTGAGCGCCGAAGAATTAATGCTTTTGAACTATGGTGTTGGAGAAGAGTCTTGAGAGTCCCTTGGACTGCAAGGAGATCCAACCAGTCCATCCTAAAGGAGATCAGTCCTGGGTATTCATTGGAAGGACTGATGCTGAAGCTGAAACTCCAGTACTTTGGCCAGCTCATGTGAAGAGTTGACTCGTTGGAAAAGACCGTGAGGCTGGGAGGGATTGGGGGCAGGAGGAGAAGGGGACGACAGAGGATGAGATGGCTGGATGGCATCACCGACTCGATGGACATGAGTTTGTGTAATCTCCGGGAGTTGGTGATGGTTAGGGAGGCCTGGTGAGCTGAGATTCATGGGGTCGCAAAGAGTCGGACACGACTGAGCGACTGAACTGAACTGAACTGAGAGAGCTTAAAAGTGAACAGGGTGTAAAAGTACTAAAGTTTCAGTTGAACACTTAAGTTTTCCTTTTGATTTTCAGCAATTTCAGATTTCAGTGATAAAATATACACTTTAGGGACTGATACGTGAATACATGGAATTCCAGGCAACATAGTTTGAGATAACAAGGAAATTTTTTTTTAATGAAAAAAAAAAAGAAAGAAAAGCCTAAGCTGTCAAGGCAGAAACTTTCTTACTCTGACTCAACTTTCTTTTGCCTAAACAGTAGTCATTCCTCATTGTCAATGGTTAATTCTGGATTTTTTTGAATATTATACAAAAAGTTAAGAGAAATACAATCTTAATGGAAATATACAAAATATTCTATTTTAGAATAACAATTAGTAAACAATACACAGATGCATACTGTACACTTGGGGATTGGTGCTTTGCCTATTTAAAACATAGAAGTTTAACCCTTCTGCCAACAGGCTGTTCTTTCCATCTGTGGACACTGTTATTTTCCAAATGTCAGGAAGGATATTCTTTCTGCTCTAGTATGGCAGTTTTCCAGTAGAGGAAAACTGATGTACTTACCTATCTCTTAGAAGACACCATCAGTATTTGTCAAACTTTTGAATACTGTGGGGTTCTGGGCTTTATGCCTTGTTTAGATTTCTCCTAGTGACTTGCTATCAATGGCCACACACCAAAGATAAAGTCTCTTAAGTCCTGCAAGATTGAGGGGAAAGAGGTGAGGACACAGGACACTGCTTACCACAGTTAAATTTTCACTTTGTCAAAGACACATTTGTCCAATTTGTGGACAACCCAAATTCCTTTCCCTTGTCCTGCTACCTTTTTAATGCTTTTAGGAAGCTATACCAAATAATGAGAGGAAAAATTTTAAAAAGAGAAAGAGAAAAAGCAAAAGAAATACTACTTATAGTTAGTTGTTAGCTATGGTGCTTTTGAAAAATATGATTTTAACTTTTTTGTATAAAATAGATACAACAGCTTTACACATGTAGCAATTAAATATTACAATAATTCTTAAACTTGCAGTAACTGAAAATTGACTTTAACTCAGACACGGATTTGTGATGGTTGAGATAGAGAAGCAGGAGGGATGGTAAGGCAGAGGAAGTATGGAGAGGGATCTATTTCATTTTTTGAATAAATTTCTGATGGAGTGCTGCTGAAGTTTTCCAATAGCAAAAAGCATGGATTCTGTGCTGTCACTCAGTCAGTATGCATAGGATTCAGGCCTTTAGACTGTTCTTTTTACCACCATTGCATGAATCACACAGTCTGTTCAACGAGATGGCCCAGATTCTAAAGAAATTAATAAGCTCTACCCCATAAAACAGGTCCAATGCCTTAGGCTGGTATGAACAGCAGAACTTTAGGCATGGAACAAAATGCAGTCTTTAGATGGTGAATAAGAACACAGAGAAGGCAAGCTAATGGGTCACAGTCATTCAGCTGCTTCTGTTAGAACTGAGACCACAGCCCACCCCTCCTGGTTGCTTCTCCAGGGCTGTTGGTGGATTCCCTCATGTTAAGTTTTCAGATGTCAAAATCATAAAATATCCCTGATGTGCTGTGATGAGAATGTCACTTTACCTCTGGCCTTCTTCCCACAAACTCATAACTCCAGTCTCTGAAAAATCAGACAAATACCACCTAGGGGTCATTCTACAAAATATCTGACTAGTATTCGTGATAACTAAATGTAATGTGATGTCCAAGATGGGATGGTGAGAGATGAAAGGGGCACTGGCAAAAAAAAAAAAAAATTCTGAATAATGTATTTGTTGTTCAGTCAAGAAGTCATGTTTGATTCTTTGTGACTTTATGGACTGTAGCACACCAGGCTTCCTTGTCCTTCACTATCTCCCAGAGTTTGCTCAAATTCATGTCCATTGAGTCGGTGATGCGATCTAACCATCTTACTCTCTGCCACCCTCTTCTCCTATTACCTTCAATCTTTCCCAGCATCAGGGTCTTTTCCAATGAGTTGGCTCTTTGCATCAGGTGGCCAAAGTATTGGAGCTTCTGCTTCAGCATCAGTCCTTCCAATGAATATTCAGGGTTGATTTTCTTTAAAATTGACTGGTTTGTTCTCCTTGCAGTCCAAGGGAATCTTAAGAGGCTTCTCCAGTTCCACAGTTCAAAATCACCAGTTCTTCGGTGCTCAGCCCTTTATATGGCCCAATCCTCACATCCATACATGACTACTGGAAAAACCACAGCTTTGACTATATGATCTTTTGAGGGCAAAGTGATGTCTCTACTTGTTAATATGCTATCTAGGCTTGTTATAGCTTTTATTCCAAGGGGCAAGCATCTTTTAATTTCATGGCTCAGTCACCATCTCCAGTGATACTGGAATCCAAGAAAATAAAGTCACTGCTTTCACTTTTCCCCTTCTTAATTGCCATGAAGTGATAGGACCAGATGCCATGATCTTAGTTTCTCTAACATTGAGTTTCAAGCCAGCTTTTTCACTTTCCTCTTTCATTCTCATCAAGTTCCTTTAGTTCATCTTCACTTTCTGTCATTAAAATAGTAGTATCTGCATATCTGAGGTTGTTGATATTCTGGCAATCTTAATTCCAGCTTATGATTGATCCAGCTGAATATTTCACATAAATATAGACTTCAGTTAATAATAATGAATCATTATTAGTTCATTGTTTGTGACAAATGTACCATACAAAAGTAAGATGTGAAAAACAAGGGAAATTGGGTGTGGAGTATCTAAAATTATTATAAAATAAAATATTTATTAAAAATTATATTTATCAATGCCAGGCATATCTATCTTTTTATTAAACAAGAATTTGAGTCTTTAGTTGTAAATACAATTATTGTTGCCTATTAGCTTTATAGGAAAACCAGAGCCAAATATTTCTGTGAAATAAGGGTCATATTTGCCAAGATTCTGAACATTTTGACTTTTATCTAGTTATGAATGCATTAATTTTAAAGCCAATTGCTGACTGAATTAGAAAGACAAATTTTCCATTTCAAGCTGATTCATGTTCATAATACAAATTTTCTAATTAATGATTCCAATTGCCTATTAACCCTTTTATGTAAACTATTTATCATTTAGTAATGGTAAAAGTCCAGACTACCAATGGGATAAAAATATATGTATATAAAATTACTAAGAATCAGAAAAAATATATTTCAATAACTGGTTCATCCTAAGAGAGAAAAAACTGTTCATGTGCAGTCATTTTTAAATTATTGTTTTATTCAAGCTAACTGTAAATTCACGGACAGTTGTAAGAAATGATACAGAGAAATCTGAGTGCCCTTCAGTTTTCTCTAAAGGAAGTGTCCTGCATAACTATCAGGTAGATCCCCACCGGGAAAATGACATTGATACACCTTCCCAATCTTATTCAAATTACTTCAGTTTTACATGCACTCATGTCTTTAATTCTATTCAATTTTGTCACAAGTTTAGAGTCATTTAACCACCATCACAGTGTAGGAAAGGAAAAAGTTTTCAATGAGCCTCTTTGCATTTCTGACTGAATCTGCAAATTCAACAGAGACAGTTAAAAAGGAAAAATGCACACAAACTTTAGTTTTTCACATGTATTTGGAAGTCGTCATTAGAGAATGAAGACCTGAAGAAAAGACCAGAACAAGAAGCTTTTATACCTTTTCTACCAGAAACAATAAACTCGTGATGAAGCAAAGGGATTTGGACTGGAAGTCGTAAATTATGAAGAAGTAGCTAGGAAGACAAGTATTACTTTAATTAAGTTTCTTTGCACAAATTTATCAAGCCCAAATTCCCTGTCTCCGGTGATAAGAATATCTTTTTTACTACTTGTACAGAAGGATACCACTCACAGGAGATTTGTTTCCTGTTTTTAGGCAGAAAGGACAGGGAGAAGGTCAGAGTAACCTTTCTGGTTTTGCCATTTTCTCAAACTCCTTTAGCTAATATACAGTATTCTATATGCCAATGTGCTGTATTGCGGGGTAGTGTGTCCTGAAATCCATCAATGGTCAAGATCCGTAACAATCCCATTAGCAGAAGCATCCCACCAGTCACATACCCTGCCAGCTGCCTTCTTGCCCTCTCCCCAAACCTTGGAAACCACAATATATTTTCCACCCTTATAATGTTTTCATTTCCAGAATGTTTTATAAATAGAATCATATAGTATATGAACTTTTGATAGCGACTTGCTTTTTCACTCAGCATAATTCTCTCAAGAACCATTCATGTAACTTGTTCCTTTTTATTGTTGAGTAATTTTCCAGGGTATGAGTGTGCTTAATGATTCATCTGTTGAAGGACATCTGGGTTGTTTTTTTTTTTTTTAATAGCTGGGGGCCAGTATAAATAACATTGCTATAAACATGTACATATATGTTTTTTATAAGCATATATTTTTATTATTCTGGGATAAATGTTCAAGACTATAATTGTTGGGGCATCCCCTAAGTGCTACAAAACTCTTTTTGGCAGTGGTTGTATTATTTACATATACACCAGCAATATGTGAATGATTTAGTATCTTTGCATTATCACCAGCATTTGATATTATCACTGTTTTTATTATTTTAGCCTTTGTGATAAATGTGTGTGAAAGTGTTAGTCGATCAGTCGTGTCCAGTGCTTTGCAACTGCACGGACTGTAGCCCACCAGAATCCTTTGTCCATGGAGCTCTCCTGGCAAGAATACTTGAGTGAGTGGCCATTTCCTTCTCCAGGGATCAAACCTGGATCTCCTGCATCGCAGGTGGATTCTTTACCATCTGAACCACAAGGGAAGCCCTCCAGTAGATGTGTATGGATGTCTAATAATTGTAGCTTTAAGTTTGCATTCACCTACTGACTCATTTGAAAAGACCCTGATGCTGGGAAAGATTGAAGGTGGGAGGAGAAGGGGATGACAGAGGATGAGATGGTTGGATAGCATCACTGCCTCAATGGACATGAGTTTGAGTAAACTCTGGGAGTTAGTAATGGACAGGGAGGCCTAGTGTGCTGCAGCCCATGGGGTCACAAAGAGTCGGACAGACTGAACTGAACCTAATAGTTAATGATGTTGAATATCTATTCATGAGATTATTTATCATTTTTCTATAGTCTTTTCAGTTAGATGTCTATTTATGTCTTTTGTTTCTTTTTTAATTGGATTGCTTGCTGTATATTTGTTAGGTTTTACATTAGGATTTACATAAGTATCTTTAAAGGGCTTTTAACATGTGTATAGAGAGATACAAGGCCTTTCTTGGATATGGAAATATTTTCTCCAGGTCTATAAACTGTCTTACCCTCTTAAAGGAAATTTTACAGAGTAAAAGTTATTTATTATAAAACCAAACTTTGACAAGGTCAAATTTATCAGTTTTTCTTTTCAAGATCACTTTTTTGGTGACTAGTCTAAGAACTCCTTGCCTAGCCTAAGGTCTCAAAACCTTTCTCCTAATTTCTTTTTTAAAACTTATATCAATTCATTTCAGTCCTTCACTAGTGTCTGACTCTTTGTGACCCCATGGACTGCTGCACACCAGGCTTCCCTGTCTATCACTAATGCCTGGAGCTTGCTCAAACTCATGTTTATCCAGTTGGTGATGCCATCCAACCATCCCATCCTCTATTATCCCCTTCTCCTCCTGCTTTCAATCTTTCCCAGCTTTAGGGTCTTTTCCAATAAGTCAGTTCTTTGCATCAACTGGCCAAAGTATTGGAGATTCAGTTTCAGTATCAGTCCTTCCAATGAACATTCAGGACTAGTTTCCTTTAGAATTAGCTGGTTGGATCTCCTTGCAGTCCAAGGGACTCTCAAGAGTCTTCTCCAACCACAACAGTTTAAAAACATCAATTCTTTGGCACTCAGCTTTCTTTATAGTCCAACTCTCACATCCATACATAACTACTGGGAAAACCATAGCTTTGACTAGATAAACTTTGTCAGTAAAGTAATGTCTCTGCTTTTTAATATGCTGTCTAGGTTGGCCATAGCTTTTCTTCCAAGAAGCAAGTGTCTTTGAATTTCATGTCTGCAGTCACCATCTACAGTGATTCTGGAGCCCAAGAAAAGAAAGTATCTCACTGTTTCCATTGTTTCCCCATCTCTTTGCCATGAAGTATTGGGACCGGTGCCATGATCTTCATTTTTTGAATGTTGAGTTTTAAGCCAAATTTTTCACTCTCCCTTTTCACTTTCATCAAGAGGCTCTTTAGTTCTTCTATTTCTCTCTTAAGGATGGTGTCATCTGCATATCTGAGGTTATTGATATTTCTCACAGTAATTTTGATTCCAGTTTGTGCTTCATCCAACCCAGCATTTTGCATGATATAATCTGCTATAAGTTAAATAAGCAGGGTGACAATACACAGTCTTGATGTACTCCTTTTCCAATTTGGAATCACTCTGTTGTTCCCTGTCAGATTCTAACTGTTTCTTCTTGACCTGTATACAGATTTCTCAGGAGGCAGGTCAGGTGGTCTGGTAATCCAATCTCTTTCAGAATTTTCCACAGTTTGTTGTGATCCACACAGTCAAAGGCATAGTGAACAAAGCAGAAGTAGTTGTTTTACTGGAATTCCCTTGCTTTTTCGATGATACAACAGATGTTGGCAATTTAATATCTGGTTCCTCTTCCTTTTCTAAATCCAACTTGAACATCTGAAAGTTCATGGTTCATGTACTGTTAAAGCCTGGCTTGAAGAATTTTGAGAAGTAGTTTGCTTGTGTGTGAGATGAGTGCAATTGTGCGGTAGTTTGGACATCCTTTGGCATTGCCTTTCTTTGGGATTGGAATGAAAACTGACCTTTTCCAGTCTTGTGGCCACTGCTGAGTTTTCCAAATTTGTTGGCATATTGAGTGCAGCACTTTAACAGCATCATCTTTTAGGATTTGAAATAGCTCAACTGGAATCCCATCACCTCCACTAGCTTTGTTTGTAGTGATGCTTCCTGAGGCCCATTTGACTTCACATTTCAGAATGTCTGGCTCTAGGTGAGTGAACATACTATCGTCATTATCTGGGTCATTCAGATGTTTTTTGTATAGTTCTTCTGTGTATTCTTGCTTCCTCTTCTTAATATCTTCAGCTTCTGTTATGTACATACCATTTCTGTCCTTTATTGTGCCCATTTTTGCAAGAAATATTCCCTTGGTGTATCTAATTTTCTTAAAGAGATTTCTAGTCTTTCTGATTCTATTATTTTCCTCTATTTCTTTGTAATGATTGCTGAGGAAGGCTTTCTTATGTTTCCTTATTATTCTTTGGAACTCTTCATTCAGAAGGGTATATCTTTCCTTTTCTCCTTTGCCTTTAGCTTCTTTTCTTTTCTCAGTGATTTACATTTAAACACATGATTGATTCTTTTTTTTTTTTTTTTCATTTATTTTTATTAGTTGGAGGCTAATCACTTTACAATATTGTTGTGGTTTTTGTCATACATTGACATGAATCAGCCATGGATTTACCCATGATTGATTCTTAGCTGATTTTTGTATGCAGTATGAAGTTTAGATTCAAGTTCACATTTTGTCTTTGGATGTGTAATCAATCCAGCAACATTTATTGCAAAGACTCTTCTACTTCACTGAATGGCTTTGTATCATTTTCAAAAATATGATGGGAAAATTTGTAAGGGTCTTCTTCTGGTTTTCTGTTCTGTTACATTTACCTATGTATCTGTTCTTCTGTCAAGGCCACACTGTCTTAATTACTGGCATGCAGATTTTTTGTAAACCTTAAAAAATGTAAACATTCTGACACGTTTCCGTCAGGCAATATAATTTTTTACCTTAACTAAAGACAATTTGATAGAACTTCTTATCTGTCACTGGGGCAAAATTGGCCAGGAAAAAAAAGAAAAATGGAATCATTTAAAATTTATATAATAATAATCAGCAGAGTTCTTCCTTCACTTAGAAAAGGATTGAGAATCCTGATAACTCTAGGAATCATTTCCCCATTGCTTCCTGATTCTCTGTTGTCTCATTTTTCCACAATACTTTATCATCTCTATTTTTACAGATCATTAGAGATCATTCTGTCGTTTATGAGATCACACCCAAGTTCTGCATTCTGGACTCTTTTGTTGACTATGAGGGCAACTCCATTTCTTCTAAGGGAATTTTGCCAACAGTAGGAGATATGTGGTCATCTGAATTAAATTCCCCCATTTCTGTTCATTTTATTTCACTGATTCTTAGAATGTCAATGTTCACTCTTGCCATCTCCTGTTTCACACTTCCAATTTACCTCAATTCATGGACTGCAAAGGCAAAACTAGAAAGCATATTGAAAAGCAGAGATATTATTTTGCCTATAAAGGTCCATATAGTCAAAGCTATAGTTTTTCTAATAGTCATGTACAGATGTGAGAGCTGGACAATAAAGTAGGTTGAGCGTTGAAAAATTGATGCTTTTGAACTGTGTGCTGGAGATTACTGAGAGTCCCTTGGACACCAAAGAGATCAAACCAGTCAATCCTAAAGGAAATCAACTCTGAATATTCATTCGAAGGACTGATGTGAGGCAGAAACTCCAATACTGTGGCCACCTGATTCGAGGAGCCAGCTTATTGGAAAAGACCCTGAGGCTGGAAAAGGCTGAAAGCTGGAGAAGGAGATGACCGAGGATGAGATGGTCAGATGGCATCACCAACTTAATGGACATGAGTTTGAGCAAATTCCGAGAGATGGTGAAGGACAAAGAAGCCTGGTGTGCTGTAGCCCATGGGGTCACAAAGTTGGACATGACTGAGTGATTAAACAGCAACATTTTTACAGATAAAGACACTGAAACTATTTGACGGTCTCATAGAATATGGTAGGATCCATGTGAATCTCATAAGCTAGTTCAACTTTGCCTCAGAGTTCATAATTTTATTCACTATATGATAGAGCCTGTTATGTCAGAATCTAGAGCTACTCAGATCACCAATTCTCGTATCCCCTTGAAATTTTTTTTAAAAAATCTGTATTGATTGAGATGCAAAGGAATCATCGTATTAAAAGTAATTTTATCAATTGAGTCATAAAATATATATGGCTTATCTATAGACATGTCTTTTTGCCTTAAAATGGAGATATATATATAGTTCAGTAGCTCAGTTGTGTCCAACTCTTTGTGACCCCATGGACTGCAGCACGCCACATCCATCACCAGCTCCTGGAGATTACCCAAACTCATGTCCATTGAGTTGGTGATGCCATCCAACCATCTCATCCTCTGTCGTCCCCTCCTCCTCCCACTTTCAATCTTTCCCAGCATCAGAGTCTTTTCAAATGAGTCAGCTCTTTGCATCAGGTGGCCAAAGTATTCGAGTTTCAGCTTTAGCATCAGTCCTTCCAATGAATATTCAGGACTGATTTCTTTAGGATGGACTGGTTGGATCTCCTTGCAGTCCAAGGGACTCTCAAGACTCTTCTCCAACACTACAGTTCAAAAGCATCAATTCTTCAATGCTCAGCTTTCTTTATAGTCCAACTCTCACATCCATACATAACTACTGGAAAAACCATAGCTTTTACTATATGGACATTTGTTGACAAAGTAATGTCTCTGCTTTTTAATATGCTGTCTAGGTTGGTCATAACTTTTCTTCCAAGGAGTAAGCAGTTTTAATTTCATGGCTACAGTCACCATCTGCAGTGATTTCGGAGTACAAAAAAAAACATAAAGTCTGTCACTGTTTCCACTGTTTCCCCATCTATTTGCCATGAAGTGATAGGGCCAGATGCTGTGATCTTAGTTTTCTGAATGTTGAGTTTTAAGTCACCTTTTTCACTCTCCTCTTTCAATTTCATCAAGAGAATCTTCATTTCTTCTTCACTTTCTGCCATAAGGGTGGTGTAATCTACATGTCTAAGGTATTGACATTTCTCTGAGTAATATTGATTCTAGCTTGTGCTTCCTCCAGTCCAGCGTTTCTCATGATGTACTCTGAATATAAGTTAAATAAACAGGATGACAATATACAGCCTTGACATACTCCTTTTCTTATTTGGAACCAGTCTGTTGTTCCATGTCCAGTTCTAACTGTTGCTTCCTGACCTGCATACAGCTTTCTCAGGAGGCAGGTCAGGTGGTCTGGTATTCCCATCTCTTGAAGAATTTTCCACAGTTTATTGTGATCCACACAGTCAAAGGCTATGGCATAGTCAATAAAGCAGAAATAGATGTTTTTCTGGAACTCTCTTGCTTTTTCGATGATCCAGTGGATGTTGGCAGTTTGATCTCTGGTTCCTCTGCATTTTCTAAATCCAACTTGAACATCTGGAAGTTCACAGTTCATGTACTGTTGAAGCCTGGCTTGGAGAATTTTGAGAATTATTTGCTAGCATGTGAAATAAGTGAAACTGTACTGTAGTTTGAGCATTCTTTGGCATTGACATTTTCCAGTCCCATGGCCACTGCTGAGTTTTCCAGATTTGCTGGCATATTGAGTGCAGCACTTTCACAGCATCATCTTTTAGGATTTGAGATAGCTCAACTGGAATTCCATCACCCCCACTAGCTTTGTTCATAGTGATGTATCCTAAGGCCCACTTGACTTGGCATCCCAGGATGTCTGGCTTTAGGTGAGTGACCACACCATCGTGATTATCTGGGTCATGAAGATATTTTTTGTATAGTTCTTCTGTGTATTCTTGCCACCTCCTCTTAATATTTTCTCCTTCTCTTAGGTTCATACAATTTCTGTCCTTTATTCTGCCCATCTTTGCATAAAATGCTGTCTCTAATTTTCTTGAAGAGATCTCTAGTCTTTCCCATTCTGTTGTTTTTCTCTATTTCCTTGAATTGATCACTGAGAAAGGATTTGTTATCTCTCCTTGCTATTCCTTGGAACTCTACATTCAAACGGGTATATCTTTCCTTTTCTCCTTTGCCTTTCACTTCACTTCTTTTCACAGCTGTTTGTAAGGCCTCCTCAGACAGCCATTTTGCCTTTTTGCTTTACTTTTTCTTGGGGTTAGTCTTGATCACTGCCTCCTGTACAATGTCATGAACCTCCATCATGGTTCTCAGGCACTCTATCAGATAATCCTTTGAATCTATTTCTCACTTCCACTGTATAATCATAAGAGATTTGATTTAGGTCATAACTGAATGGCCTAGTGGTTTTCCCTACTTTCTTCAATTTGTCTGAATTTGGCAATAAGGAGTTCATGATCTGAGCCACAGTCAGCCCCCTGTCTTGTTTTTGCTGACTGTATAGAACTTCTCCATCTTTGGCTGCCTATAATATAATCAATCTGATTTTGGTATTGTCCATCTGGTGATGTCCATGGGTAGAGTCTTCTCCTGTGTCATTGTAAGAGGGTGTTTGCTATGACCAGTGCCTTCTCTTGGCAAAAAAGCCTTTGCCCTGCCTCATTCTGCACTCCAAGGCCAACTTGCCTGTTACTCCAGGTATCTCTTGACTTCCTATTTTTGCATTCCAGTCCCCTATAATGAAAAGGACATCTTTTTTGGGTGTTAATTCTGAAAGGTCTTGTAGGTCTTCATAGAACCATTCAACTTCAGCTCCTTCAGCGTTACTAGTTGGGGCATAGATTTGGATTACTGTGATATTGAATGGTTTGCCTTGGAAATGAACAGAGATCATTCTGTCGTTTCTGAGTTTGCATCCAAGTAATGCATTTCGGACTCTTCTGTTGACTATGATGGCTACTCCATTTCTTCTAAGGGATTCCTGCCCACAGTAGTAGATATAATGGTCATCTGAGTTAAATTCACCCATTCTAGTCCATTTTAGTTCGCTGATTCCTAGAATGCTGACTTTTACTCTTGCCATCTCCTGTTTGACCACTGCCAATTTGCCTTGATTCATGGACCTAACGTTCCAGGTTCTTATACTATAGTGCTCTTTACAGCATTTGACGTTACTTCCATCACCTGTCACATCCACAACTGGGTCTTGTTTTTGCTTTGGCTCTGTCTCTTCATTCTTTTGGAGTTATTTCTCCACTGATCTCCAGTAGCATTTTGGTCCCCTACCGACCTGGGGAGTTCATCTTTCAGTGTCCTATCTTTTTCCATTTTCATATTGTTCATGGGGTTCTCAAGGCAAGAATACTGACATGGTTTGCCATTCCCTTCTTCAGTGGACTACGTTTTGTCAGAACTCTCCACCGTGACTGGTCCATCTTGGGTACCCCTACACGGCATGGCTCATAGCTTCATTGAGGTAGACAGGCTGTGCTCGATGTGATCAGATTGGCTAGTTTTCTGTGATTGTGGTTTTCAGTATGCCTGCCCTCTTATGTAGAAGGATAAGTGGTTTATGGAAGCTTCCTGATGGGAGAGACTGACTGAGGGGGAATCTAGGTCTTGTTCTGATGGGCAGGGCCATGCTCAGTAAAGCTTTAATCCAATTTTCTGTGGATGGGCAAAGATGTGTTTCTTCCCTGTTATTTGACCAGGCCAAACTAAGGTGGAGGTAATGAAGATAATGGCGACCTCCTTCAGAAGGTCCCAGGCACACACTGCTACAGTCAGTGCCCCCAACCCTGCAGCAGGCCACCACCGACCCACACCTGTGTCGGAGATTCCTGGACACTCAGGCAAGTCTGGGTCAGTCTGTTGTTGGCTCACTGCTCCTTTCTCTTGGGTCCTGGTATGCACCAGGTTCTGTTTGTGCCTTCCAAGAGTCTTCTCCCCCAGTCCTGTGTAAACTCTGGCAGCTCTATGGTGGGGTTAAGGGCGACCTCCTCCATGAGAGTTTATGCCGTATCTATGTCTATGGCACCCAGAGCCCCTACCCCTGCAGCAGTCCGCTGCTGGCCCATACCTCCTCAGGAGGCACTCAAACACCATTCTGTCTCAGTCTCTTTGGGGTCTCTGAGATCTGGTGCACACAAGGCACATTTGAGCACCCTGAGAATCACTGGCGGGTATGGGGTTTGCTTTTACACACACACACACACACACCACACACGTGGCTTCCCTGAAGCTCAGTTGGTAAAGAATCTGCCTGCAGTGCAGGAGACTGCAGTTCAATTCCTGGGTTGGGAAAATTTACTGGAGAAGGGATTTGGTACCCAATCCAGTATTTTTGGACTTTCCTTGTGGCTCAGCTGGTAAAGAATCTGCCTGCAATGTGGGAGACCTGGATTCAATCTCTGGGCTGGGAAGAGCCCCTGGAGAAGGGAAAGGCTACTCAGTCCAGTATTCTGGCCTGGAGAATTCCATAGACTGTGTAGTCCATGGGGTCTCAAAGAGTTGGACATGACTGAGTGACTTTCACTTTCATATATATGTTTAGTAAATATATATTTGTGTGCCTGTGTGTGTATACACACACACACACACACACACACACACATAAGCATATATATTTCTCTAAATCCACTGTCTACAATTCCAAAATCCAAGAAGCTCTGAAAACCAAGGATATTTATGTTTATAATATATTTGGTGACAATAGCACCCTTGAACTGCTGTGAGCTATCTACAGACTTTTTCCTACTAGAAACTAAAATTAATGAATTTAACTGTGAGGTGGTGGCAAACCAGGAGTATTAGAGTGTTACAAGTATACAGTAAAAATCTCACACTTTCTTTCTAAAATAAGTTGTTCCCAAAGATTTTTACTAAGGAAATGTAAACCTGTATTATTAAATTCAGGTGGAACAGATGCTGCAATGTAAATCAGAGTAATGAAGGATGAAGGTTGTTGTCGTTGTTGTTGTTCAGTCACTAAGTCATGTCTGACTTTTTGCAACCCCATTGACTGTAGCACACCAAGCTCCTCTATCCTCCACAATCTCCGGGAGTTTCCTCAAATTGATGTACATTGAATCAGTGATGTTATCTAACCATCTCAACATCTGCCATCCCCTTTTCCTTTTGCTTTTAATCTTTCCCAGCATCAGGGTTTTTTCCAATGAGTCGGCTCTTCCCATCAGGTGGCCAAAGTATTGCAGTATCAGCTTCAGCATCAGCCCCTGTTACTGAGTCCAAGCTTGCTCTGCTTGCCTCACGTTAGGCCAGAAATTTTGAGACAAGGTGTTGGGACAAGGAAGCCAGCTGACCAAGAAAATGAAAGGCTAGTGTGTCTCAAAATAACCATCTATTTGGGGCTTGGATGCCAGGCTCTTTTATATCAGTGATGGGGGAGATGAGGAAACAAAGTAAAAAGACTATTCAGTCTTTGCAAATGTCGTCTAGAATGGCAAGCCTCAGGCAGGGGGATTTATTAGTTTCACTTCCTTACAGTACTTCACAGGTAGGCAGGCCCATGTTATCTCCCTGAGGCAGGCCATTATGTAAGTGTACAATGACAAAAGCAGCAAGATGAGGGTTAAAGTCACAGAAGCAGTTCCACTATGAATTCAAAATTAACCCTTCCTGGATACACTTCTGATGAATATTTAGAATTGATTTCATTTAAGAATGACTGGTTTGATCTCCTGGGGATCCAAGGGACTCTCAAGAGTCTTCTCCAACACAACAATTCGAAAGCATCAATTCTTCAGGACTCAGCCATTTTTAAGAAGCAACTCTCACATCTTTAAATGAGTACTGGAAAAATCAGTTTTGACTATACAGACCTTAGTCAGCAGTGATGACTCTACTTTATAATACGTTGTCTAGCTTTCTTTCCACAGTGGAAGTGTCTCTTAATTTCACGGCTGCAGTCACTGTTTCCAGTGATTTCAGAGCCGAAGAAAATCTGTCACTGCTTCTACTTTTTCCCCTTCTATTTGCCATGAAGTGGTGGGGAAGTGAAGTGAAAGTGAAAGTCGCTCAGTTATGTCTGACTCTTTGCAACCTGATGGACTATACAGTCCATGGTATTCTCCAGGCCAGATTACTGGAGTGGGTAGCCTTTCCCTTCTCCAGGGGATCTTCCAAATCCAGGGATCAAACCCAGGTCTCCCACATTGAAGGTGGATTTTTTTTCAGCTGAGCCACTAGGGAAGCTTCTTCAGAGGATCTTCCCAGCCCAGGAATCAAACTGAGGTCTCCTGCATTGCAGGCAGATTCTTTACCAACTGAGCTATCAGAGAAGCCCATGAAGTGCTGAGACTGAATGCAATGATCTGCATTCCTCCTCATTAAGGAGGATGTCCCACACTCTTTCTCTTCAGGTGGGAAGAAGCATAAATGGTGTTCAGTTGTGAATGTGTCTGGTGGTGAAAGGAAAATCAGATGCTGTAAAGAACAATTTTGAATAGGAACTTAGAATGTTAGGTCCATGAATCAAGGTAAACTGGACGTGTTCAAGCAGGAGATGGCAAGTGTGAACACCAACATCTTAGGAAAATGGATGGGAAAGGACGAATTTAATTCAGATGACCATTGTATCTACTCTTCTGGGCAAAAATTCCTTAGAAGAAATGTAATAGTCTTCACAGTCCACAGAAGAGTCCAAAATGTAGTACTTGTGTGCAATCTTGAAAACAACAGAATGACCTCGGTTTGTTTCCAAGGCAAACCATTCAACATCACATTAACCTAAGTCTATGGTTAACTAACGATACAAAAAGAGCAGAATTTGACTGGTTCTGTGAAGACCCATAAGGCCTTCTAGAACATAAAAAAAAGATGTTCTTTTCATCATATGGGATTGGAATGCAAAAGTAGGAAGTCAAGAGATACCTGGATTAACAGGCAGGTTTGGCCTTAGAGTACAAAATGAAGCAGTGCAAAGGCTAACAGAGTTTAGCCAAGAGGACATACTGGTCATAACACTCTCTTCCAACAATGCAAGAGATGACCACATATGGACAACACCAAATGGTCAATACTGAAATCAGATTGATTATCGTCTTTGCAGTCAAAGATGGTGAAGCTCTATACACTCAGCAAAAATAAGACCTGGAGCTGACTGGCTCAGATCATGACCTGCTTGTTGAAAATTCAGGCTTAAGTTGAAAAAGGAGGGAAAACCACTAGGCCATTCAGGTATTACTCAAGTCAAATCTCTTATGACTATACAGTGAAGGTGACAAAAATATTCAAGGGTTTAGGTCTCATAGAATGCCTAAAGAACTGCGGACAGAGGTTCGACCATTATACAGGAAGCAGTTACCAAAATCATCCCAATGCAAGAAGGCAAAATGGTTGCCTGAGGAGGCTTTACAAATAGCTTAGGAAAGAGGAGAAGAGAAAAGCAAGGGAAAAAAGGAAAGATACACCCAACAATGCAAAGTTCCAGAGAACAGCAAGGAAAGAAAAGAAGGCCTTCTTAAACAAATAATGCACAGAAGAAGAGGACAACAATGTAATGGGAAAGACTGGAGCTTTCTTCAAGAATATTGGAGATATCAAGGGAATATTTCATACAAGGATGGGCACAATAAAGGGCAGAAACAATATGGACCTAACAGAAGCAGAAGAGGTGGCAAGAACACACATAAACAGTATAAAAAATGGTCTTAATGACCTAGATAATCATGATAATGTGGTCAGTTATCTTAAGCCAGACATCCTAGTGAGTGATGTTTAGTGGTCCTTAGGAAGCGTTACTATAAACAAAGCTTGTGAAGGGAATTCAATTCTAGCTGTACTATTAAAAATCCTAAAAGGTGGTACTGTTAAATTGCTGCACTCAATATATATATTAGCAAAGTTGGAAAACTCAGCAGTGGCCACAGGACTGGAAAATATTAATTTTCATTCCAGTCCCAAAGAAGGTAAATGCCAAAGATTGCTCAAACTACCGTACAATTGCGCTCATTCCCCATGATAGTAAGGATACTTAAAATCCTTCAAGCTACTGGAGAACAAGACGGCGGAGGAGTAGGTGGGCGTGGAATACATCTCTCTCCACAGATACATCAGGAACACACCTTCAGACACAGAAGTGTATGCAGAACACCAGCTGAGAGCGGACAGGAGGACCTGACCTGCAGAAAAGAACATGTAGACCCACGCAAAACTCGGTAGGATGAAGAAACTAGGGGGGGAAACAGGAGTGTTAGTAGGACTGGACCTGCCTCTGGTGGGTGGGGGAACTGAAGCAGCGGTCAGACCCCACATCAGGTCTGAGTCAGAGGAGAAACACTTAAGGCTGAGAGTGAAACAACTGATCTGTGGCAGCCTAAATGGAATGAGAGTCAGACAGTTCTTGCCGCAGCCACACATACCCCAGACAGGGATGCAGGTCCCCTAGAAGGTGCAGCAGCTGGGAGCTGGAGTTTAGGGACACAGTTTTAGGACTGTGGAGCAATCCCAGGGCAAGGGCTGCTGTTGACTGCAGAGACAGATCTAGGGGGTGTGAGGGAGGAGACTGTGGTGGGAAATGCCTGTGGAGGAAAGCCAGGCAGCCCTGAAAGCAAGGCGATACAGCTGAGCCATGCATAGGGGGTGGAGCCATCACCATCGCCTCTCTCTCCCCATGTGCCAGCATCTGCAGCTGAACAAGAGGGAGGCTGGCCCATCAAATGCCTGATGCACTGAACTACAGAGCAGGACCCCACCTAGGGCGCCCCTTTAAGTGCCTGTTGGGCCCATCTACAGAGCAGGACCCCACCCAGGGCGCCCCTTTAAGTGTCTGACGTGCCAGTCTACAGAGTAGGACCCCAGTCCGGGGCGGGGGGGGGTGGTCTATGTGCCTGACGCAACAAACAACCTAGAAGGACCCCAGGCAAGGGAGCCCTCTAAGTGCCTGGATAGGCAGAGCTAGGGAGAAAGACTGGCCAAAGAGGCCTTCTGGTAGCCAACTACAAGAGGCTTGAGAAAAGACTGATAGGGCCATAACTCCTGAGGTGGAGGCAGTCCAGGTCCCTACACACTTGGCGCTGCCAGGGTCCCCACAAGTCAAGCAGCTGTGCCATATTCACGCTCAACCGTCTCTGGGACAGAGTTCCCACAGGAAGAAAAGGTCTTGCTTCTATGCACACAAGGTCACTTTGGTCATTTCCAACTCTTTGCAACACTGTCAACAGTGACCTGCCAGACTTCTCTGTCAGGGGGGTTCTCCAAGAAGGAATACTGGAGTGTGTTGGCTAATACTGGTTGTCACACCCTTCTAGAGCACTGTATTTCCTGCTGAACTAGCTGCCAACTCCCCTGAATGCCTCGTGCTCCCAGAACCCCTGCAACCCAAGAAGCTGCACCACCTCCACACCTGGCCCTCACTGGGGCAGACCCAAGTCCTCCAGGGCAGCCTCAGGAGCAAACCCCACTGGACGACCCATATGCAGAGGTGGGAATAAAACCACAACTGAAACCTAGGGGCAGTGAGGCTAAGGAAGAAGATCCACCATCTTCCTACCAGCTGTACAAACTGCAGATTAAATCCACATGATTAGGCAGATTCTGTGTCTATGGAATACATAAAAGGACACTGAGAGTTCCCACAGAAGAAAACACACTAGTTCTGAGAGTGCATTTCCCTCAACTCAGCTATAAAGGTCTTCCCTCATAGCTCAGTTGGTAAAGAATCTGCCTGCAATGCAGGAGACCCCGGTTCAGTTCCTGGGTTGGAAAGATCCCCTGGAGGAGGGATAGGCTACCCAATCCAGTATTCTTGGGCTTCCCTTGTGGCTCAGCTGGTAAAGAATCCACCTGCAATATGGGAGACCTGAGTTCAATCCCTGGGTTTGGAAGATCCCCTGGAGAAGTAAAAGGCTACACACTCCAGTATTCTGGCCTGGAGAATTTCATGGACTGTATACTCCATGGGATCACAAAGAGTCGGACACGACTGAGCAAACTTCACCTTCACTTCCTGTTAGCTGTGTTCATTGGAGGCAATAACACACAGGAGTAGGACCAGATTAGAATCTGAGTTGCTCCACAGCAGGTCCAGAGACCAACACAGTGTTGGAGGACTTCTTAGGGGTGAGGTGGATTATGACTCCCAGCAAGGGAAAAGACTGACATCAGTGACTCATGAAAATATTTATTATTGTTATGTTTTGACTTGTTTTGTAGATTATTTTGGATGTTTTTATATTTTTTTCCTTTTTATCCCCTTCTGTTGAAGTTGTTGATTTTACTGACACTATGAAATCTAATTAAGTTTTTGAGCTTTTTTTTTATTCTCAGTCACATTTTTTATTGCTCTTATAAATCTTAGCCTCCACGTTGGGCTTTTGCAGTTCCTTAGAATTTTCCTTTTTTTTTTTTTTTCTTTCCTCTTCCTTTTTTTTCCCCTTTATTTTCACTTTTTTTAAATTTTAATTTTTTAAACCTATTATTAATTTTCCTACTGTTCATTTCATACTGTCCTACCTTTTCCTACTGTTGTTTTCCACTTGCAGTTAACCTTTAATGTATACAAAACTTCTTTATCTACCTCCATTTAACTTTGCCTATCCTTTCTTTCTTTTATTTCTTTCTTTCCTTTAAGCATATTTCTCAGTTTTGTTTTTATTGCTTGATTCCCCACTTGGCACCTTGTTTTACCTTTGTTTTCCAGTTGGTGCTTTAGTTAGTTTTGTTCTTAACTGATAGATATAAATTTTGGTTTCTTTGTTTGCCAGGTCAATCTATTGTACTTAATTTTTGATGGAGCATTTTGATTTTGCTTATGGGTGTATAGGTATATGTCTATATTCAGTCACACTTTTTATTGTTGTTATAAATCTCTGCCTCTACATTGGGTTTTGCAGTTCTGTGGAGTACTCCTTTTTTATTTTTTTCTTCTACTTTTTTTCTCTTCTCTCTTTTTAAATTTTTAAACCAATTGTGTGTTTCTACATTTATTCCTTTGTTTCCCTTTCCTACTGTTCTTTTCCCCTTGCAGTTAATCTTTAATGTATATAAATCTTCTTTATCTACCTCTGTTTAACTTTGTATATCTATTCTTTCTTTCTTTTCTTTCATTCTTTCCTCTTAACATATTTGTTAGTTTGGGTTTCACTTCTTTATTCTCCACTTGGTACCTTGCTTTAGTTTTGTTTTCCAATTTCTGCTTTAGTTTTGATCTTAACTAGTAGATATAATTTTTTTTTATTTCCTTTGTTTGTACATTATTTTGTTGGACTATTTTGATTTTGATTATGGGTGTATATACATATGTGTAGATTACATTATTTTAGTTATTATATGCCTGATTTTGTAACTACCATTTGCCTGGTGCTCATATTTGGTTTCTCATTTTGGGGTATTTGTTTTAATTTCACTTAATGCCATAACAAACCACTTGTGGAATCTTTGTTCCTGACCAGAGATCAGGGCCTGAGCCTTTGGAGTGGGAACAATGACTCCAAGACCCTAGACTACCAAAGAACTAACCCTAGGGAGTATCAAATAGTGAGAATTCACATAAAGAAAACCACTTGAATACAAGGCCTGGCATCACCCAACCACCAGTAGCACCCTGTGCAGGACAACTCATCTAAACAACAAAGAAAACAAAAATACAAACCAAATCATCAGCAGACAGGATTAACACCTGTCCATCGGATGGAAAAATAAACAAACAAAAAAACCTCACCACAAATCTCACCCTATAGGAAGGTTACACAACCACTGGACCAACCTTAGGAGGGCAGAAAGGGAAAAGAAGAAATAATTCAGACTTTAAGTCTGGGAAAAGAAGATCTCAAACACAATAAGTTAAAAAAAAATTATGAAAAGACAGAGAAATACTACACAAAAGAAGGAACAAACTATAATCACAGAATTCCAAATAAATGAAGAGAAATAGGCAAACTACCTGAAAAAGAATTCAGAATAATGAGCAGTAAAGATGATCAAAAACCTTGAAAATAGAATGGAGAAGATATAAGAATCAATTAACAAAGACCTAGAAGAATTAAAGAATAAACATACAGAGACAAAGAACACAATTAATGAAATTAAAAATACTCTAGGAGGAATCAATAGCAGAATATCTGGAGCAGAAGAACGAATCAGTGATCTGGAAGATAAAATGGTGGAAATGACTTCTGAAGAGCAGAATAAAGTAAAAATAATGAAAAAAGCTGAGGACAGTCTCAGAGACCTCTGGAACCATATCAAATGCACCAACATTCAAATTATAGGGCTCCCAGAAGAAGAAGAGAAAAAGAAAGAGTATGAGGAAATTTTGGAAGAGATTATAATTTAAAATTTCCCCAACATGGAAAAAGAAATAGTCAACCAAGTCCAAGAAGCATGAATAGTCTCATACAGGATAAACCCAAGGAGAAACATGCCAAGACATATACTAATCAAATTGACAAGACTAAACACAAAGAAAGAATATTAAAAGCAGCAAGGGAGAAGCAGGAAGTAACATAAAAGCGTAACCCCATACGGTTAACAGCTGATCTTTCAGCAGAAACTTTGCAGGCCAGAAGGGAACAGTAGGATATATTTAAAGTACTGAAAGGGAAAAACCTACAACCAAGACTACTATAACCAGCAAGGATCTCATTCAGAACTGATGGAGAAATAAAAAGCTTTTAAGACAAGCAAAAGTTAAGAGAATTCAGTACCACCAAACCAGCTTTACAACAAATGTTAAAGGGACTTATATAGTCAAGAAATATAAGAGAAGAAAAAATATCTACAAAATCAACCCCAAACAATTAAGAAAATGGCAATAGGAACATATATAAATAATTACTTTAAATGTACATTGATTAAATGCTCCAACCAAAAGACACAGACTGGCTGAATAGATAAAAAAACAAGACCAATATATATATGCTGTCTACAAGAAACTCAATTCAGACCCAAAGATGCATAAACACTGAAAGTGAGAGGTTGGAAAATATATTCAAGGCAAATGGGAAGCAAAAGAAAGCTGGAGTAGCAATCCTCATATCAGACAAAATAGACCTTAAAATAAAGAATATTGCAAGAGATAAGGAAGGACACTACATAAGGATCAAGGGATCAATCCAAAAGGAAGACATAACAATTTTAAATATCTATGCACCCAACATAGAAACACTTCAATACATAAGACAAACATGAACAGATGTAAAAGGAGAAATCGACATTAACATAATAATAGGAGGAGACTTTAACACCCCACTCACACCAATGGACAGATCGTCAAAACAGAAAAATAATAAGGAAGCACAAGTCTTAAATGATACATTAGATGAAATGGATCTCACTGATATCTTTAGGACATTCCATCCAAATACAGAAGAATATACCTTCTGAAGTGCACATGGAACATTCTCCAGGATAGACCACATCTTGGGTCACAAATCGAACCTCACTAAATTTAAGAAAATTGAAATAGTATCAAGCATCTTCTCTGACCACAATGTTATGAGACTAGATATCAATTACAAGAAAAAAAAAATGTAAGAAACACAAACACATAGAGATCAAACAATACATTTCTAAATAACCAACAGGTTACTGAAGAAATCAAAAGGGAAATCAGAAAATTTCTAGAAACAAATGACAATGAAAACACAACTCAAAACCTTTGGGATACCTCAAAAGCAGTTCTAAGGGGGAAGTTTATGCAATACAATCCTATCTCAAGAAACAAGAAAAACATTGAATAGACAACCTAACTTTACAACTAAAACAACTAAAAATAGCAGAACAAACCCCCCCAAAATTAGTAGAAGGAAAGAAATCATAAAGATCCAAGGAGAAATAAATGAAAAAGAAATGAAAGAAATAATAGTAAAGATTAATAAAACTAAAAGCTGGTTCTTTGAGAAGATAAACAAAATTGACAAAAATTTAGCCAGACTCATCAAGAAAAAAAAAAAAAAGAAAAGGAGAAGAATCAAATCAACAAAATTAGAAATGAAAAAGGAAAGGTTACAACAGACAATGCGGACATACCAAAGATTATGAGACAATTGTGAACAACTATATGGCAATAAAATGGATAACCTAGAAGAAATGGACAGATTCTTAGAAAAGTTCAATCTTCCAAGACTGAACCAGGAAGAAATAGAAATTATGAAAAACCCAATTATAAGCACTGAAATTGAAGCTGTGATAAAAAATCTCCCAAAAACCAAAAGCCCAGGACCAGACAGCGTCACAGGAGAATTCTGTCAAACATTTAGAGAAGACCAAATGCCTATCCTTCTAAAATTCTTTCAAAAAATTCACAGGAGGGGACACTTCCAAACTCATTCTACGAGGCCACCATCACCCTGATACCAAAACCAGACAAAGACTACACAAAAAAAGAAAACTATAGGTCAATATCACTGATGAACATAAATGAAAAAGTCCTCAACAAAATTTTAGCAAACAGAATTCAGCAATACATCAAAAAGCTCATACACCATGATCAAGTTGGGTTTATTCCAGGGATGCAAGTATTCTTCAATATACACAAATCAATCAGTATGATACTTCATATTAGTAAACTGAAAGATAAAAACCATATGATCATCTCAATAGATGCTGAAAAAGCCTTTGACAAAATTCAGCACCCATTTATGATGAAAACTCTTCAAAAAATGGGCATAGAAGGAAACTACCTCAACATAGTAAAGGCCATATATGATAAACCTACAGAAAACATTATGTTCAATGGTAAAAACCTGAAAGCGTTCTCCCTAAAATCAGGAACAAGACAAGGATGTCCACTTTCAGCACTATTATTCAACATAGTTCTGGAAGTCCTAGCTATAGCAATGAAAGAAGAAAAAGAAATAAAAGGAATCCAGATCAGAAAAGAAGAAGCAAAGCTCTCACATGTCACAGATGACATGATACTGTACATAGAAAACCATAAAGATGTATCAAGCAGCGAGCATTGGCTGAGCAGAGCTGGAACAGCGAGCAGTGGCTGCATGGCACTGGAGTGGTGAGTGGCAGAGAGGAGATACCCCACGTCCAAAGTCAAGAGTGGCAGTGGAGGGGAGATACCCCACGTCCAAGGTCAGGAGTGGCAGTGGGGAGGAGATACCCCACGTCCAAGGCCAGGAGCGGTGGTAGAGAGGAGATACCCAACGTCCAAGGTCAGGAGCAGTGGTGGAGGGGAGATACCCCACGTCCAAGGCCAGGAGCGGTGGTAGAGAGGAGATACCCAACGTCCAAGGTCAGGAGCAGTGGTGGAGGGGAGATACCCCACGTCCAAGGCCAGGAGTGGCGGTGGAGAAGAGATACCCCATGTCCAAGGCCAGGAGCAGAGGCTGTGAGAAGATACCCCACATCTAAGGTAAGAGAAAACCCAGTTAAGAGAGTAGGCACTGAGAGAGGGCATCAGAGGGCAGACAGACTGAAACCACAATCACAGAAAATTAACCAATCTGGTCACATCGACCACAGCCTGTCTAACTCAATGAAACTATGAGCCATGCTGTGTAGCACCACCCAAGATGGCCAGGACATGGTGGAGAGTTCTGACAAAACGTGGTCCACTGCAGAAGGGAATGGCAAACCATTGTCAGTATTCTTGCCTTGAGAACCGCATGAACGGTATGAAAAGGGGAAAAGATAGGACTCTGAAAGAGGAACTCCCCAGGTCAGTAGGGGCCCAATATGTGACTGGAGATCAGTGGAGGAAAAAACTCCAGAAAGAATGAAGAGACAGAGCCAAAGCAAAAGCAAGATCCAGTTGTGGATGTGACTGGTGATGGAAATAAAGTCAAATGCTGTAAAGAGCAATATTGTATAAGAACCTGGAACGTTAGGTCCATGAATCAAGGCAAATTGGAAGTGGTCAAACAGGAGATGGCAAGAGGGAATGTCAGCATTCTAGGAATCAGCAAACTAAAATGGACTGGAATGGGTGAATTTAACTCAGATGACCAGTATATCTATTACTGTGGGCAGGAATCCTTTAGAAGAAATGGAGTAGCCATCAAGAGTCTGAAATGCATTACTTGGATGCAATCTCAAAAATGACACAATGATCTCTGTTCATTTCCAAGGCAAACCATTCAATATCACAGTAATCTAAGTCTATCCCCCGACCAGTAATGCTGAAGGAGCTGAAGTTGAACGGTTCTATGAAGACCTACAAGACCTTTTAGAACTAACACCCAAAAAGATGTCCTTTTCATTATAGGGGGCTGGAATGCAAAAGGAGGAAGTCAAGAAACACCTGGAATGACAGGCAAATTTGGCCTTGGAGTACGGAATGTAGCGGGGCAAAGGCTAGAAGAGTTTTGCCAATAAAACACACTGGTCATAGCAAACACCCTCTTCCAACAACACAAGAGAAGATTCTACCCATGGACATCACCAGATGGCCAACACCAAAATCAGATTGAATATATTATTTGCAGCCAAAGATGGAGAAGCTCTATACAGTCAGCAAAAACAAGACTGAGAGCTGACTGTGGCTCAGATCATGCCAAATTCAGACTTAAATTGAAGAAAGTAGGGAAAACCACTAGATTATTCAGGTATGACCTAAATCAAATCCCTTATGATTACATGGTAAAAGTGAGAAATAGATTTAAGGGACTAGATCTAATAGACAGAATGCCTGAGGAACTATGGACAGAGGTTCATGACATTGTACAGCAGACAGGGAGCATCATCCCCAAGAAAAAGAAATGCAAAAAAGCAAAATGGTTGTCTGAGGATGCCTTACAAACAGCTGTGAAAAGAAGAGATGCAAAAAGCAAAGGAGAAAAGGAAAGATATACCCATTTGAATGCAGAGTTCCAAAGAATAGCAAGGAGAGATAAGAAAGCCTTCTTCAGTGATCAATGCAAAGATATAGAGGAAAACAATAAAATGGGAATTTCTCCAAGAAAATTAGAGATACCAAGGGAACATTTCATGCAAAGATGGGCTCAATAAAGAACAGAAATGGTATGGACCTAACAGAAGCAGAAGATATAAAGAAGAGGTGGCAAGAATACACAGAAGAACTGTGCCAAAAAGATCTTCACGACCTAGATAATCACGATGGTGTGATCACTCACCTACAGCCAGACATCCGGGAATGTGAAGTCAAGTGGGCCTTGGGAAGCATCACTATGAACAAAGCTAGTGGAGGTGATGGAATTCCAGTTGAGCTATTTCAAATCCTAAAAGATGATGCTGTGAAAGTACCGCACTCAATATGCCAGCAAATCTGGAAAACTCAGCAGTGGCCAAAGAACTAGAAAAGATCAGTTTTCATTCCAAAGAAAGGCAATGCCAAAGAATGCGGAAACTACCACACAATTGCACTCATCTCACAAGCTAGCAAAGTAATTCTCAAAATTCTCCAAGCCAGGCTTCATTGTTATGTGAACTGTGAACTTCCAGATGCTGGTTTTAGAAAAGGCAGAGGCACCAGAGATCAAATTACCAACATCTGTTGGATCGTCAAAAAGGCAAGAGAGTTCCAGAAAAATATTTATTTCTGCTTTATTGACTATGCCATAACCTTTGACTGTGTGAATCACAATAAACTGTGGAAAATTCTTCAAGAGATGGGAATACCAGACCATCTGACCTGCCTCCTGAGAAATCTGTATGCAGGTCAAGAAGCAACAGTTAGAATCGGATGTAGAACAACAGACTGGTTCCAAATAGGAAAAGGAATACATCAAGTCTGTATATTGTCACCCTGTTTATTTAACTTATATGCAGAGTACATCATGAGAAACGATGGGCTGGATGAAGCACAAGCTGGAATCAAGACTGCTGGGAGACATACCAATAACCTCAGATATACAGATGAAACCATTCTTATGGCAGAAAGTCAACAAGAACTAGAGAGCCTCTTGATGAAAGTGAAAGAGGAGAGTGAAAAAGTTGGCTTAAAGCTCAACATTCAGAAAACTAAGATCATGGCATCTGGTCCCATCACTTCATGGCAAATAGATGGGGGAACAGTGGAATCAGTGGCTGACTTTATTTTGGGGGGCTCCAAAATCATTGCAGATGGTGACTGCAGCCATGAAATTAAAAGAAGCTTATTCCTTAGAAGGAAAGTTATGACCAACCTAGACAGCATATAAAAAAGCTGGACATTACTTTTCCAACAAAGGTCTGTCTAGTCAAGGCTATGGTTTTTCCAGTAGTCATATATGGATGTGAGAGTTGGGCTGTAAAGAAAGCTGAGCACCAAAGAATTGATGGTTTTGAATTGTGGTGTTGGAGAAGAGTCTTGAGAGTCCCTTGGACTGCAAGGAGATCCAACCAGTCCATCCTAAAGGATGTTCATTGGAAGGACTGATGTTGAAGTTGAAACTCAATACTTTGGCCACCTGATGCAAATAACTGACTCATTTGAAAAGACCCTGATGCTGGGAAAGATTGAAGGCAGGAGGAGACGGGGATGACAAAGGATGAGATGGTTGGATGGCATCACCAATTCAATGAACATGAGTAAACTCTGGGAGTTGGTGATGGACAAGGAGGCCTGGCATGCTGCTGGAGTTGCAAAGAGTGTGACGTGACTGAGGGACTGAACTGAACTGAACTGAAAGATAGTATCAGAAAATTACTAGAGCTAATCAGTGAATTTAGCAAAGTTGCAGGATACAAAATCAATACACAGATTTCTATATACTAAAATTGATAAATCAGAAAGAGAAATTAAGGAATCAATTCCATTCACTGCTGCAACAAAGAGAATTAAATATTTAGGAATAAACTTACCTAAGGAGACAAAAGAACTGTACACAGAAAATTATAAGAAAATGATGAAAGAAATTAAAGATGACATTGACAGATAGAGAGATATTCCATGTCCCTGAGTAGAAAGAATCAATATTGTGAAAATGACTCTACTACCAAAAGCAGTACAGATTCAATGTGATCCCTATCAAATTACCAATGGCATTTTCCACAGAACTAGAACAAAAGATTTCACAATTCATATGGAAACACAAAAGACCCCGAATAGCCAAAGCAGTCTTATGAAAGTAGAATGGAGTTGGAGGAATAAATCTTCCTGACTTCAGATTATACTACAAAGCTGCAGTCATCAAGACAGTATGGTACTTGCACAAAAGCAGAAATATAGACCAATGGAACAAGATAGAAAGTCCAGAAATAAACCTATGCACCTATACATACCTTATTTTTGACAAATGAGGCAAGAATATACACTGGAGCAAAGACAGACTGTTAATAAATGGTGATGGGAAAACTGGACAGCTACATGTAAAAAATGAAACTAGAACTCTTCCTAACACCATATACAAAGATAATCTCAAAAATGGATTAAAGACCTAAGTGTAACCCAGAAACTATAAAACTCTTAGAGGAAAACAGGCAGAACACTTGAAATATAAATCAAAACAAGATCCTCTATGACCCACCTCCTAGAGTAACAGAAATAAGAACAAAAGTAAACAAGTGGGACCTGATTAAAGTTAAAATATTTTGCAGAGCACATGAAACTATAAGCACAATGAAAAGACAACCTTCAGAATGGGAGAAGATAATAGCAACTGAAACAGCTGACAAAGGATTAATTTCCAAAATATACAAGCAGTTCATACAACTCAACACCAGAAAAGCAAACAACTCAATCAAAAATTGGGAAGAAGATCTAAACATACATTTCTCCAAAGAAGGCATAAAGATAGCTTCTAACACATGATGGCTAACTAACACATGAAAAAATGCTCAACTTCACTCATTATTAGAGAAATGCAAAACAAAACTACAATGAGGTATCACCTCATTCCAGTAAGAATGGCCATCATCAAAAAGTCTACAAACAATAAATGCTGGGGAGGGTGTGGAGAAAAGGGAACCCTCTTGCACTGCTTTGGTGAGAATGTAAATTGATACAGTCACTATGGAAGATGGTATGGAGATTCCTTACAAAACCAGTAATAAAACTGCCATACGACCCAGTAATCCCGCTCCTGGGCATACACCCCGAGGAAACCAAAATTAAGAAAAACACATGTATCCCACTGTTCATTGAAAAACTATTTACAATAGCTAGAAAATGGAAGCAACCTAGATGTCCATTGACAGATGAATAAATAAAAAAGTCGTGGTATATATACATGATGCAGTATTACCCAGCCATAAAAACGAACGCATTTGAGTCAGTTCTGATGAGGTAGATGGACCTAGAACCTATTATGCAGATTGAAGTGAGTCAGAAAGAGAAGGATAAATATTGTATTCTAACGCAATCTATACGGAATCTAGAAAAATGGTACTGAAAAACTTATTTACAGGGCAGCAGTGGAGAAAGAGACAGAGGGAATAGATTTATGGACATGGGAGAGGGGAGAAGAGGGTGAGATGTATGGAAAGAGTAACATGGAAACTTACATTAACATATGTTAAATAGATAGTCAATGAGAATTTGCTGTATGGCTCAGGAAACTCAAACAGGGGATCTGTATCAACCTAGTGGGGTGGAATGGGGAGGGAGATGGAAGGGAAGTTCAAGGGGGAGGGGATATATGTATGTATACCTATGGCTGATTCATGTTGAGGTTTGACAGAAAACAGTAAAATTCTATAAAGCAATTATCCTTCAATTAAAAAAAGATTATAAAAAACATAAAAAAAATGCTAGTGGAGGTGATGGAATTCCAGCTGAGTTATTTAATATCTTAAAAGATGATGCTGTTAAAAGGCTGCACTCAGTATATCAGCAAATTTCGAAAATTCAACAGTGGCCACAGGATTGGAAAATGTCCCTTATCTTTCCAATCCTAAAGAATGGCAGTGCCCAAGAAAGTTCAAACTATCATATGATGGTACTCATTTCACAAGTTAGCAAGGTTATGCTCAAAAATCCTTCAAGCTAGTCTTCAGCACAATGTGAACTGAGAAATTTCAAATATACAAGCTGGGTTTCAAAGAGGCAGAGGAACAAGAGATCAAGTTGCCAACACTGGTGGATCATAGAGAGAGCAAGGGAATTCCAGAAAAACATCTACTTCTGTATCATTGACTACTCTAAAGCCTTTGACTATGTGAATCACAACAAACTGGAAAATTCTTAAAGAGATGGTAATATCAGACCACCTTGTGTGTCTCCTGAGAAACATGCATGTAATCAAGAAGCAACAGTTAGAACCGGACATGGGACAATGGACTGGTTCAAAATTGGGACAAGAGTATGTCAAGGCTGTATATTGTCACCCTACTTATATAACTTATATGTCATGCTTAATGAATCACAAGCTGTAATCAGGATTGCTGGGAGAAATATCAACAACCTCAGATATGCAGATAGTGGAGGAATTAATGAGCCTCTTGGTAAGGGTCAGAGAGGAAAGTGGAAAAGCTTGCTTAAAACTCAACATTAAAAAGACTTAAAAAGACTAAGATCATGGCACCTAGTCCCATCACTTCATGGCAAATAGGAGTGGAAAAAGTGAACGCAGTGACAGATTTTATTTTCTTGGGCTCCAAAATCATTGTAGACGATGACTGTAGCCATGAAATTAGAAGATGCTTGCTCCATGGAAGAAAACCTATGACAAACCTATATAGCATATTAAATGGCAGAGATATCACTTTGCTGACAAAGGACTGTACAGTCAAAGCTATGGCTTTTCCAGTAGTCATATACGGATGTGAGATTTGGACCATAAAGAGGACTGTGTGCTGAAAAATTGATGCTTTAGAATTGTGGTGCTGGAGAAGACTCTTGAGAATCCCTTGGACTACAAGGAGAAAAAAAAAACAAAAACAGGAAATCCTAAAGGAAATAAACTCTGAATATTCTTTGGAAGGACTGATGCTGAAGCTCTAATACTTTGCCACCTGAGTCAACTCATTGGAAAAGGACTGAAACTGGGGAAGATTGATGGCAAGAGGAAAAGGGAGTGACAGAGGATAAGATGGTTATAGAGCATCACTGACTCAATGTACATGAATTTATAGAAACTCCAGGAGATAGTGAAGGACAGGGGAGCCTGGCATGCTGCAGCCCATGGGGTTGCAAAGAGTCAGACATGACTTAGCAGCTGAACAACAACAACAAGGGAGAAAATTCAAACATTGCTGTTAGAATGGCATGTATAATTGTCATCTAAATTAGTTGATTTCTGCAATATGTCCTGCTTATGAAAGCACACAAAACATAATCTTTTTTTCCATTTCTATTAAGTAGTTATTGGAAAGAAGCTATAAATTATCTTCCTTAAAAATAAATAAGCCAAGTCTTCACCCTACATTTCCTTATTTTATGGCGCCCCTCCCATTTTTTCTGTTCCTGGTAGTGATTTATAATCTAACTTCCTTTTTTCCCTCTTTTTCTTAGAAACAGTTCTTCATCCCCATTACTCAGTTGACATCTTATTTTTAGGTTGCAATGACTTCCACTTTACAGAATAGATCGATTATCAATCTCCTGATCACTTGATCTATCAGAAAGATTTGAAGCTGTGCATCATTCCCCTTGTTGAAACCCTTTATTTCATTGGTTTCTGGGATTCCGTCTCTCATGGCTTCCATCTTGCCACACTGGCACGTCTTTCTCAGTCCCTTGGGGGCATGCCCGTCCTTGTTTTTGACTCGAACTGTTGGGCTGCCCTAGAGTTTAGCCTAGGACCCTCTATTTCTCTTTATTATAATCCCTTTCTAGGTGACCTCTACCTAATTTCATGCTTTAATATCATATCACCTGTATCCTGGTGATGCCCATATCTACACTGCTGCAACTTCTCTCTTTTGATCTGAATATCTAAGTTACCTACAAATGATATTTCCTTTTAGAATTAACACCTACAGTAAAGAACTTCATTTCCCTCCCAAACTTGATCCCCAGGGTTCCTATTTTAATAAATGGCACAACCATTCACTCAGTTGATCTGCCTGTCCTTGATTCTTTCTATTTTGAGAACACCCTCTTTGAACTCATCAGTAAATCAGTAGCTTGGATGCTACTAAAAGCTCATACAAACTGTAAATGGCAGTATATCCATGAATACAGAACTGTGCCCTCTGGGAGACTTCAACTGGCTTCCAGACACATCCCACTTTCATGGATCCTACCTGTGCTGTTCACCACAGTTGTGCTTCTTGAGCACCCAAAATAGAAACTTCTCCAGCAGCTTATGGAATCCTGTCCATAATAAGCATCCAACTATGCAGCTGGCTACTGAAACAGATTCCTTAATGTTAAGGATCTTTAGAGTTGAGGCAGAGCGATGACTTCCACTCTTCTTCACTGTGTAGTATCTGCAAGTACAGGGTGACATACCAGCAAGCCCAAGTAATCTTATGGTGCTCTCCTAGACGCCCATGCGAAGCAGTTTGCGGCTGGAGATGCTCGACTCCACTGGGGCTCTGCTCCAGACTTCCCTTACTTCCCTGACAGAGAGCAAACCTATGGCACTTGCACCACAGCAGTGTGCTTTGGCTTATGCATATGCCTTGACACATGTTTGGGATTTGGAAAGAAAATAATCAGGAAACTTCAAAGAGCTGTTTCATTTGGACTGCACACACAGTGTTAACTGTAAGTTAACACAAAACTGTTTTGTCTATTTGGTTAATGTACTTGCTGATACTGAAAAACACAAATTCATCAAATATATAGAAACACGAATTCTGTTGCAAAGAAACAGCTAGGCTCTGTATTCATCATTGATTAATACCCTCACCTCTCTTTTTGTCTCCTCAGTACCAAGGTTCTGTGGAAGTTTTATTTATCAACATAATTGTGGTAGAGTTAGAAAGAAAGCCAAATGATTCTTTTAATCATATCTGTTAAATTGAGAAATCTGGAGATATAAATGGTTCCATGTTTTAAGAAAAATATCAATTATGTTTCTAGGTGAAAGTCAAAATATGCTCATGTGTTCTATTAATAAATTCAGTTGTTCAGTTGCTCAGTCATGTCTGACTCTGCGACCCCATGGACTGCGTGCAGCATGCCAGGCTTCCCCATCCTTCACTGTCTCCCAGAGTTTGCTCAAACTCATGTCCATTGAGTTGATGATGCCATTCAACCATCTCACCATCTGTCATCCCTTTCTCCTCCTGCCCTCAATCTTTCCCAGGATCAGGGTCTTTTCTAATGAGTTGACTCTTCACATGAGGTTTCGTGTATATTGAAAGACTAGAAATTAAATGTGAATTGGAGGTAAAGAGGAGAAAGTTGACAGTGTATTATCTATATATGAGTGTTTTTCCTTATTATACCCTGCTGTGGATAGCAGTAGGGCAATATCTCTCTCATAATTAAAACATCTTTCAATTCAGCAATTCCAGTTGTCAATACTAATGCTACCATTATCCTTTCCACATGTACAAAATTCTTCCCTGCAGCATTTCTGTGAGTTATTCAAAGGAAGAAATGGTACAGTCCTGGCCTGAATAAGACAAAGTGCTAACTAAATACACAGACAGGAATTTTCCTGGAACAGTCTTTCATATATACATTATCGACACCAATCTCAAGGTTTTTCAAAGACTCTATAAACAACTGAAATTGCTTTTTTAAATGATCTCTCTAGATGGTCCAAGGCAGAATACCCCAACTGGCCTCTGAACAGAACTGGCCAGTGAATCAGCAGCTTATTCAAGGAGAGAAAAATAAAAGATATACAGATAGTCAGTATATTTTTCTTCTTTGTTTTGCCTCTTTTTTTCCTCTTCTTTAACCCCTGGTGGGCTTTTTTTTTCTTTCATTTTTAGATGAAATCAATATATTGATTGGTTTCCCTTAATACAAGTAAAATAGCATGTTAATGTTACTATATGTCTGATCTAATTAGCTGACAGTATCACATAGAAGGATTGGAAAGAAATTTTCTTTCAAAAAAGAACTGTTTAAGTAAATTATTAACTATCCATGTAATGTAATGGTGTGCATGCATGCTCAGTCACTCAGTTGTGTGCAACTCTTTGCGACCCCATGGACCATAGTCCTCCAGGCTTCTCTGTCCATGGGGATTCTGCTGGCAGGAATACGGGAGCTGGTTGCTATTTCCTACTCCAGGGGATCTTTCTGGCCCAGGGCTTGACCCCGAGTCTCCTCCTTTAGCAGGCAGTCTCTTTACCGCTCAGCCACCTGGGAAGACCCAATGTAATGGCATGTAGCTATAAATAAGTACAGGATAGTTCTATAAGCATTAATATGGGAAGTTTTCTGAGATATAAGCAATGTGCAGAATAGTACATGTAGTACACTATCTTGGAGAAGGCAATGGCAACCCACTTCAGTACTCTTGCCTAGAAAATCCCCTGGACCAAGGAGCCTCGTAGGCTACAGTAGTCCATGGGGTCGCGAAGAGTTGGACATGACTGAGTGACTTCACTTTCATGCATTGGAGAAAGAAATGGCAACCCACTCCAGTAATTTTGCCTGGAGAATCCCAGGGAAGGGGAGGCCTGATGGGCTGCTGTCTATGGGGTCGCACAGAGTCTGACATGACTGATACGACTTAGCTGCAGCAGCAGCAGCAGTACACTATCATTTGAAGAGGTTAAAAGAACAAATAATTATATACTTTTAATACATACCACATCTTTGGAACAACAAACAAAAAGCTAGTAATGCCAGTTGCTTTCTGGAAAGGGATGCTGGGGTACTGAGAACAGTAAAGAGAGATTTAATTTTTTCTGTATACTCTTGGAAATGGCAACCTATTCAACTATTCTTGCCTGGAAAATTCCACAGACAGAGGAGCCTGGCAGGCTACAATCCACAGGGTTGCAAGAGTTGGACATGACTGAGTGACTTTCACTTTCACTTTGTAACTTGTTCAGTGGGCTCTGCACCCGATTATAACATATGGAGGGCTTTCCACACTATCAATAAACAATTCTGTGACACAAGTTGAAATGTCTACAATTCAACTCCATTCTGATACTACCTACCCAGAGATAGCATTGGATCCCACAGGTAAAGGTGCTCAGTCCCACAAGACTCTGTTGTGTTCATGTCCCAGTCCACCACCCCAGTTCAGATGCCAATCACAAGCCCAGGTTGTCACCTGTGCTTTTGACCAATGGGCTGCATATTGGAGGTTCCCATGACCCCTTTCTTGGGTTGGTTAAATTTGCTAGTGCTGCTCACAGAACTCGAAGAAACAATTTACTTACTAGATTATTGGTTTATTGTAAAAATATATAATTATGGAACAAATAGATGGAAGAGATGCCTAGGAAAGACATGGGTAAGTGCACAAAACTTCCATGCCCTCTCCAGACCTGCTACTTTTTCCAAACTTCCTTAAGTTCACCAACTCTGAAGCTGGCTGAACTTGTCCTTTTGAGTTTTTATGGAGACTTTATTACATAAGCATGATTGATTACCATATTAGCCGTAGATATAGATAGCCATACATATTAACTCCATCTCCTTTCCCCCAAAATCAGAGGTGAGACTGAAAGTTTCAACCCTCCAATCACATGGTTGGATCTCCTGGCAACCAGCCCATCCTTAAGTTACCTGAGGGCTTTCCAAAAGTGACCTCATTAACATAGCACAAGACATGAATATTGCTGTTACCACTTCATAGGAATTTCCCAGAGTTTTAGGAGCTCTGTGCCAGAAATTGGGATAAAGACCAAAAATACACACACAAACACATATGTGTGTATGTGTATGTGTGTGTATGCTCAGTTGTGTTTGACTCTTTGCAACCCCATGGACTGTAGCCTACCAAGCTCCTCTGTCCACGGAGTTTTCCAGGTAAGAATATTTGAGAGGGTTGCCATTTCCTCCTCCAGGAGATCTTCCCAACCCAGGGATCAAACGCACATCTCTTCCATCTCTTGTGTCTCCTGCTTTGGCAGGTGGCCTCTTTATCACTGTGCCACCTGGGAAGACCCCACCCCCCACACACATATACATATGCATGCATATATTTTTCTTACTATAAATCACAATAAAACACTTGTGAATTCAGTATTTTGTGAATCTGTCAGCTGTTAGATATGGAATAGAATATTAAGTTTGTGTTTATGTTTTGCTTGACATTGATCTTTATATATATGTATATAAAACACTCACTTTTAAAGTTCTGGCCTGCACTGGACCTTTGTTAAAGTCTAAAAGCAGCTTCCTCTGCAGCAGCATGTGGGCTCAGTAGTTGTAGTGCATGGGCTTACTTGCCACCAGGGAAGGCTGCTTCCCACAAATATTTATTACTATGAAAAATTGGAAAGTTACTGGAAAAAGAATGAAAAAAAAAATGTCACATGGTCCAGGTAACTACCATTACCCGCAGTCATGATATACTGAAGTGAAAGTGTTAGTCCCTCCGTAGCATCAGAACTCTTTGTGACCCCATGGAATATAGCCTGCCAGGCTCCTCTGTCCATGGAATTCTTCAGGCAAGAATACTGGTTGCTGTTCCTTATTCAGTCACTCAGTTGTGTCCGACTCTTTTTGATTCCATGGACTGCAACACGCAGGCTTCCCTGCCCTTCAGTATCTCCTGGAGTTTGCTCAACTCATGTCATTGTGTTGGTAATGCCATCCTCTATTGACCCCTTCTCCTCCTGCCCTCAATCTTTCCCAGCATCAGAGTCTTTTCCAATGATTTGGCTCTTTGCATCAGGTGGCCAGAGTATTGGAGCTATAGCTTCAACATGAGTCCTTCCAATGAATATTCAGGGTTGATTTCCTTTAGGATTGACTGGTTTGATCTTGCTCTGCAGGGGACTCGCAAGAGTCTTCTCCAGCACCACAATTCCAAGGCACTCCGCCTTCTTTATCATCCAACTTTCACATCTGTACATGGCTACTGGAAAAACCATAGCTTTAACTATACGGACTATGGTCAGCAAAGTGTTGTCTCTGCTTTTTCATATGCTGTCTAGGTTTCTCATAGCTTTTCTTCCAAGGAGCAAGCAGACGTCTTTTAATTTCATGGCTGCAGTCACCATCCACAATGATTTTGGAGCCCATGACAACAAAGTCTGCCATTGTTTCCATTTTTTACCCCATCTATTTGCCTCGAGGTGATGGGACAGGATGCTGATCTCAGTTTTAACAATAATGGAGTGGGTAGCCATTCCATTCTCTAGGGCATCTTCCCCACCCAGGGGTCCAAGCGAGTTCTCCCCCATTGCAGGGAGACTCTTGACCATCTGACCCTGACCCTAAACCTAACCCAATTTCTTCTCTCAACTCTCAGGTATTCATGGCTCTCAGAGAGCCATGTGCTGATTTATGCTATTTGTCAGTCGCTTGCTTTTTCTTAAATGTAATCGCTACTCTCTGAGATGCAATGTTCAGATTTCTTTCGAAAAGAATGAAGTGAAGTGAAAGTCGCTCAGGTGTTCGACACGTTGTGACCCCATGGACTATACACGGACTATACAGTCCATGGAATTCTCCAGGCCAGAATACTGGAGTGGGTAGTCCTTCCCTTCTCCAGGGGATCTTCCCAACCCAGGAATTGAACCCAGGTCTCCCGCATTGCAGGAAGATTCTTTATCAACTGAGCTATCAGGGAAGTCCATCGAAAAGAATAAACAACTGCAAACACTTTATTAAGCACGCGTGTGTAATTTCCTGAAATATTTCTTTGTGGGAAAGAGAGCCCCACACAGTCCAATTCAAAGCTCCCGCTAGTGCCAAGCCCGGTGTTTCCGAATTTCCCGCTGACCGAGACTCCAGGTCCACAGATCGCCCCTCGCAGCCGATCCCCGAACCTGGCCTCGGCGGAGGCGGGAGGCAGATGCGGACCTGCAGGCGTCAGAGACCGAGGACAGGGAGCGCGGGCCTCTGAAAGGCGGGGACTTGGTGGAAGCGGTCCAGTTCTCGCGAGGTTTCGTCCTGACGGGAACCGATGACAGCTCAGCGGAGAGAGTGGATTTCGCGCACCGGAGGGAGCCAAAGGCTCCGGGGTGGTAGTTGCTACCTGGGGTCCGAGCCGGGGGAGAAGCTGTCACCCGTAAAAAGCCAGTTCTCCCGAGAGGCACCCCTGGGGAAGTCCAAGGCACCGCTGGCCTCTTCCTTCGGCTGTGGAGGCAGCACAGGCAAACCTTGCCAGCTAAAGAGAACCGCTCTAAGCAGAGTGAGAGCGGGGCCGGGGCGGAGCCGGCAAACCTCGCGATAAGAGGACTGTCCGGAGAAGTTGGGGGCGGGGCGGGGGAGGGGGAGCGGGGTGGGGGGGGCTTCAGCACCGAGGACAGCGGCCAGGGCTGGGGGCGGTGCCTGGGCGGCAAGGACGCTCTTGGACTCGTCTTTTCTGGTTTTGGAGAAAGAAAAATCATTTCAGCCTGTGGATGTTTCCCGTTGAGGCTAGGACACTGGGCCCTCCAGCGCCGCAAGATAGTCTTGCATACTGCCGAGGGCCGCGGATCCGCCCTGCGGGTGCCCCACCTCGCAATGAGAGCGGGGGCTGCACCGCCAACGACTGTCTGGTTTTAATTAAAAGATTTCCTGAAAAACGGCACTGTGCGCAGCCTTTTCTGACCTCATAGATCCCTTTTAGATTGTTCAGCCCTCGTTACCCTTTTGACAGCCGTGTTCTCCGTGTATGTTATCCTTAATCTTTCCCGAAATGTGTGTTTGTGCTAGATACGCCAAGAACATAAATACAGGTGTCCGGGCTCCCGGGGAGCTGGAGCTTAAAGCGGATCTAGTGAAACAAACCAGCGGCGTCTCCCCAGGTGGTCGTCCGGCGGCTGCACCCCAGCATCACCAAGGAGCGGTTGGAACAGCAGCTGCACCTGCTGCCCGCACACCTTTACCACTGAGCTCAGGTGAGAAGACTTTACCAACATTAAGAGGCCAACCTGGAGTTCCCTGGCGGTACTGTGGTTAGGACTCTGAGCTTTCACTGCTGGGCCTGGGTTCAACCCCTGGTTGAAGATGGAGAAGCTCTATACAGTCAAGCTGTATAAAGAAGCTATACAGTCAAGCTCTGTACAGTCAAGCTCTAACCCACAAGCTGCACTGCAGGACCTTTGATTTTCTACCTCTGAGGAACTGGCCTTCTAACCCTGGCTTTGTGCAGTAGAAAGACCGACCTAAAGTGCCTCTCCGAAATCTTTAAAAAGATCTGTTAATATTTTGTTTGGTTTTCTTGCTAAAGAACATCCAGATTGTTGACAGTAACTGAGAGGTTATTCTTTGGCATAAAGGTTTTATCTGAAGTAGTTTGTTGTATCCAGGAAAAGAAAAATAAAAAAAGACGTCTTGAATTTCTTACTATTTTCATTGTGGTCTCTTCTTTTAGTCTTTACACTCACCCCCACTCAAGAGCATACATTAACTTTAGAAATCCTGATGACATCCTTTTTTTAGAGATCGTTTTGATGGATATATCTTAATTGACACTAAAGTTTGGGTCATTGGCTTTTTAAACCCTTTTTATAATTTCTAAGTCCATTAACTTTTGCTGGATGTTTGTGAATTTTAATTAAGAATCCTTAGATGCTAATCTAAAATCATTTCATAAATTTCGATTACTTTATTGTGATTATGGGCTTATGTTGAAAATTAAAATTACATATAAGCCAAGGAATTCTAGAAATTTTGTGTAGTAGTGACAACCTATTTATGTACTTTCACTGGACAGTGAAGTTTTTCTCATAAATGAGTGTTCTGGATAAGTAAACTTTACTCTTTTTATGTTCACAAACTAAATTATTTTATCCTAGTACTAGGTAGTAGGCATTATGGATGCAGCATTAAATATGAATCAGACATTGTCCCTGTCAACCTGAAGCCTTGTTCTCCTTTTGGTTCTTGACTTTATTCTGAATGTGACAGTGAAAGCGTTAGTCACTCAGTCACGTCTGACTCTTTGCAACCCCATAGACTGTAGCCTGCCAGGCTCCTCTGTCCAAGGAATTCTCCAGGCAAAAATACTGAAGTGGATAGCCATTTCCTTCTCCAGGGGATCTTCCCAACCCAGGGACCAAACCTGGGTCTCTTGCATTGCAGGCAGATTCTTTACCATCTGAGCCACCAGGAAAGAGTTAAATATGAAATAAATACACAAAAGTGATGATGTCTCTAACCAAGTCCCTTATGATCTAAGTCCTTGACACTGTTTGTAAGGCCCTGACACTTTTAACCTAATTACCTCTTTCGCTAAGTAACGCCTTAACACTGTGCTAAGCAACGTCTTGACACTATCTCTAATTAAGATGCGGATACTCTCTTTCCCCAAGCTCCAAGGATGTCCTTATCTAAGGCCCTGACATTGTCTCTGATTGCCTGAGCTGTCCATCACTCATACTCAGATTCTGTCTATAACTAAAAGCCCTGATGCTGTGCCTAAATCCCTGATGATATCCATAACCAACAGGCTTAAAAAGCTTTAACTAAGGCCCTGATGCTGACTGTGATGTCTTGGTCTGTCCCTTACTAATGCTCTGACACTTTCCACAACTAAAGACCTGGCACTGTTTCTAACCAATGGCCTGACTTGCTGCCTAACTGATGCGAAGAACTCAGCCTCTCTGTACCAGTGCTAAATTGAATCCTAGAGACATACTTTTAGGAAGTAGAAAAGGTTAGTTTTATCACTTTGCCAACCAGCTGGGGACACAGCAGACTGATATCCTCAAAAATGTGTGTCCCAATGACAAAGGATTTGGTAAGGTATTTGTAGAGATAGTTCAAGGACAGTTTTTTATAAGGATTAGAGTGTGTTCAGGACTGCACTCCTTTAATCTGGCCTCAATGCTCTCTTAATCAGCTTCTCTGGAATGAAGAATCATCTTCCATTTGTTGGAGTTTTAGTTCTATAAGGAGCTCAAAACTGTTGTTATGTGTATCTCTTAAGGCAGAACCAGGACCCTGCCTCAAGGTTGCACTATTGTTCTTGACTATTCCTCCCTTGTCTCTGCATCCCCTTCCTTCCCTGATTAGCAACTGTTCAGATCTGTGCTTTGGAGCTCAGGGAAGGTCCCTGCAAAGAAGTACTGGGGTACACAGAAAGACTTCTGCACCCAAGAAACCCTAGTGTCCCCCTCAGTTTCACCCCCCTCTTCTCTTTGATACTTCTCAATCTTGTGGAGATCAGATGTTTTATAAGAAAAGGAATAATCATTTCAGATTGATACATTTATCATAAGTTTGGCAGAGGAACTTGGTTTTAGGGAGACTCATTTTTAATCCCCACTTTGATTTTATCTTTCCCCACATCTTTCAGGGGGTGGGGTGATGACCACTCTGGCTACTTCCTGCTTAAATGGGGGCATAGGCCTGCCTAAATTTGGGGGAGTGGATATCAGAGTAGTAATATTTGAGTTTTAAGTCCTGAATAAGAATCTTGTATGATTAAGATCTCAATCTCTTGGTCTGCTATTTTAGTGCAACAAACCTAGTTAAAAGTAGGAGGAGTGACTGGTGTAGAATGGACACATAACACATGTGTGGCTGAGTCCCTTCACTGTTCACCTGAAACCATCACAACATTGTTAAGTGGCTGCTCCCCAATACAAACTAAAACGTTAAAAAGTGGGAGTAATAACCTAAACTTTAATAGTAAAGATACATCTCATTTCCTTAGGCATTCAGGAGGCTAAGTCTGAAACCCAGTCTGGAAAAAGCACTTTGCAGAGACTTTGTAGCCTGTCGTCTAATTCTACCTCAGTAGGTTCTAACTTCTGATGTCCTATTAACATGTTCATAACAGGAGCTACCAACTGTTACACATATGTCTTGTCTTTCTATTAATATCTGATCTAATGTCATTGTTTAAAATTTAACAGTTAGGAGAGGAGTTCTTGAAAACTAAAGTTGCAGCTACTAGCAGACATTGTTTTGAGAATGGCTAGTGGCATCCCAAGTCTGACACGGCTCATACATATAAGTTCAACACTACAGGAACGCATCTAAAATCACACCTACAGTGGTCACTTAGTTTTACCTTGGATGCCTGAACCATAGGTACTCCTTTTTGACTTTGAAAAGCAACCCCCTCCTCAATGCCAAAATAGATGTATGATGCATGTCTGAAAGGCCATGAAACAGGCCACTTTGGTCAGTAACATTTCAGTTAAACCACGTATCAGAGTGACTTCCTCATACCTCAATACGTGAAGATATTTTTTTTTTCCCTTTTGATTGCAAGTCTTCAAAAGAGAACACTGATGATCAAAATATCTATCCCTCAGTGCAGGAGTGATTCAGCTCTTTGCCCCGCATGTGTATCATGTCCCTTAGTGCTAGGACTCTTCTCTGTTTGCCGAGGTAGTCCGTCTGGGGGGAACACTGATCAGGCATTGTGAACATGCTCAGAGGCATGTCAATAAGAAAATGCTTTATAGGCCATATATTTTATCATTTATACCCAGTTGTCACACAAGTATTATACACGTGCTTTTAGCAGTAGACCTAAAGTAAGTAGTGATACATCATGCGTCATGATACTGACAACTTCACTAGATAAGTTCCCTTTCCTTCTAAATAGGGAAAAAGCAAAGCTAACATAAATATGAACTTTAGTACAGAAGTGTCATTCATCCAATTGGTTGAAGTCCTAATTAGCTTGAAGGAAACGAGTTCCCTATATCTGGAAAACATATCTAAACCAGTAATGAAAGAAAACCATAACCATAACCATGTTCACCAGTTCACTCAATCCTTCTGTTAACTTCTTATTAAGCCATCAGATTTTCAAGTAAGATTTTTAAGTTCTTATCCAGTTCAGTGCTATGATATGATGTTTGTTAAAAAGTCCTCCACATCAACCTTCTTGAAGGTGGAGCACTTTTGCAAAATTGTTAAAGTACAGTAACTGTCTATAAATCATGAAAAGACTTAAAAGGTCATAGTTAAACATTCATTCACAATGTAATTGACCAAGGAAACTTAGTTACTATTTTGATATTCAACATTTAAAAATAACTAGAATTATGACTGATAACATTTTATCAGGACATATTAGATTTTTATGAATTCCATGTAATTTAACATACCAATCAAACATTTCTAAAATGTCTCAGGGCCTTTTAAAGCATCTCAAAGTTAGCTGGAGATCAAAAGAACTATATTACAATCTGTCAAATAGTACTTACTTAGCCAAAAAGAATAGTTAATTCCAGCACAAATACAGATCACTTAAAGGCAAAGGAACTCACAAGCACCTTCCAAATGAAATTTCCTGGAACAAAAAAATCACCCAAATGGGAACCAAGATTACGCTGAATATACAGAGTTAAAAGGACTTCAGAGTGCATGCCAGAGAGTTACTACTTGTGGGCCAAGGAGTGGCAACATCCCAACTGCTACTTTTCTGGTTTCCCAAATTAATTCCTTGGAGTAGGGCATTTGAGTAGGTCTAAACAGGACAAGTGACATTGTACAGGAGGCAAGGATCAAGACCATCCCCGTGGAAAAGAAATGCAAAAAGGCAAAATGGTTGCCTGAAGAGGCCTTACAAATAGCTGTGAATAGAAGATAGGCGAAAGGAAAAGGAGAAAAGGAAAGATATACCCATTTGAATGCAGAGTTCCAAAGAATAGCAAGGAGAGATAAGAAAGCCTTCCTCAGTGATCAGTGCAAAGATATAGAGGAAAACAATAGAATGGGAAAGACTAGAAATCTCTTCAAGAAAATTAGAGATACCAAGGGAATATTTCAAGCAAAGATGTGCACAATAAAGGACAGAAATGGTATGGACCTAACAGAAGCAGAAGATGTTAAGAAGAGGTGGCAAGAATACACAGAAGAACTGTACAAAAAAGATCTTCACGACCCAGATTATCACGATGTTGTGATCACTCACCTAAAGCCAGACATCCTGGAATGCGAAGTCAAGTGAGCCTTAGAAAGCATTACTATGAACAAAGTTAGTGGAGGTGATGGAATTCTAGTTGAGCTATTTCAAATCCTAAAAGATGATGCTGTGAAAGTGCTGTACTCAATATGCCAGCAAATTTGGAAAACTCAGCAGTGACCACAGAACTAATTTTGAAGAAATCTCTACCTGAGGAGCTGACACTGTCTGTAACTAATTCCCTGACTCTTTCCCTAACTAACATCCTAATTTTGTCTCTAAATAACACCTGTGCATTCTCCAGATAAGAATACTGGTGTGGGTTGCCATTTCCTCCTCCAGCGGATCTTCCCAACCCAGGGATGGAACCCACATCTCTTTTGTCTCTTGTTTTGGCAGGTGGGTTCTTTACCACTAGCGACACCCTGGTGGCAGGTAGACCAATCCCACACTGGTCCTAACTAAGGGACTCTCAAGAGTCTTCTCCAACTGTAGGAGACAGGAAGAAGAAAAGAAAAGCAGGCCCTGGCAAGGACCACAAAATAAATTTATAATTATTGACAAACTAGATGCTATAAGGCATGAGACTCTTGGAACAAGTTCAGAGGGAACAGTTCATAGTCTTGAAAACAAGATATGATCCTGGGGTCGGAAAACCGATCCCAGACTGTTTCTCAATGCACATCTCAGAGTCACATGTTTTATGTATATGTATCTGGTGGAAAATCTATAAATAAGAGTATTAGTTACTGATTTGTTATTGATTAGTGTTTCTTAGTTACTCAATGGTTAATGATCATTTTGTTCTTTGGCCCTGAAGGCCACATGAGTTATAGCTTATCCTCGCATATTCTTTCCTTCACGGCTGAAAGAATAATAAAGCTGGCTTGGATTCAGTATCTGCACCTTCCCCTTGGAGCGGTGTTGGTCCCCTGATCCTCGCTTTTCTCTGAATTATTGTGTCTTGTTTCTCATTCTCCTGCATATCATGCTTCCGGAAACCCTGCTTCTTGAGTAGGTCTCCACATCCAGCACCACAGTTGGAGTGTCCCTAATAGCCCTTGATGTCCCTACATTTGCCTTAGCCTGTTTGTTACTAAGGCCCTGAATATGTGCCTATGTTTCTGACCATGTACTAAGATCCTGATCCTCATTCTAAAGCCTTGATGCTATCTCTACAGAAAGCCCTGACAATGTCTATAATAACAGCCTGACTTTCCTTCACTAAAATCCTGATGTTATCTATAATCAGTTCAGTTCCGTCACTCAGTCATGTCCGACTCTTTGCAACCCCACGGACTGCAGCACACAGGCTTCCTGCCCATCACCAACTCCCAGAGCTTGCTCAAACTCATGTCCATCAGTCAGTGATGCCATCCAACCATCTCGTCCTCTGTTGTCCTCTTCTCCTCCTGCCTTCGGTCTTTCCCAACATCAGGGTCTTTTCCAATGAGTTAGTTCTTGGCATTAGGTGGCCAAAGTATTGGAGTCTCAGCTTCAGAATCAGCCCTTCCAATGAATATTTAGGACTGGTTTGATCTCCTTGCAGTCCAAGGGACTCTCAAAAGTCTTCTCCAATACCACAGTTCAAAAGCATCAATTCTTTGGCACTCAGCTCTCTTTATGGTCCAACTCTCACATCCATACATGACTACTGGAAAAACTATAGCTTTGACTAGATGGGCCTTTGTCAGTAAAGTAATGTCTCTGCTTTTTAATATGCTGTCTAGGTTGGTCACAGCCTTTCTTCCAAGGAACAAGTGTCTTTTAATTTCATGGCTGCAGTCACCATTTGCAGTGATTTTGGAGCCCCCGAAAATCTGTAATAGGCTGAATTGTCTTTCAATAACCTCCTGATCCTGTCCATGACTAAGGCCCTGTATATTTACTTAAGTAGGTCTTTGATGCTGTCCCTAAATAATGTCCTGACACTGAGCATAACTATGGACCTGACGCTAGCCATATTAAGGTCCTGAAGATGCTGTTAAGTTACTGCCTGAACTTCTTTAACTAACATCCCCAAGTTATTTCTAACAGAAGCCTTGATGCTTTCCTTAACTAGGCCCCGGGGCTTCCCTGGTGGCCCAGACAGTAAAGAATCTGCCTGCAATACCAGAGAATTGAGTTTGATCCCTGGGTCAGGAAGATCCCTTGGAGAAGAGAAAAGCAACCCACTCCACTATCCTTGCCTGGAGATATCCATGGACAGAGGGGCCTGGTGGGCTATTGTCCTTGGAGTTGCAAAGAGTCAGACATGACTGAGCAACTAACATTTTCACTGTAACTAAGCCCCAGATACTATCTTTAGCTAAGGGCCTGAACTATAACTTATGAAGGCTCTAACCCTATCTCTGAGACCTTGGCCCTGTCCCTGACTTATGCCATGATGCTATCCCTTATAGCCTAAGCTGTCACAAAATAAACACCCTGATCCTGTCCATAACCAAGGCCCTGAATATGTCCTTACAGAAGTCTCTGAGGCATTCTTAACTTATAGCCTGAACTGACCCTTGCTAAGGCCCTCAGTTACCTCTGAGATCTGTCCCTAAGTAAGGCCCTGATGCTGGCTCTAACTAACAACCCAATACTGACCCTTACTAAGTCCTCGCCCGTGGGCTGTCCCAGGCTGCTGGGCAGTTCCCTCTTTTTCCACATCTCTAGCCAGCTGCCATTGGCCAATCTAAGGTTCTGCAGTGCAGGGGGCCCATGTAGATGAGCCTGAGCAGGCTCACCTCCAGGACGATAGTCCCAGCTCCTTCATCCTCCAAGGAACAGCTGTTCAAGGTGGGACTCTCTCAGCCAGGGTCTGATCATGGGTTCTATGTTCCTATTTGTTGTAAAACCGTTGGAGTTACCTCAATAACATTTTTAAATGGATCTCCCTCTTGATATATTTATGAGATAAATTATTGAATTAAAATTCAAGAATGACATTATTAGAATGAGCAGGAAGACACAGGATGTCCCCCAGTGATCAATTTGGAGGATTTTAAAACTTTAACATGAAAACACTCTCATCATCTTGAGCATCAGCAAGGTGCAGGAATCTGCTACATTCTTGTTAGGGAAATAAAATAGAAGTAGTCTTGTTCAGGCTTCACAGGCAAAGGAGTACAGCAGGCCTCTGACCTTGCTTCTGACCTACTGGACACTGCCCTGACTACTGATGTGGGTGTCAGCCATGCCTGCTGTGGAAGAGAAACACAGTAGGAAGCAGATCTTGGAACTTGTTAAGTCTGTGTGGGGGAGGTCTAGCCAACTACTACCTGGACTTAGCAACATTCCAAGATTTGCAGAACAAAGCAAATAGCATTGTAAAAAATTAACATAGTACCAGAGCTGCAGCTTTGCTCACAGACTGATAATGATATCCACGATTGATTTGTGGCCTGGGGATTATTAGGGGAGGCCCAGAAGACAGCAGTCCAAAGTTTCAAAGCAGAAGCTCTGCCTGAGACTGCTTCCCATTTGGAACTCCGGATTGCTGTCACACAGAACTTTCCAACACTGTTTAAGATTGGATGCCGGCAAATCCAATTTGGTGATGTATGTACCATTGCTCTCCTCTGCTGTTTCTATTTCTTTTTTCCTTTTAATGTTAGTATATTGAAAATAGACTAGATAGTTCACTAATAAATATTTGCATTGTTTATTTGAATATAATGAGTGACTAATTTTTGTTAACAAATCCTTTGAACCTGAGACAAAAGTGAAAATATTTGGCAAAACAATTCTTGATTTATCCCTCCATTTTTTCCAGAACCTTTCCTTCAGGAGAAATGGCTGAGCTCTGCAGGAACTGTGAATGGTGACTATCAGGTAATTCTAAGACTGAAAAGCAAGAGGGAAAGAGATGGGAGATGAGAATTGATGGGGAGAAGCAGGGACGTCCATGTTCAACCTCAGCCTGGGAGTCTGAGTTAATCTCCAGTGAAGGTAAGGACTACCAGGAGCTGGCCCCCAACTTTGTCACCTGGGGACAGCCAAACTGTCGTGGCCATTTTCAGGGAAATAAAGAAGGTAGGAGAGCACCCCTGTGAGCCAGATTGGAAAAAGTAACTGCTATGAAGTAAGAGCATTTTTCAAGAAAGTTAAGGATGATCTCTTTGTTCTCAAAACAATTGCAAAGACTCTGTGTTCTTCTGGAGGCATGCCGAAGCCTCCAGTCTTTGAAGGCAGTGATGAGAAGGAGCCTGGGCTCGAAACAATCCAGCACTCACTCCTTGAGGGTGCTGAGGATGACCAGTCTCTCCTCATGAGCACTGTGGGGCCTGAAGTCCCCTATCACCTGGGATGGGAGGCACCCCACAGGCAGCCCCACTTGACCAGCAGAGGACTGGTGGGCTACAGACCTTTATCAAGGACATGATTTGTAAACATCTTGTGCCATTTTGGATGGTGGATTATCTTTTACCTTACTCCTTTTGTGAACAGCAGTTTTCATTTTAAAGAAGCCCAATTCATCTATTTTGTCTTTTGTTGGTTGTGCTTTTGGTAGCAAATCTAAGAAATCATGGTCAAATCCAAGATCATGAAGTTTTACTTCCATGTTTTTTTCCTATGAGTTTTAAAATTTTGGTTCCTATGTTTAGGCTCTTGAGCAATTTTGAGTTGACTTTGTATAGAGGGAGAGGCAAGGGTCCAATTTTATTCTTTTGCATGTGGGATCTCATTGTCCCAGGACTTGTATTAATTGTTTGGGAGAAAATATCTGTAAATGATGTCACCAAACATGGTCCAATTTCCAAAATATACAAGCAGCTCATACAACTACCTGACCCCCAATAAAATGTGGGCAGAAAGTCTAAATAGACATTTCTCCAAAGAAGACATACAAATGGTCAATAGACATACGAGAAGATACTCCACATTGCTAATTATTAGAGCAAAGCAAATCAAAACTACAATGAGGTATCACCTCATACTCAGGATGGCCATCAGTAAAATGTCTACAAATAACAAAATCTGAAGAGGGTGGGGAGAAAAGGAAACCCTCCTACACTTTGGTGGGAATTGGTGCCACCACTATGGAAAACAGTTTGGAGTTTCCTCAAAAAAACTAAAAAGAGAGTTGCCATATGAACCAGCAATCCCACTCCTGGGCATATATCCAGACAAAACTATAATTTGAAAAGATATGTTCACCACTGTGTTCATAGCAGCACTATTCACAATAGCAGAGGCATGAAAGCAAACTACTTTTCCAACAACTGATGAGTAGAGAAAGAAGATGTGGTTATAAGACAGCCATCAAACTTTATAATAGAGGTCAAGACTCACCCAGACCAAATTCAAAGTTGGTGATACTCATTTTCCTTGTAGGAGTCCATATGGTATTAACAGGTACTATGGGAAGAGTATATTATTAGCCACCATGTCTTGGGTCCTGCAGTGACCTGGATTGCAGTAGAAACAGTGAGATTTACCATTACAATATCACATTACTTCAACAAATATATTAAAAAATAAATTAAGTAAAGTTGCAAAAATGGAATCAATATACACAAATCAATTTTGTTTCTATATACTAATAAATCATCAGAAAGAAAAATTAAGACAACAATACCATTTATAATTCCATCAAACAAACAAACAAAAAAAACTTCCTAGGATAAATTTAACCAAAGACCTGAAAGGCCTATAATCAGAAAACTATAGAGCAGTGCTAAAGAAAGAAACTGAAGACACAATGGAAAAATATTCCATGCTCATGCATCAGAACAAATTGTTACTAAAATGTTTAGTCTACCCAAAGCCTTAACAAAAGGTGCCAGGAAAACTAGATACCATGTTCCAAAGAACAACACTGGTCACCATCTACACTGCATATAAAACTAACTAAAAATGCACAGTATTCCATAAACTCTTTTTCTCCTGAGTCCCCTGAAGATGGACCCCACACCCTCAGCAGTCAGCTGCACACAGGAAGCTTCTCCCCACTTGTTCATTTTTTCCTCTTGTGGCATCTCTTCACTGGTGGGTCCTGAGAAATCCCAGCTCCTGTCAGTGTGGACACTACCCTTTTGTCCAGAAACCTAAGCCCTGATGGGTCGTGAGGAGACAAAGCTGCTGTCTGCTTGTCACAGAGCAAAGTCTATGGGCAAGATGCACCTGTGCCCCTAGGGGCAGAGATGTGGGTTCTGTGCACCCAGTGAGATGTCAGAGAAGTGCAGGGAGCACCACACTTAACCAGAGGCCTCATCCCAAATGTCAGAGAAGTGCAGGGAGGCCTGCATCTTAACCAAAGGCCTCATCCCAGATGTCAGAGAAGTACAGGGAGGCCTGCATCTTAACCAGAGGCCTCATCCCGAATGCAGTTCTGCTGCACATACTGAGTTTGAAGCCAGACTAAAATCTCACCATATCTTCAGAAATAATTAATTAGAAACCAAATGGAATGAAATGAATGTAGATAACAAACTTTATGGCTGAAACCAAAATTCACTCAAAATTGCCCATAGACAAATTTCAATTATCAAACTCTAACAATTCTAGACAAAACTTTACGTGACTTTGGCTCCAGTGATGAGTTTTAAAATGTAACATCAGGCTTCCCTGGTGGTCCAGTGGTTGAGAGTCTGTCTGCCAATGCAGGGGACACTGGTCCAATCCCTGGTCCCAGAGGATCCCACCTGCAACGGGGCGGCTAAACCTGTGTGCCACAGCTACTGAGCCCATGAGCCTAGAAGCATGCACTCCACAGCGAGAGGCTACTGCATGGAGAAGCCTGCACGTCGTAACCAGAGAGTACCCCCCCACACACACACATCACAACTAGACAAAGCCAGCACACAACAATAAAGACACAGTGAAGCCAAAAATATAAATAATAAAAAATAACAACTTTTAATAAAAAATCTATCAACAAAAGAAAAAATAATGTGGATTTTATAAAATTAAAAATTTCTACTCTATGGAAGACATTAGTCAGAAAACCAAGAGACAAATCACATACTGGAAGAAGCTATTTCCAAAACACATATCTAATAAAGGATCTGTACTCAAATTATACCAAATGACCCTATTAGAATTTGGTAAATGTTGAAACACACACCTGACTAAAGAAGATAAACAGATAATATATAAGCATATAAGAATATACTCAAGATGCTGGTGGAATGCACGTACAACCAACTTCGAAGACATTTTGGCAGTTTTCTCCAAAGCTAAACAGTCTCACCTTAAGATCTAAGAAGCATACCTCTTGTATTTAGATAACTGCTTTGAAAAACTGTTCAATAAAGGCTATTATCAAGTAATGCATGGCAGTTCTATTCATAATGGCTAAAAAATTAAACATATCAGGATGTTCTTCAATAGATGAATTTATAAGCAAATTATGGCACAAACTTGTCAAGGGAAGCATAATACAGAACCCCCAAATATGCCCACTTGACAAAAAGATTATTTTGGGCTGATAAATTTAAGAAACAGCAGAACCAGGAGAATCTTTGAAAACCAAGTAGAAAATGCCTTTTTATGAAGTAAATTTGTTTTTATTAATGATATCTCCATTTGAAAAGATGTGTCCCTCTCTAAGTCAGGAATTGGATGATGACTAAATATCAGGAAAAGTTTGTCAATGGAACGGACCTGGATGTAAATCTGTGTAACTGCCATCCTCTTGTTTACAGTGCTTTGCCTAATAACCTCTCTTAATTGGCTTCCTCCATTCCCTAACATCCTTCTTTCTTTCTTAGCTGAAGATAGCATTTAAAAATGGTTAAGTCTTGGGCCATTTCAGAGAGTGACTGAGTTTTCCCAGGTATCTTTCAAGTATACAGGAGGTACGCATGGCATATATTAAACTTCTGATTGTTTTTTTCTCCAGTTCAGCTTCTTTTCATTACAAGGGGGAATCTCCATGAAGAACATAGAAGAGTAGAGGGAAAATTATTTTTCCTTTTGTATAAAGAAATGCAATAGTATTCAGAGATATAAAGGAGTGAACCATCAACCCATACTAAAAAAAAAAAAAAAAAAAAAAGGATGACTCTAACCCTTATATTGCTAAGTGAAAGAATCTAGTTTGAAGTGCTACACACTGTATGGTCTTATTTATAAGACATTCTAAAAAGGGCAAACCAGACATAATAAACAGTTTATGGAAGATGTCACTGAAATATTCCATATGACACCTTAGTGATGACTACCTGCCACTATGCATTTGATCAAACACATTAGATTTTTTTAATATACAATCCAACAAATAAATTTTTATCTGTTCAAATTTAGTTATTTAGGGTATGGGAGTGTCAAAGACTGGAATGCAAAATTTCACAAAGAATCTAACTGATCGAGAAATGTATGAAAAAACTCAAGACTTCCCTGGTTGTCCAGTGGCTAAGATTCCACGTTGCTAATGCAGGGGATGTGGGTTCAATTCCTAGTTGGAAAACTAAAAGCTCACATGCCATACAGCATAGCCAAGAGATTAAGAGGAAGAAAAAGAGAAAACTCATACTTGGTGGTGGGGCAAAATGGGCTGAACTGAGTTAACTGTGGAAATGAATGGAACCTGCAGGTCAAAAGCAAAATGTACCATATATACATAAAGAATGGACTCTGAGTTCTTTCCCATGGAGGGTAGTAGCTAATAGTTCTGAAACTACTGTGTCAGTCATCAAATGGAACAAGCACTGAATTCGATAAATGACAAGTAGTGGAAGCCAGTTTTCTTAGCGCTGGTGTGGGAAGTTGCATAAAGACAAAGGGAGAAGTTTACGATATCCATGTCATAACAGATCAGGTTGGAGACATCAGTATAAACGGTCTGTAGCCTCATATATATACACATGGGAAGTACATGTGGAAGTACTTGTAATTATATGTGTGTGCATAGGCTGGGATGCATACACACATTTCCATGCATTATCTGCTGAGAGTATTAAGCTCCCACATGCAAGTTTTTAATACTATTCTCTAATAAAAAGGAACAAGAGCTCTTTGAATAAAGGACTGATACTAGGACTGAGAAAGTAAATATGTGAATCAGGATAATGTTAAAATGTAAGAAAGAATTACCCCCAAAAAACCCACAAAAGATAAATTATGTAAAATGAAAACAGGACCAAATGGAAAAAAGCTCTCAATAGCCAAAGTAAGAATGAATTAAACAGTCTAAATAACATAGTACTGGATTATAGCCAAAAGTTTAAAATAAATTTCATGTGTCCAAACTGGTTAAAATAAATTACATAATTTTTATGAATGGTGTTAAATAGAAGTCTCTATGCAGAAAAATTCTAAACAATTGATATAGACACTCAGCTGTCCACCAAGTATTTGAAGCTAACTCCCCTCTCCTCAAATATGGGTCCTGCATTATGACTTCTTCCTAAACAAGACACACAGGATGAACATGGGAAAAATTAACAAAGAAAAACAACAAATGTGGGCAACAATGTAGAGAAATTGGAACTCAAACTTTACTTGCAGAGATGTACAATGATGCAAACCATGTATGCAAAATTTTGGCATTTTCTTAAAAATATAAAATTGTAATTATCATATGTTTCAACAACTCCTCCACTCATAGGTATATACTCAAAGAATTTAAAACAGGTGTTCAAATATAAACTTGTACTTCAATATTCATAGTAGCACTGTTCTTAATAGCCTGAGGTAAAAACAATTAAAATGTCCACGAATGGATGAATAGATAAGCTAAATAGGGTAGATCCATAAGATGCATTATTCTGCCATATAAAAGAATAAAGTAAAATAGAGACACAGCTGTGGAGAATAGTAGGGAAGATCCTCAAAAACCTAAACACAGAGTTAATGTAGAATCCCTCAGTTCTGTTCCAGGGTATACAACCAAAATATTTACAAGCAAAGACTGGGACAGATTTATACCCCATATTCATACGAGCATTATTCATAGTAACCAAAAGGTGGAATCAACACAAGTGTCCTACAGCAGGTGAATGGATAAACATAATGTATTATATATTCACAATGGGATACAGTTCAGCCTTTATTAGTTCAGTTCAGCTGCTCAGTTGTGTCCAACTCTTTGCTACCCCATGGACTGCAGCACGCCAGGCTTCCCTGTTCATCACCAACTTCTGGAGCTTGTTCAAACTCATGTCCATCCAGTCAATGATGCCATCCAACCATCTCATCCTCTGTTTTCCCCTTCTCCTGCCTTCCCCTTCTCCTGCCTTCAGTCTTTCCCAGCATCAGGGTCTTTCCCAAGGAGTCAGTTCTTCATATAAGGTGGCCAAAGTATTGGAGCTTTGGCTTCAGCATCAGTCCTTCTAATGAATATTCAGGACTGATTTCCTTTAGGATGGACTGGTTGGATCTCCTTGCAGTCCAAGGGACTCTCAAGAGTCTTCAACACCATAGTTCAAAAGCATCAATTCTTCAGTGCTCAGCTTTCTTTATGGTCCAACTCTCACATCCATACATGACTACTGGAAAAACCATAGCTTGACTAGACAGACCTTTGTTGACAAAGTAATATCTCTGCTTTTTAATATGCTGTCTAGTTTGGTCATAGCTCTTCCAAGGATCAAGTGTCTTTTCATTTCATGGCTGCAGTTACTATTTGCAGTATTTCTGGAGCCCAAGAAGATAAAGTCTGTCACTGTTTCCATTGTTTCCCCATGTATTTTCCATGAAATGGTGCCGTGATCTTAGTTTTTTGAATGTTGAGTTTTAATTCAACTTTTATAACTAAGGTAATTCTCACATTATGATGTGTATCAATATTGAAGTCAATAGACTAAGTGAACAAGCCAGACACAGAAAGACAAACGATATGATTGCACTAGTGTGAGATATCCAGATAAGCCAGATTCAATTATAAAGTAGAATGTGGTTGCCAGGGGTTGAGGTGGTTAAGTGTTCAATGGTTAGTTTCAGTTGGGGAAAATGAAACGTTTCCAAAGCAAATGGTGAGGATATATTGACAGTGATGTGAATGAAGTTAATGTTATAGAAGTTATAAAAACCTGAAATGTTTTTAATCATAATGAAAAGATAATGATACATGTTGCAACATGGAAAAACACTGAAAACACCCTGAAACACTGAAAAATATGGTGAAAGAAACCGTATAGAAAATGCCACCCAGATCATACTCATCTTGTACACTTTAAATCCATGAAGGTTTATAAAATGAGTCAAAGCCCCAGTGGTGGTTCCAGAAAAGAAAACTGCATTAGAATGGAGAAAGACATTTGCACAAATTCGGGCAGCTGGTGAAAGTGGAAGCAGTCTTGTGAATACGACTGTAATGTAGAAACATATTATCCCTCATTTGGGGATTATTTGCTGGTTCCCTGAGAGTGTGGCCCTGTTTTGGGTGAAACACACTGTTATTTGGTGTGAATGTATAAAACTTTGTATTGCTATTTAAAGTTGAAATATTTGAAATTTACTAGAAAGTAAATCACTTTTCAATACAACCATGTAACATGCTAGAAAACCAGAGATGACATCAGCTATTGCTATAGAGACCAAGACTTGCCCAGACCAAATTCAACTAAGCTGGTGATGCTAATCGCCCTTGTAGGAGTCCACACGGTATTAAAAGGCACTGCGGGAAGAGTATATTAGTAACCACTATGTTTTGGGTGCTGTGAATGACCCTGATGTAACTTAAACAGTGAGATTTCTGAATTCTAGCTTTCCACATAAAACTACCAAAAAAATTGTCAGAACTAAAAAATGAATTCAAGGACTTCCCTGGTGATCTAGTGGTTAAGACTCTGCACTTCCACTGCAGGGGGTGTAGCTTCAATCCCTACTTGGGGAACTAAGATCCCACATGCTGAGTGGCATGGACAAAAAAAAAAAAAAAAAAAAAAAAAAAAAAAAAAAAGAAACAAACAAACAAATGAACAAAAAAAAACCATGAATTCAGTAAAACTGAAAGATCATTTGTGATTCTTTATATGAATAATGAACCATCAGAAAGAGGAATTAAGGAAATAATCTCATTTACAATTGCATCCCCCCAAAACTAAGAATTTAACCAAGGACTTGAAAGACCTGCAAACAGAAAACTGTTAAGACATTGATCAAAGAAACTGAACAGACACAAATGAAAAGATACCCCATGCTCACGGGGGAAGATATTGTTAAAATGTCCATTCTAACCAAAGCAATGTACACATTCATGCAATCACTACTGACATTTCAGTGACATTTTTCACAGAAACAAAAATAATCTTAAAATTTGTGAGGAGACACAAAGGACCTAGAAGAGCCAAAGTGACCTTGAGAAAGGAGAATAGGCTGCTGGCATCTCACTCCCTGACTTCAGTCTACATTATGCAGCTAAAGGCACCAAAGGAAGTGTGGAATTGAAACGGAAACAGGCATAGAGACACGAGGAACAGAAAGCTCAGAAATAAATCTACAGCCATGTGGTCAGTTAATTCACAAAAAAGTAGCCAAGAACATACACTGGGGAAAGGACAGTTCCCTTAAAAACGACGCTGGGAAAAACAGACATGGCACACCAAGGAACAACACTGGACAGCTCTGTCTAATACCACAGACAAAAGCTGACTAAACTCCCACCTTTCCACATCAAGCCCTTCCAGTCCTGGGCTCTCTGAAGACAGACACTGTCAGCAGTCGGCCACACACAGGAGCCTTCTCCTCACTTTTCCTCACCTTCTCCTTCAACAGCACCACCTCCACGCAGGTCCTGAGGAGACAGGCTCCCACCAGCATTAACTGAAACCCACGATGTCCCAAAGCTGAAGCCCCAGCAGGTCTGAGGAGACCAGACTCCCATCAGTGTAAACTGGACCCTACAAATTCCCCAGCTGAAGCCTCAGTGGATCCTGAGGGGCTGCCTCGGGGGGCTAGGTGCTCCTGCAGATTCACCCTGGGGATGCAGAAGTATCGGGGAGGTGGGCGCTGTGTTCCCTGCCACCCAGTAAGAACACTAAGATGAAGCCTCCCTCACAGCTTAGTGGAGACCCCACCCCCTGAGGCAGTTCTGCTAGGTTCATTAAACTGTGGAAATTCAAACTGAAGTAAAGTATCCCAAAAATTCTCCAACAATGTTAATGAACAATTAACATGAAACAGTATGGAATGAAATATAATCACCAAATTATCTCAAATTTATTAATAGACATTTAAAATGTGAAACTATAAAAATTATATATATAAACGTAGAAAATCTACATGATCATGGATTTGGTCTACTGATCATGAGCTTTGAGTTTTCACACACAAAAAGTCCACAAAAGAAAAAAATATTGTTGACCTTATATAATTAAAGATGTCTACTCTGAAAGACCTTATTCAGAAAATCAAAAGACAAGCCACAAACTGGGAGAAAATTATTTGTAAAACTTTTATCTGGTAAAGGATTTGGACTCAAAAATAGACAAAGAATGCTTAAACAGTCCCATGAAAAAATGGGTAAGGATCTGAACAGACATCCAGCCAGAAAATATATGTAGATAGTAAAAATCATACAAAAACATGCTCAACATTATACGCCATTAGGGAACTGCAAATTAAAATCATAAGATATCACACCACACCTATTAGGACTGCTAAAAATGATAGAATGATCTCGGTTCATTTCCAAGGAAAACCATTCAACATTACAGTAATCCAAGTCTATGCCCCAACCAGTAATGCTGAAGAAGCTGAAGTTGAATGGTTCTATGAAGACCTTCAAGATCTTCTAGAACTAATACCAATAAAAGATGTCTTTTTCATCATAGGGGACTAGAATGTAAAAGTAGGCAATCAAGAGATACCTGGAATAACAGGCAAGTTTGGCCTTGAAGTACAAAATGAAGCAGGGCAAAGGCTAACAGAGTTTTGCCAAGAGAACGCGCTGGTCAGAGAAAACACCCTCTTCCAACAACACAGGAGAAGACTCTACACATGGACATCACCAGATGGTCAACACTGAAATCAGATTGATTATATTCTTTGCAGCTGAAGATGGAGAAGCTCTATACAGTCAGCAAAAACAAGACCTAAAGCTGATTATGGCTCAATCATGAACTCCTTATTGCAAAATTCAGGCTTAAATTGAAGAAAGTAGGGTTTTCCACTAGACCATTCAGGCATGACCTAAATCAAATCCCTATGATTATACAGTGGAGATGATGAATGGATTCAAAGGATTAAATCTGGTAGACAGAGTGCCTGAAGAACTATGAACAGAAGTTCATGACATTGTACAGGAGGCAGTGACCAAAACCATCCCAAAGAGAAAGAAATGCAAGAAGGCAAAGTGGCTCTCTGAGGAGGGTTTACAAGTAGCTGAGGAAAGAAGAGAAGCAAAGAGCAAGGGAGAAAGGGAAAAATATACCCAACTGAATGCAGAGTTTCAGAGAATAACAAGGAGAGGTAAGTGAACAATGCAAAGAAACAGAGATAAACAATAGAATAGGAAAGACTAGAGATCTCTTTATTAAAATCGCAGATACCAGGGGAACATTTTATGCAAAGATGGGCATAAGAAAAGGCAGAAAAGGCAAGGACCTAACAAAAGAAGAGATTAAGAAGAGGTGGCAAGAATACACAGAAGAACTATACAAGAAAAGCCTTCACGACCTGGATAACTGTGATGGTGTGTTCACTCAAGTAGAAACAGACATCCTGGAGTGTGAAGTCAAGTGGGCCTTAGGAAGCATTACTACAAACAAAGCTAGTGGAGGTGATGGAATTCCAGCTGAGTTATTTCAAATCTTTAAAAGATGATGCTGTTAAAGTGCTGCACTCAATATGCCAGCAAATTTGGAAAACTCAGCAGTTTTCCATGACTTTTTCCATGGAAAAGGCAGATGAAAATTTCGAAGAGGCAGATGAATCAGAGATCAAATTGAAAAGGTAGAAGAACCCGAGAACAAATTGCCAACATCTGTTGGATTACAGAAAAAGCAAGGGAATTCCAGAAAAGCATCTACTTTTGCTTCATTGATTACTCTAAAGCCTTTGACAAAATGTGTGCAAAGTCCTTCCAGACTGGAGGAAAGGGTTTGGAACCGCACCATTGACAGCATGCTTGCTGAGTTGGTGCCTACAGGCCAAGCAGGATAGTCCTGGCCTGGGTGTTCTCTAGGTTTCAGTTTCCCTGAGTTATCCTTCCTGTCCTGTCTCCCACTGCCTTTTTTCTTGCTTCCTCACCTCTGCCTGGGAAGACTTCCAACAGCAGGTAGAGGTGACATATCCTCTTCCTAATCAAGTGGCGGCTGGCAGTCCTGCAGAAGGTCCAGCAGAGCCCCATTCAGATGACCACCTGAAGTGCTGTGGCCACCCCTCACTCCCTCTTGCCAGCCCAGCCCTGTGGCTTCTGAAAGGACAGAGACGATGGCATCAAGTCCTTGCTGCCTAGAGGGGGTATTTGTAAAGAATTCAACCTGGGCACACATGGGAAGGACTGGCCGGCTGAGTCAGGCTACCCAGGTCAGCCAGTAGGTGTCCATCAGGGTGCTCAGAAATGGGCCTTGTTGTTCTGGCCAGGTCTGAGGAACAGGTGTGGGTCCTGAGGGCCAGGATGGACATGTGGCTGCTGCTCCGGCTTGTTTCCTAATCATTTTATCTAGCCCACGAGTGAGAGAGAATTTCATGGAGATCTCTACATGAGAGGAATACAGGGGTTGGAGAGAGGAGAGGTGGTGGCCACGTGGAGACAGGGCCCAGTGCCCTGAGTGGTGTGGAAGCCTCTAGACGACTTGCTGGAAGGAGGCCACAGAGATCACAGACCTGCTCCAGGAGCTGCTGTCTGTTAGTCCAGGTCTTGCTCTGCGGTGCTCAGGGTCAGGTCTGACCAACAGGTGGGCTGGGGGTGCTATGCAATGAGGGCTCTCTGTGCACGGTCCCTTTGTGCCGAGTCCTGAGGGGTGCCTGGCCAGATGGGCCCCATGCTCTAGGAGGGGCCTGCCCGTGTGAGTCTCGTGGTTACTGGGTGCCTGCCCCACAAGAACACCATGCTCCTGGGAGAGGCATGTGACTGAATGTCCCTTTAGTGCAGCTGGCGCAGAGCAGCTTAGCGACTCCCTCAGGGGCATTGCTGGGATGAGATAGGAAGCAAGACACTCTGTGGGGCCTCTGAACCCTCCTGGGCCCATCCAGAGTGAGGAGGTCCACAGGCAGGCGCTGGCCAAGGTGCTGTGTGGGGACGCCCCCTGGGTACCTCTTGCTTCTTCCACCTGAGACCACAGAATCCTCCCCAAGACAGAGCAGACAGCCTACTCTGGGCAGGTGGGAGCTCCTAGTGACCTGCGGGGACACGAGAAGGAAGGACCCAGCAAGAGGTGGGTGGGTGCCTAGGCAGAGCCATGGGGCTTGGGCCATGAGGGCACCTTTCTGGGTCTGAGCTGGGAGTGGACAAGCAGGTGGTGAGTGTGAGCCCAGAAAGCTGCTCTGTGACGTGAGTCTGAACCTGCTTCAGAGTGACAAGCCTTCCAGATGATCCCCAAAACAGGATTGTAAGACAAATCCTATTAAAAGAATGTAAGTGAATCCCCTTAAGAGGAGGCTCTGTGAGCTGGTCCTAGGAAGGTGTGAAAAGGACGGATGGGGACCTTGTTATGAATGGGCAGTCACGCTGGGTGGATGGGGGTTACAGACACCACTCCATGGCCCCAAATCTGACCTTCTGGGTGGGTTACTTGGATTCTCAGAGCCTCAGCTTCCCAGCCAGCTTATGAAGTAATGGTAGCATGGACTGACCAGTAATTTGTTCAGAACAGGGTAGAAAAAGGTCTCCTAGAAATTCCACAGAACACTGTCAGGATGGGACTCACAGGCCGTTTCCCACAGACCTGTCTTCCATATCAGGATAGCAAGTCTAAGCCAACTTGCAGCAGCAGATCCCAGAGACGGGCTCGGTTTGGGAGGTCCTACTGTTTCCTGAATCTTGGAAGGAGCAGGCTCCAGGGGGCAGTGCCAGTTTCATCCCACGACCTCGGTCAGATGACAGAGTTAAGACTGGAAGTGATAAGGTGCATGAGGTTATATTCCCTTGACATAGTGATGAGGAAGCACTTTACCTCTGTGATTTGCTTTCTCAAAACCCATAACCCTAGTCTAATCACAAGAAAAACACCAAACAAACCCCAGTGCCGCACAGTCTACAAAATACCTTGGCCAGTCCTCCTCCACACTCACAAGGTCATAGAAATCAGGAGCGTCCAAGCCCAGAAGAAACCAAACAGACATGATGATTACATCTTGCTTTGGATCCTAGAACAGGAAGAGTTTTAATGAAGGAAACCTGAATAAAATATTTCCAGCTAATAATAAGGTTTTAATGTTTATTATGACAGTTTTGTAGAAAACTAGAAAGAAGAAAACTTAAATAAGTCAAATAAGAGAAAGCTGTTGTACCAAACTGAAAATCTAGAGAAAATTGGTGATTTCTTTGTAAAAATACATTACTCAAATGGACCCTAAATTCAAGAAAATGAAAAAGACGAATTAAACATTTAGGGATCCCTTCCCCCTCCTGTTGTCCTCTCAGTGTTCTGGGGTTTCCCTCCCCCAAGAGAGGGAATAAAAGGGAAAGAGCCATTCAGAGCTCCCTAAGATCTCCCTAGTATCTCCCTCTCCCTAGCCATGTCCACCCCACCATACCCCCACCCCTGCCATGAGGACACCCCAGGAAGGGTCAGGGAATATTGATTCAGATGTGTCAACTAGGATGTTTCTTATGACCAGGGACTGGACACATTTACTGAAGTAAAATAAATTAATATTTGCTGGTTTAAGAATGGGTTTGGACCTGGTAGATCCAGTGGCACATACTCTCTCAGTGTGACTTGCTCCTCTCCAAACCTTCGTCCTGCCTTCAGGGGGCTCCCTTCATAGGCACAGTCTCTTTCACTGTGTCTGGGGCTACAAGCAACTCCAGGCTGACAACCCTTACCCATCCATTTTCCCAAAAAGGATTTCTCTTTTCCTTGGTTTCCACGAAAAATCATGACTTTAAATTCCTTTGGCCTGGCTTGAGTCAGACTCATCCTTGAACCCATCACAGGAGCTAGAGGTTGGAAAATAGGATTGGCTATACATGGATATTAAATCCATCTTCAAGCTGAATGTAACATGGAGCCAGACCTCTGGAACTGTTTGGAATGGAAGCAGGTGAGGTGTAGTTCCCAAAGGAAAGCTGAGGTGCTAGACTTGGGTATAGAGAACAGATACTGGTTTGGAAAAAGCAGCAGTTTCCATGTCAATGACAGCTCACTGCACCATGCAAAATCTGACATAGGAGGATGAAAGGGGTTCCCTTAGGGTCAGGGGTTGAAGCCACCCAGCCAGTGCTGTTACTGACCTCCCACGACAGCAAGAAGTTCTTCCATTTTCTGAAAAAACAAAGTAGGTATCAGTGGTAAACTCAAGTCTCCTACCTTAGGCATTGAGTCCTTACATCTCAGACACTGGCCCAGAATAGCCCATATGCCCTCAGAAGACACACAGACCTCATTCCTATCCCTGAGAGGTGGGAGCCCTTGAGTCATGCCAGCACCCTGGCCATATGAATTACCCATCTCTGAAGAACAATATCAACAACCATAGATACTCAAATGATGCCACTCTAATAGCATAAAGGGAAGAGGAACTAAGCCTCTTGATGAGGGTGAAAGAGGAAAGTGAAAAAACTGGCTTAAAACTCAACATTCAGAAAATTAAGGTCATGACAAGCAGTCTCATCACTTGATAAATAGATGGGGAAAGAGCAGAAACAGTAATAGATTATATTTTCTTGGGCTCCAAAATCCCTGCAAATTGTTACTGAAGTCATAAAATTAAAAGACACTTGCTCCTTGGAAGGAAAGCTATGGCAAAGCTAAACAGGGTATTAAAAAGCAGAGAGATCACTTTGCCAACAGAAGTCCCTACAGTCAGAGCTATGGTTTTTTCCAGTTGTCATATACAGATGTGAGAGTTGTACCATAAAGAAAGCTGAGTGCTGAAGAACTGATGCTTTTGAACTGTGGTGTTGGAGAAGACTCTTGCAGTCTTGGACTGCAAGGAGATGAAAGCAGTCAATCCTAAAGGAAATCAGTCCTGAATATTCATTGGAAGGACCGATGCTGAAGCTGAAACTCCAATACTTTTGGTCACTTGACGCAATGAGTCAACTGACTCATTGGAAAAGACCATGCTGCTGGGAAAGATTGAAGACAAAAGGAGAAGTGAGTGGCAGAAGAGGATATGATTAGATAGAATAACTGACTTAGCGGACATGATTGTGAACAATCTCCAGGAGACAGTGGAGGACAGAAGAGCCTGGTGTGTTGCAGTCTATGGGGTCACAAAGAGTCAGTCATGACTTAGAGACTGAACAATAATAAATGTGGTCCAGCAACTCCACTCCTATATATATATATATATATGTATGTGTATATATATATATATATATATATATATATTCAAAGAATGGAAAACAGGCATTCAAACAAAACTTGTACACTAATATTCATAGCAGCACTGGTCACAATAGCCCAATGTAGAAAGGATTTAACTGTGTGTCAACAGGTAAACAGATAAGCTAAATAAGATAGAGCCATAAGTTGCATTATTCTGTCATATAAAGGAATAAAGTAAAATGGTGCAGCCACTGAGGAAAATGGTACAGTGGCTCTTCAGAAACTTAAACAACAGAATTCACATATGATGCTTGATTCTGATCCAGGATATACACCCAAATATTAGAAAACAAAGACTGGAACAGATATTTGTAACCCATATCCATAGCAGCATTATTCACAGTAGCTGAAAGATGGGAACAGAAGTGTTCTTTGACAGATGAATGGATAAGCACAAGACAGTATATACACAATGGAATATGATTCAGCTTTTAAAAATAAGATAATTCTCACACATGCTGCAATGTAGATGAATCTTAAAAAGTCATTATGCTAAGCGAAACAAGTCAGACACACAAGGACAAACATTCTATGATTCAGCTAGTATGAGATATCCAGATAAGTCAAATTCAATGTAGAATAAGGTTGCCAGGGGTTGAGTGTTGTTAGTGTTTAAAGGTTAGGGTGTCATGTGGGGAAAATGAGAAGGTTCTGGAGATGTATGGTGAGGATATTTTTACGACAATGTGAATGTAGTTAATGAACAGTTATAGAACTGTGTGCTTTAAATGGTTTAAATGATAAATGTTATGTTTTCAATCACAATGAAAAAAATGAATGAAATAATAATAAATGTTACAATGTGGATAAACACTGAAAACTTCTTAAGTGGAAAAAAAAAAAAAAAACCTGCAGAAAAAACCAACCCAAATCATGCTCATCTTGCACACTTTAAATCCAACAAGGTTTTTTAAAATGAGGGAACATCCCAGTAATGAATAGTTCCAGTAGAAGAAAACTGGATTGGAATGGAAAATGATATTTCCACAAAGTTGGGCAACTGGTGAAAGTTGAAGTGGTCCTGTGGATAGGACTATAATGTGGAAACCATAATTATCCCTCACTTTGGGGTTATGTACTGGTTCTCTGGGAGAGTGGCCTTCCTGATTTCACAGGGTAAAATACACTGCAGTATTTTGCAAATGTGGAAAACTTGGTACTGCTATTTAAATTTTTTTTACACACTTGAAATTCACTAGAAAATAAACTAATTATTAAAACCACGACATCATACCACACCAGAAAAATGAAGACAATCTTTTTTATTACAAAGGCCAAACCCCACCCAGATACAGTTCACCCACCGTGGTGATGGCCATTATAGGAGTTGACATGTTACTAAGAGGCACTGTGGGGTACAGTAGATAGGAACCTGTCTGCCCATGCAGAGGACATGGGTTCAACCTCTGGTCCAGGAAGATTCCACATGCCATAGAACAACTAAGACTGCAAACCACAACTACTTGGCCCGCGTTCTAGAGCCCGAGAGCTGCAGCTACTGAAGCCCGTGTGCCTAGAGTCTGTGCTCCACAATAAGAGAAGCCATTGCAATGAAAGGCTGTGTACCACAATGACGAGTAGCCACCAAAGAGTAGTTTGAGACTCCAAAACTACCAAAAATAAACATATATATATATTTTTAAAGAGACTGTGGGAAGATTATATTAGTAGCCACTATGTCTTGGGTGCTGTGGGTGACCTGGATGTAGTCAAAATAGTGAAAGTTCTAAATTCTAGTTTTCCAAATCAAACCACACACAAAAAATGTTAAAACTAAAAGAAAAATAAATTCAGTAAAACTGCAGAATTTAAAAAATCAAGACACAAAAGTAATCTGTTATTCTATACACTAATAATGAAATATATCTATTTAAAATCCCATTTACAATTGAATCCAAAAAAAAAAAAAAAACTAGGAGTGAATTTAACCAAAAATATGAAAGACTTACATACTGAAAGCTGTAAGACACTGATGAAAGAAACTGAACAAATAGAAAGATATCCTGTGCTCCTGGGTGAAAGAATATTATTAAAATATGCATTCCACTCAAATTAACATACACATTCAATGTGATCCCTACCAAAATTCCAATGACATTTTTCATAGAAACAGAACAACGTTAAGATGTGCATGGAATCACGAAGGACCCAGAACGCCGAAGCAAACCTGAGAAGGGAGAACAGGCCGGAAGCGTCTACATTAGGAAGACACGGTCACCAAGGGAAGTGTGGGACTGACAGAGAAACAGATGCACAGGCCAGAGGGGCAGTGTAGAGAGCCCAGAAAAGTCCCATGGGCTCAGTTAATTCACAAGGAAGGAGACGAGCGCATACACCAGGGAAAGGACAGTCCCCTTAATAAGCGGCGCAGGGGAAACTGGACACCACACACCAAAACACAGCTCTGTGCTCTGTCCCCACCACACACAAAAAACTGGCTCAACACCCAGTTCTCCACATCAAGTCCTTCTTCTCCTGGGTCCTCAGAAGTCAGCCACACACAGGCATCATCTCCCCGCTTTTTCTCACTTTTCTTTCCCTTCTTCTTCCGTAGCACTGCCTCCAGCAGATCCTGAGAAGACTGGGCTCCTGTCAGAGTGAACAGGACCCTACAACATCCCAAAGCTGAAGCCGCAGTGGGTCCTGTCAGCATGGACTTGACCCAGGGTTGTCCTGAAACCCAGGCTGTCAGCGTGTACTCAGCCCTGCGTGTTCCAGAAGCCAAAGCATGTCAGTTCCTGAGGAGATGATGCTCCCATCAGCCCTGAACTCAGTCCTTATACAGAATGCACATTCCAGGGCTGGGTCAGGGAGGCGCGCCCGTGTTCCCTGCCAGACAATTGGAAAGTGCAGACCAAGTCACCCTCTCAGTTGAGTGAAGGCCCAGGCACCTAAGAGCAGCTCTGCTAGATCCTTTAAACGGTGGAAATTCAAACTGAAATAGTGCCAAGTGTCCTGACTTCCCCAAAATAATTAAGGAACAAATAAATTGGAAACTGTATGAAATAAAATGGTTGTAGACACAAACTTCAAAACTTAACACCAAATTCAAATATATTAACAGACATTTAAAATGTAACTCTACAGAATTACAGAACTCTATCTGTAATTACAGAATTACAGAGATAAACTTAGAAGAAAATCTACATGACCTTGGGCTTGGTTTGTAGGTCATGAGCTTGAGTTTTAACACATGACACAATAAGCCAATTCACAAAAGAAAAAAATTTAAAAAGCAATATTGTGGATTTTATACACTTAGAGATGTACTCTGAAAGACTTTATTCAGAAAGTCGAAAGACAAGCCACAAACTGGGAGACATCTTGCAAACCACATATTTGTTAAAGGATTTGTACATCAAAGATCTCTAGAACAACCCCGGAAAAAATGGGTAAAAATCTGAACAGATATGTGACCAAAAAAGACATACATATAGTAAAAATCATACAAAGATATGCTCAACATCATACACTGTTAAGGAATTGCAAATTAAAATCATGAGATATCACAGCACATATTTAAGACTGCTAAAGTCCAAAAATATGACAATCCCAATTGTTGAAGGTGAGGAACAACAAGCTCTCCCTCATTGCTTGTGGAATGCACTTTGTAAGGCACTTGGGCAGTTTTTCCAAAACTAAACAAGACTCACTTTGGGACCTCTCAAGTACAAATTGGCACTTGCCATTGGCACTTGCTATCTACCTCTACAAGAATTAAATAATGTGCTGTTGCAACTGCTGACCTTCAACAACCCCTGAAAGGAGTTCAGGTGGAGAGCAGAAATGAGGCACTCCATGCTTGGGGAAAAACTGCCAGACCAGGTCTTCAGATAGATTATTTTCAGGAGCTGATTTTATGAGCCCAATTCTTGTATATCTTCCCATATCTAGAAAAGCACTAAAATCCTTCATGGTAATGACTGTTCCTCATGACTAGCAAAGCTTCACAAGAATAGTAGAAAGCTCCTGGAAAAAATGTGTCTGATTGCATGTATCCCCTCTTCACCAAGGTCACATATATGCAGACCTTTCCCCTCTGCCTCTTTGGAGTAGTTCCTCAGAACTATCTGAGGTACTTTCTCCTGGACTTAAGTTCTTATTTTGCCCCAAATAAAACTTAACTCACAACTCTCACATAGTACTTTTTTTTTTTTTTTTAAGTCAACAGATCCAACAATCGTGCTTTCAGTATTTAGGCAACTGCTCTGAAAATCTATGTCCAAATGCAAACAAAGATGCAATTACATACAGTAGCACTATTCATAATTGCTAAAAACTTGACAAAATTAGGATATCCTTCAATAGATGAATGCATAAGCAAAGTGGGGTACATCGATTTCAAGGTGATTAGAATATACCATCCCAAAATTTGTCTGATAATAAGGATTGTTTTACTCTGATTAAAAAAAAGGAAATTTAGAAATATGAGAATGCTCTTCTGTGAAGGATATTTACAATAGGAATATCTTTCATAACAGCATGTCCCCCCTTCAGTTCAGTCTGATTCTGCTACCCCATGAACTGTAGCATGCCAGGCTTCCATGTCCATCACCAACTTCTGGAGCTTCCTCAAACTCATGTACATCCAGTTGGTGATGCCATCCAACTGTCTCATCCTCTGCCATCCCCTTCTCCTGCTTTCAGTCTTTCCCAGCATCAGGGTCTTTTCCAATGAGTCAGTTCTTTGCAGCAGGTAGCCAAAGTATTGGAGCTTCAGCTTCAGCATCAGTCCCTCCAATGAATATTCAGGACTAATTTCCTTTAGGATTGACTGATTTGATCTCCTTTCAGTCCAAGGGACTCTCAAGAATCTTCTCCAACACCACAGTTCAAAAGCATTAATTCTTTGGCACTCAGCTTTCTTTATTGTCCATACATGGCTACTGGAAAAACCATAGCCTTGATTAGATGGACCTTTGTTGGCAAAGTAATGTCTCTGCTTTTTAATATGCTGTCCAGGTTGGCCATAGCTTTTCTTCCAAGGAACAAGCATCTTGGGTCAGTGGTAAAGAATCCACTTGCCAAGGCAGGAGACACAGGAGACATGGGCTCAGTCCCTGGGTTGAGAAGGTCCCCTGGAGAAGGAAATGGCAAACCACTCCAGTATTCTTGTCTGGGAAATCCCATAGACAGAGTAGCCTGGTAGGCTACAGTCCTTGGGTTCATGAAGAGTCAGACATGCCTGAACATGCACACATGTCCTTCTTTGCACCAGATAGAAGAATGACTAAATCTCAAGTAACTCATCACTGTAGAAGCCCTGACTTAAATCTGCAAACAATCATACCCTTGTTTACCCTGCTTTGCATAATATACTACCACAACTGGCATCCCCCCTTTCCCAAGGTCTTCTTTTGTTTTTTTTTTTTTTTTAATTTTTTTTTCTTCTTTTGTTTTTATCTGAAGATTTATATTTAAGGTGATGACTTTGGCTATTTCTGGGAGTAACTCAGTTTTTCTGGGTAGTTTACTTGTATAGAGAAGGTATACATGCTATTAACTTCTTTTTTTCTCTTAGTAATCTTTTAATACAAGGGGGTTCTCAACCGAGAATCTAGAAGGACAGAGTAAAAATTGTTTTTCCTCCTATACACATAAAATGAAACACTACTCAGTAATAGAAAGCAGTGAACTATCAACCAATGGAAACACCTGGATAAATCTTCAGCGTATACTGTTAAGTAAAAGAATCCAGTATGAAGAGGCTTCACACAGTATGACCCCATTTATAACATTCTGGGAAAGGCAAAGCTACATAGATGGCAAGCCAATCCTGGAGTGGGGGGTTTGAAGTGATACTATAAAATGGATAACTGTCACTATGCATTTGTCTAAGACCATAGATTTGTATAGCCCAAGGGGTCAGTCATAATTTATTCAAATTTAGTTATTTAGGTTGTGTGAGTGTCACAGGATGGAATACACAATATGGCAGAATGTAACTATATTAGGAATGTATGGAAAAACTCAACTGTAGGGGTTGGAGTAAAAGATGTTAACCTAAGTTAACTCTGAAAATGAACAGAATCTGTAGACAAAAGGCAAAATGGACTGTGCATAAACAGTGGGCTTTATTTTATGGAGTTCTTTTCCAGGGTGTAGTAGCTAAGGATGCTGAAACCTCTGCACATGTAACCTGGAAAGGAGCAATGCACAGATAAATGGCAGATGGTAGGAGCCAGGCTCCTCACTGTGGGAGTGGGAAGTTACAGATAAGCAAGGGGAAAGTCTCTGCCTTCATAATCATAGATCTGGGCTTCCTGGGAGGATGACATGGGGAGTTGACTGCCCAGGAAAAAATGTACAGATCTTCACCCTGGAAAGGCCTGGCTGACATAGGAACGTCACACACCATCTTTCTACCCATACCTGCTGCAAGCACTCAGCCCTCCATGATCTGTTAGTTGCAGCTTTTTAGATATTCTAATCCCCAGGCTGATAAAGGAGTATAAGGGTCTTGCTTACCCTTACACTGTCCTAGAATCCAGGCCCTGAAGGTTGGAGCCAGGATGGGGGTACCTGGGCCTCTAACCTGCAGCTGGCTGGAAGAAAGGAGACCAGTCCTGAGGGCCGGGATTCCCTGGAGTCCGTGAGCCCTGGTGTCCTGATGAAATTCATCCCCATTGGGGACATGGGCAAGGTCTGCAGTCATTCTGTTTTCTTCTGATGAAGCCCAGCAGCACTGCTCTCAGAAGTCTCATGGCGGTGTTTCAAACAACACAGTGGTTTTACAAATGAACAAGAGAAGGAAGCCTTTAAGTGAGTGTAAACTCACTTGACAAACCTCCATTTGTCTAGCTCCTTGGAAACCTGAGGATAAATCTTATTAATGTTTCAAAGTCCTTATACAAGTTCTTTACCCATCTTTCAGTAAATTGAGCTTCTTATTTAGGACAAAAACTTCAGGACATTAGACTTGACAATGATTCCCTGGTATGACACCAAAGGCACAGGCAACAACAATTATTAATTAAAAAATGAACAAATTTTGTTGCTGTTCAGTAGCTCAGTCATGTCCAAGTCTTTGCGACCCCATGGACTGCCAGGCTTCCCTCTCCATCACCATCTCCTGGAGCTTGATCAAACTCATGTCCATCAAGTTGGTTTTGCCACCCAATCATCTCAATCTCTGTCATACCCAGTAGGATGACTACTCTCAAAAAAAAACAGAAAATAACAAATGTTGATAAAGATACGAACAAATTGGACCCCTTGTTGGTGGGGATAGAAAATGGTACAGCCACTGTAGAAAGCACTATGGCAGTTTCTCAAGAACTTAAAAATAGGACTCTCCTAGCGGTCTAGTGGTTAAGAATCCACCTGCCAATGCAGGGAACACTGATTCTAGCCCTGGTCAGGGAAGATCCCACATGCCACAGTGCAACTAATCCCACATGCTGCAACTGATGAAGCTCGCATACCTAGAACCCATGCTCTACGAGAGAAGCCAATGCAATGAGAAGCCTGCGCACTGTAACTAGAGAGTAGAGAAAATGTATTGTAGCCTGGTCAGTGTAATGGTCCAGATGCAATTACCATATGGCTGTGTCTTCCTAGGGCTTCCCTCGTGGTTGAGATGGTAAAGAATCTGCTTGCAATGTGGGAGACTGGGTTCAGTCCCTGGGTTGGGAAGAGCCCCTGGAGAAGGGAATGGTTACCCACTCCAGCATTCTTGCTTGAAGAATTCCATGGACAGAGACGCCTGTTAGGGTATAGTCCATAGGGTTGCAAAGAGTCAGACACAACTGAGTAACACTTTCACATATACTGAAGTAGCCCTTACTAAATATAATGGGAGAAGGCAGAAAATACTCACCAAACTGCAAGAGAAGCGGTGACTGGACTTGTAATTGGGCTTAAGTCATGCATAGGTTGTCCTGGGACATGATTGCTTCCTGGTATAGATCATAGCTCAGGCTTGAAGTGCCCTGGGCATAAGACTGTCGTGGGGTTTTTGTATGGTATGTGTCAGTCAAGGAGCAAGCAGGGTCAGACATATACTCAGGTCAATCAGCATCTCCTTCTCCTATCTCTTCCCTAGACTCTGAGATGTCTGGAACTAATTCTCTCAAATCTATCATCCACCATCCCTCACACTCCAAAATCTTTCACCTTCACACTTATCTGAATAAAAGGCATCACCATTCATCCACTGGCCCAGGCTATGATGAAATCTTGAAATCAGTGTTGATTTTTCTCTATCCTTCATATCTCATTCTCAGTGCACTAGAAAAGTCTATTTTTCTACCTCCCCAAACAGCAAGGAGATCAAACCAGTCAATCCTCAAAGAAATTAACCCTGAATATTCATTGGAAGGACTGATGCTGAAGCTGAAGCTGCAATACTTTCACCACCTGATACAATCAGCCAACTCATTGGAAAAGACTCTGATACTGGGAAAGACTGAGGGTAAGAGGAGAAGGGGACAACAGAGAATGAGATGGTTAGATAGCACCACTGACTCAATGAACATGAGCAAATTCCGGGAGATAGTGCAGGACAGGGAAGCCTGGTGTGCTGCAGTCCACGGGGCCGCAAGGAGTCAGACAGACTGAGCAACTAAACGACAACAATGAAATTTCTTTATCTGTAGCACTGATGTGATCTTACAAAGTGATCCATAGTAGTTTTCTCATATTGTATGTGTACTGCAGCAAGAAGGCTAATCCTCAGAGCATGAAACCTGATTAACAGTCTCAAATCCTAAGTTCTATAACCTGCTGCATGTTCTGATATTTTAAAATCTGGTTACCACATATGCAGACTGATATAATTTTTAAAGAATAAGAATGTGTAAGTGTGAATATATTCATGTATGTGCATGTATTGTATTTTATATACTATATATATATATATGTACACACACATGTATACAGACATATAGCAGAATGGTAGAGAGAGAGACACAGAAAAACAGAGAGAGGGGCTGTACCTCTACCTTATTCACAATCAGCTTAATTTTATGTATGTGGGAAAATGCTTTAGAAAATAAAAACTGGAAGAAAATGCAATATGTTAACTATGATTGTCTTTGGGAAATAGAGTGTGGGTGATTTTTGCTTTGTGCATTTTATAGTTATGTAATAATTATATATTTACATTACCTTTGTAATCTCTATCATGTTTTAAGTAATAAAAAGCTTTATGTCCAAAACTTCAGTCCTTTTTAATAAAGTTTTATCAAAAAATATGATTATTTCAGGGGCTTCCCCAGTGGCTCAGTGGTAAAGAATCCACCTGCAATGCAGGGGCCAAGGAGACATGGGTTCAATGCCGGGTTGGAAAGATCACCTGGCGAAGGGCTTCCTGCCTGGAGACTCCTGTGGACAGAGGAGGTGGGCTACAGTCCATAGGGTTGCAAAGAGTTGACCACGACTGAAGCGAATTAGTTGCTTCATGCACACATGATTATTTCATCTTTTGTTGTTATTGTTGTTCAGTTGGTAAGTCATGTACGACACCTTGCGACCCCATGGCTGCAGCACACCAGGTTCACCTGTGCTTCACTATCTCCCCGAGTTTGATAAAATTCATGGTCATTGAGTCAGTGATGCTCTCTAGTCATCTCATCCTCTGATGTCCCCTTCTGCTTTTACCTTCAGTCTTTCCCAGGGTCTTTTCCAGTGAATCAGCACTTCGAACCAGGTGGCCAAAGTATTGGAGCTTCAGCTTCAGCATTGGTCCTTCCGATGAATATTAAGAATTTTTGAAAGTTGAGTATTAAGTTGAGTATTAAGCCAGCTTTTTCACTCTCCTCTCTGAAACCTCATCAAGAGACACTTTAGTTCCTCTTCACTCTCTGGTATTAGAGTGGTGTTATCTGTAGATCTGAGGTTATTGATATTTCTCCCAGCAATCCTGATTTCCATCTTGTGGTCTATCCAGCCCAGCATTTTGCATGATGTACTATGAATATAAGTTAAATAAGCAGGGTGACAATGTACAGCCTTGACATCTTCCTTTCCCAAAGTCAGTTATTCCATGTCCACTTCTGTTGCATCTAGACCTGCACACAGGTTTCTCAGGATAGGTTCCACGTTCAAGCTCAGGAGGGGCAGCTGTGAGGAGATACTCCTCATCCAAGGTAAGAAGCAGTGGCTGCACTTTGCTGGAGAGCCGTGAAGAGATACTCTATGTGCAAGATAAGAGAAACCCAAGTAAGATGGTACGTGTTGCGAGAGGGCATCAGAGGACAGGCACACTGAAACCATAATCACAAAAAACTAGTCAATCTAATCACACAGAGAACAGTCTTGTCTAACTCAATGAAACTAAGCCATGCCATGCGGGGCCACCCAAGACAGATGGATCATGGTGGAGAAGTCTGACGGAATGTGGTCCACTGGAGAAGGGAATGGCAAACCACTTCAGTATTCTTGCCTTGAGAACCCCATGAACAGTATGAAAAGGCAAAATGATAGGATACTGAAAGAGGAACTCCCCAGGTCGATAGGTGTCCATTATGCTACTGGAGATCAGTGGAGAAATAACTCCAGAAAGAATGAAGGGATGGAGCCAAAGCAAAAAGAATACCCAGTTGTGGATGTGACTGGTGATAGAAGCAAGGTCCAATGCTGTAAAGAGCAATACTGCCTAGGAACCTGGAATGTTATGTCCATGAATCAAGGCAAATGACTGATTATATTCTTTGTAGCCAAAGATGGAGAAGCTCTATACAGTCATCAAAAACAAGACCAGGAGCTGACTGTGGCTCAGATAATGAACTCCTTATTGCCACATTCAGACTGAAATTGAAGAAAGTAGGGAAAACCACTAGACCATTAAGGTATGACCTAAATCAAATCCCTTATGACTATACAGTGGAAGTGAGAAATAGATTAAAGGGACTAGATCTGATAGACAGAGCCTGATGAACTATGGACGGAGGTTCATGACATTGTACAGGAGACAGGGATCAAGACCATCCCCAAGAGAAAGAAATGCAAAAAGGCAAAATGGTTGTCTGAGGAGGCCTTAAAATAGCTGTGAAAAGAAAAGAAGTGAAAAGCAAAGGAGAAAAGGAAAAACATTCCCATTTGAATGCAGAGTTCCAAAGAATAGCAAGGAGAGATAAGAAAGCCTTCCTCAGTGATCAATGCAAAGAAATAAAGGAAAACAATAGAATGGGAAAGACTAGAGATCTCTTCAAAAAAATTAGAGATACCAAGGGAACATTTCATGCAAAGATGGGTTCGATAAAGGACAGAAATGATATGGACCTAACAGAAGCAGAAGGTATTAAGAAGAGGTGGCAAGAATATACAGAAGAACAGTACTAAAAAGATCTTCACGACCCAGATTATCACGATGGTGTGATCACTCACCTAGAGCCAGACATCCTGGAATGTGAAGTCAAGTGGGCCTTAGGAAGCATCACTACGAACAAAGCTAGTGGAGTTGATGGAATTCCAGTTGAGCTATTTCAGATTTTAAAAGATAATGCTGTGAAAATGTAGCATTCATTATGTCAGCAAATTTGGAAAACTCAGCAGTGGCCACAGGACTGGAAAAGGTCAGTTTTCATTCCAGTCCCAAAGAAAGGCAATCCCAAAGAATGCTCAAACTACCAATTGCACTCATCTCGCACGCTAGTAAGGTAATGCTCAAAATTCCAAGCCAGGCTTCAGCAATACATGAACCGTGAACTTCCAGATGTTCAAGCTGGTTTTAGAAAAGGCAGAGGAACCAGAGGTCAAGTTGCCAACATCCACTGAATCATCAAAAAGCAAGAGAGTTCCAGAAAAACATCTATTTCTGCTTTATTGACTATGCCAAAGCCTTTGACTGTGTGGATCACAATAAACTGTGGAAAATTCTGAAAGAAATGGGAGTACCACACCACCTGACTTGCCTCTTGAGAAACCTATATGCAGGTCAGGAAGCAACAGTTAGAACTGGACATGGAACAAGACTGGTTCCAAATAGGAAAAGGAGTACGTCAAGGCTGTATATTGTCACCCTGCTTATTTAACTTATATGCAGAGTACATCATGAGAAATGTTGGGCTGGAAGAAGCACAAGCTGGAATCAAGATTGCTGGGAGAAATATCAATAACCTCAGATATGCAGATGATACCACCCTCATGGCAGAAAGTGAAGAGGAACTAAAAAAGCCTCTTGATGAAAGTGAAAGAGGAGAGTGAAAAAGTTGGCTTAAAGCTCAACATTCAGAAAACTAAGATCATGGCATCTGGTCCCATCACTTCATGGGAAATAGATGGGGAAACAGTGGAAACCATGGCTGACTTTATTTTTTTGGGCTCCAAAATCATTGCAGATGGTGATTGCAGCCATGAAATGAAAAGACGCTTACTCCTTGGAAGGAAAGTTATGACCAACCTAGATAGCATATTAAAAAGCAGACATCACTTTGTCAACAAAGGTCCATCTAGTCAAGGCTATGGTTTTTCCAGTGGTCATGTATGGATGTGAGAGTTGGACTGTGAAGAAAGCTGAGTGCTGAAGAACTGATGCTTTTGAACTGTGGTGTTGGCGAAGACTCATGAGAGTCCCTTGGACTGCAAGGAGATCCAACCAGTCCATCCGAGAGGAGATCAGTCCTGGGTGTTAATTGGAAGGACTGATGTTGAAGCTGAAACTCCAGTATTTTGGCCACCTCATGGGAAGGGTTGTTGACTCATTGGAAACAACCCTGATGCTGGGAGGGATTGGGGGCAGGAGGAGAAGGGGATGACAGAGGATGAGATCACTGGATGGCATCACCGACTCGATGGACATGAGTTTGAGTAAACTGTGGGAGTTGGTGATGACAGGGAGGCCTGGCGTGCTGGGATTCATGGGGTCGCAGAGTCGGACACGACTGAGCGACTGGACTGAACTGAAAGTGGTCTGGTACTTTCATCTCTTTAAGAATTTTTCACAATTTGTTGTTATCTATACAGTCAAAGGCTGCTGTCTATCTATACAGTCCAAAGCTATCTATACAGTCAAAATCTGCTGCTGGTTGCTGCTAAGTCGCTTCAGTTGTGTCCCACTCTGTGGGACTGGTTATATGGGTCATTAAGGCCTTTGTTGTATAGCTCTTCAGTGTATTCTTTCCACCTCTTAATTTCTTTTCCTTCTCTTAGGTACTTACCATTTATGTCCTTTATCACCCCATCCTTGCATGAAATGTTCCTTTTCTATTTCCAGTTTCCTTGAATAGATCGCTAGTCTTTCCATTCTTTTGTTTTCCTCTATTTCTTTGCATTGTTTACTTAAGAAGCCCTTCTTATCTCCCCTTCCTATTTCCTGGAACTCTGCATTCAGTTAGACATATCTTTTTCACCATTGCCTTTCGCTTCTCTTCTTGCCTCAATTATTTGTAAACCTTTCTCAAAGAACCACTTTGACTTCTTGCATTTTCCTTTGGAATGGTTCTGATCACTGGTTCCTGCACATGTTATAAATGTCCACCAATAGTTCTTCAGGCACTCTGTCTACCAGATCTAATCCTTTGAATCTATTCATTGCCTCCACTATATAATCATAAAGAATTTGATTTAGGTCATACCTGAATGGCCTAGTACTTTTCCTTATTTTCTTCAATTTAAGCCTGAATTTTGCAGTAAGGAGCTGGTGATTTGAGCCACAGTCAGTTCCAGGTCTTATTTTTAGCCCTTTAGCCCACAAATAAAACTCATACCATATTTCCTATCATTATGAAATGAAACTTGGACTCAGTAAATATCACCCAATAAAATATATCTTGAATGATTCCCTTTTAATGCATCATATGAAATTACACTACTGAAAAGCAGACATTAAACACATGTCCTAAAATAATTCTTAAAACATCCTTTAGGAAGAATTTAGTTCAGTAAGTCAACATTATACAACTACATGTAATACATATGTTTCAAAATAACCAAATAACATGAAATTTTAACAGAAAAGAATTCAGAGAAGTCTCCAGTTAAATATCACATAGCATTCTTTATTGCTGGTTGCCAATGTATCCAGGAAGCAGGATAATTGATAGCATCTTTGCTTTGCATAGAATGGAGGCATGTGGGTTTAAATATTTTTTAATAGAGCATTATTGAAAGCAGAGTCAAAATTAAATCAGGACAGTGAGCTTTTTTGTACTAGTTTATTCTTGGGAACGATTTTGAGAAACATCAATTTCTCCTATTTTGTAAAATTCTTTTTCTCTACTGTATCTTAGCCCATGATTCAGCATTTAAAAAACTACAGTATTTCCCCACATTTCCCATGAAACTGTAGGTACACAAACAGCTCTGATCTGAGGTGGAGAAGGCTGTGGAAGAGCAAGGACACATCTGAGAGTACAAAACCCGATGACATAAATAATGGCAGATTATCAAAACTGTAGAATGGTGGACAATCTACAGCTGGGAAACCTGATACCTGAGTTGTAACTCTAGATTTCTTATGGTCCTTTGTGTGAGAACAGGCAAGTACAGGGCTTTGGAAATCGGTTTCTTTAACTTAGAAATAAGAATATGGGTCAGGTTTATTAAATTATTAAAATCTCTTTCAGATGCATAGTTATATCACTCTACTGTACCAAACTTTGGACACGTAACTAACAGCTACTGCTTTGGCAACAGTGAAAAAAACATCAGTTTCAATACTATTTAAAACAGTAAATGATCTACTCACATTTTCAAAATGTGATACAATGCAGACCATTGGAATATTGTTATCCCTGAACAATTCTTACTTTTTCTTTATAATTTTATTAATTTATTTTTTGGCTGTGCTGGGTCATCCTTGCCTCACAGACATTTCTCTGTCGATAGCTGCAGTGTGTGGGGCTACTCTCTCTAGCTGTAATGCCTGGGCTTCTCATTGCAGTGGCTTCTCTTGTTGTGGAGCACAGGTTTCAGGGTGCACAGATGTCCATAACTGCAGTATATGGGCTCAGTAGTTGCGGCTCCAGGTCCCTAGCACACAGGCTCAAGAGTTGTTGGGCACAGGTTTTGCTGTTCCACGGCATGTGGGATCTTCCTGGAATGGGGATCAAACCTATGTCTGCTCCTCTGGCAGGCAGATTCTTTACCACTGAGCCACCAGTGAAGCCCCAGTTCTTATTTTCTTACATTAAGAAAAATTTAACCTCTTCCTGATCTAAAACACCATATCATTTTCTTTTTATTTATGTAACACTAATTTTCTTGGTTATTATGAACTTTAATTCTGAATAAAATGGTGGCGCTAGTGGTAAAGAACCTGCCTGCCAATAAAGGAGACATAGGAGACTTGGATTCGACCCCCTGGGTCAGGAAGATCCCCTGGAGAAGGAAATGGCAACCCACTCCAGTATTCTTGCCTGGAGAATCCCATTGACAGACGAGCCTGGTGGGCTACAGTCATAGGGTCGCAAAGAGTCAGACACAACTGAAGTGACTTAGCACAGTTTTCTTGGTTATTATTAAACTTCAGTTCTGAATAAAATTTTCAGGTCAATGTATGACAAAAACGACTACAATATTATAAAGTAATTAGCCTCCAACTAATAAAAATAAATGGAAATAAAATAAAATAAAATTTCTAGGGAAATAGTTCTCAGTAATGTTTTAAAATATTCATTAAATTGCTATTTACTTTGAAGTGTCAGCATTTTCCAAGTACTCAATACAGTTTACAAAAGTAGAAGTTTAATTTGAAAATCTGTAGGATTTTAGTGTTTTTACTTCGAATTAATATTCCCTCATATTCCCAGGTGGTGCAGTGGTAAAGAATCCACCTGCCAAGGCAGGAGATGCAGGAGACAGCCAGTTCAGTCTCTGGGTTGGGAAGATCTCCTGGAGGAGAAGGAAATGGGAAACCACTCCAATATTCTTGCCTGGAAAATACCATGGACAGAGGAGTCTGGCGGGCTCCTGGGGTTGCATCGAGTTGGACACGATTGAGCACACACATATTTTAAGAAAAACTTAATAAATGTTAATGATATTGATATCTGATCATTTTAAAAGAAATACAGGGAAATCAAATGCCTTAAATAGACAAACGTCTTCAGGAGAATATTACCAGGCTTGATTCTTCTCTTTGGACCTCAAAAAGTAAATTCACTCAGCTCCCAGAACTCAGCTTTATTTCTGCTACAGGAGAAGAGGTTATTTCTTTCTGTTAGACCATTCAGTCAGTACAGCTTGCTGTAAACAGGAAATAATATTTTATTTAGCATAGTAAGATGAAAATTCTATTTGAGGGAAATGACTTGTTGGGTCTTTGCAAACACCTCAATATCCCTTTTCATTTATCTCACAAGAATGCTATGGAATTACTATTTAGATTTCTTTTTAGAAGGTCCCAAATGCAGGTCACCTCTGTATTTTGAGTGCTACAACTAGACTGTCCAGGGAAGCAGAGATTTATTCTTGTACATTAGTAATGTGCAATGTTAATTTACATTATCAACCCCATCCATGTTAATCTTGTCACAAACATGAGGTGGGGAAACACATGTCTCAGCATAAGAAGAAAATGAAAACAATGAACACTTACTTATTAAGCCTTTCCTTATGCTTTGTTAATTAACTATGATGTGATAACAGTTAATTCACTAAGCATGATAAATTAGATGAAAATGGTCAGGATGCTTAAGAAAATATTTGATGTGAAATCTATCACACACATAGTGAAGATCTCACAGCCATAAAAGTAGGTGTACTTTTTTCTAGTTTTCTTTATCTCCATGGAATTGGCAAGTATCTTTTAAGCTCTAAATAGCTAATTCAATACAATAAATACTTAATCTATTCTGTTTTTTTTTTTAATCTGTAGCACTGATGTGATCTTACAGAGATATCCATGACAGTTTTCTTACTTTGCACATCCACTGCAGCAAGCAGGCTAATCCTCAGAGTGTGAAACCTCCTAACTGTCTCAAAGTCTAAGTTTCATAACCCACTGGGTGTTCTGACATTCAATTAATAGACATGGGCATTTGAACTAACTCCTTAAATATTACGAATTTCTTTTTTCATTTTTGATTGTTTGATTTCTCTCTCAGTACTTTTATCTGCAAAATGAAGGTAAAAACACAAACTCTGAATAGCTGTTGTAAAGATAAAAAATAATACTTATAAAGCTCTAGTAGAGAGTATACAACAGATGCTTAATAAACAGTAACTTTACTCTCATCTACTAATGCATTGCCTCACTGGTTAAAGTAATATTTCAACTCAGAGCATACACTTGGTCTGTGATAAACTAGATGACAAGTATGAGTCTGATTAATGAGGATATGCAGAGATCAAATAAATATATACTCTTTGGACATTTTCTACAAATTATCTTTTCATAATTTCTTCTAAATATAAGTTGTATGACTCTGGATTAGCTAAGAGGACAAAAATTGTCTATCATTGTTATGGCTTTAGTCTAGAAAAGAATAGTAATAGTGACCCTCGACTCTTGTGAAATTTCCATAACTAATGGATACCACTACAATGAAATGGACATCTTTTGATATCAATGAAATGATAAAGTGAGACAAAATTTAGGAAGATATATTTTAGAGGTCTGCTCATTATAAAGTGCCTATGATCGTCATTTTAGCAGGAACAGATAAAGTACATTCACATTAAAAACATAAGGCAACATTCTTAAATAAAATGCCTCGATGATTTGAATGATTCTACTGAACTACTGCCTCAGCTGACCAAAATTCTAAGTTGTACAGTGTAAAAGGAACTACTTTGAGCTAAAGGTTAGTTTTAGAAGAAATAGTATATGTATACTTTGCAGTAATCATTCATTTTAAAACCTGAATCTACATGTGCAGTTAACCATTCAGAAATTTAATTATTTCTATGATTAAGGTACTAGATGATTTTCTTTTGATATTGGGGAATAAATACACTTAAATAACATGCACAGGTTAGTGCAAGTCATCATGGATCATCAGACTGTAAGAATTATCAGGACATGATAAAGGGTTATATATTTCAATGGTTAAAAGCAATCTGGTTATTAGCTCTTCATTTTTGGCAATTTACCAGATTGCACAGTAGTAATCTGCCTGCCAATCAATGCAGGAGACACAAGAGATGTGGGTTTGATTCCTGGGTCAGGAAGATCTCCTGGAGAAGGAAATGACAACCCACTCCAGTACTCTTGCCTGGAAAATCCCATGGACAGAGGAACCTGGCGGGATACAGCCCATGGGGTTACAAAAGGTCAGTCAGATGCGACTGAGCACATAGGTACACATACATCTAGAGATAAAAATGCCTTCACTGTTTTCACTGATTAAACTCCAAAGTATCTTTTTCATTGTCAGCAGAAATAATCAACATTAATCAAAACAGACTCTTCTAACTATAAATAGTTGCATGAATAGTTTTAAAGTTAGTTTAATAAATAATTAAATAAGGCAAGAATCAGTTCACTTCAGTTCAGTCACTCAGTCAGAGTCTCTGACTCTTTGCCACCCCATGGACTGCAGCACCCCAGGCCTGTTTGCCCATCACCAACTCCCAGAGTTTACTCAAACTCATGTCCACTGAGTCGGTGATGCCATCCAACCATCTCATCCTCTGTCATCCCCTTCTCCTCCCACCTTCAATCTTTCCCAGCATCAGGGTCTTTCAAATGAGTCAGTTCTTTGCATCAGGTGGCCAAAGTATTGGAGTTTCAGCTTCAGCATCAGTCCTTCCAATGAATATTCAGGACTGATTTCCTTTAGGATGGACTGGTTGGATCTCCTTGCTGTCCAAGGGACTCTCAAGAGTCTTCTCCAACACCACAGTTCAAAACCAATTCTTCAGCGCTCAGCTTTCTTTTTTTTTTTTTTTTTTTCAGCTTTCTTTATAGTCTGACTCTCACATCCATACATGACTACTGGAAAAACCATAACTTACATTAGACAGACCTTTGTTGTCAAAGTAATGTCTCTACTTTTTAATATGCTCTCTAGGTTGGTCATAGCTCTTCTTCCAAGGAGCAAGCATTTTTTAATTTCATGGCTGCAGTCACCATCTGCAGTGTTTTTGTAGCCCCCCCCCAAAAAAAGTGTCACTGTTTCCATTGTTTCCCCATCTATTTGCCATGAAGTGATGGGGCCAGATGCCATGATCTTAGTTTTCAGAATTATCAAAACACTTTTGAGAACACAATTCTGCTTGGAGGGTTCCATGGAGGAAGTGCCTCATTTTCAAGAAAGGGATGGCGTTTCTTTTGTTTTCGTTCAATTCGTTCCTTCCTTTCTTTTTTTTCCTAAAGAGAAAACAAAACAAACAAACAAACAAAAACTAAAAATGTATATACAAATATGACCATTATTTTCAAATCACGTTGCTTACTGAAGAACAAAATAATCATTATAGGGTATTTAAATGTCATTTGTTAGCTTTGTTAAGTTGCATCTGATTCTTTTCAACCCCATGAACTGCAGCATGCCAGGCTTCCCTGTCCTTCAGTATCTTCTGGAGTTTGCTCAAACTCATGTCCATTGAGTTGGTGATGCTATCTAACCATCTCATCTTCTGCTGCCCTCTTCTTTCCTTGCCCTCAATCTTTCCCAGCATCAGGGTCTTTTCCAATGAGTCAGTTATTTGAATCACGTAGTCAAAGTACTGGAACTTCAGCATCAATCCTTCTAATGAATATTCAGGAAAGATTTCCTTTAGGATTTGATCTTCTTGCTGTTCAAGGGACTCTGAAGAGTCTTCTCCAGCACCACAATTTGAAAGCATCAATTGCTCAGTGTTCAGTCTTTTTTATGGTTCAACTCTCACATCCATACATGACTACTGGAAAAATCATAGCTTTGACTATTCGGACCTTGGTTGGCAAAGTGATGTCTCTGTTTTTTAATATGCTGTCTAGGTTTGCCATGGATTTTCTTCCAAGGAGCAAGCATCTTTTCATTTCATAACTTCAGTCACTATCCAGTGACTTTGAAGCCCACGAAAACAAAATCTGTTATTGGTTCCACTTTCTCCTCATCTATTAGCCATGAAGTGATGGGACCAGATGCCATGATTTAAGTATTCTGAATGTTGAGTTTTAAGCAAGCCTTTTCACTCTTCTCTTTCACCCTCATCAAGAGACTCTTTAGTTCCTCCTTGCTTTCTGCCATTAGAGTGGTATCATCTGTATATCTAAGGTTGTTGATGTTTCTCCCAGTAATCTTGATTCCAGCTTGTGAGTCATCCAGCCTGGCATTTTCAGGATGTCCTCTGCATAGAAGTTCAATAAGTGGGTGACAATATATAGCCTTGATGTACTCCATTCCCAATTTTGAGTGCATTCTTTCATGTCTGGTTCTAACTGTTGCTTCTTGATCTGCATACAGATTTCTCAGGAGATGGGTAAGGTGGTCTGGTATTTCCATCCCTTGAAGAATTTCCCACAGTTTATAGTGATCCACACAGTCAAAGGATTTAGCAGAGTCAATGAAACAGAAGTAGATGTTTTTCTCAGTTCAGTTCAGTTTAGTTGCTCATTCATGTCTGATTCTTTGCAACCCCATGCCAGGCTTCCCTGTCCATCACCAACTCCTGGAGCTTGCTCAAATTTATGTCCATTCAGTCAGTGATACCATCCAACCATCTCATCCTCTGTCATCCCCTTCTCCTCCTGCCTTCCATCTTTCTCAGAGTGAAGATCATTTCCAATGAGTCAGTCCTTCACATCAGGTGGCCAGAGAACTGGAGCATTAGCTTCAGCATCAGTCCTTCCAATGAGTATTCAGGACTGATCTCCTTTAGGATTGACTGGTTTGATTTCCTTGCAGCCCAAGGGACTCTCAAGAGTTTTCTCCAACACAGTTCAGAAGCATTAATTCTTTGGCACTCAGCTTTCTTTATAGTCCAACTCTCACATCCATACATGACTACTGGAAAAACCATAGCTTTGACTAGACAGACCTTTATCGGCAAAGTAATGTCTCTGCTTTTTAATATGCTGTTTAGATTGGTCATAGCTTTTCTTCCAAGGAATAAGCATCTTTTAATTTCATGGCTACAGTCACCATCTGCCTTGATTTTGGAGACAAGAAAATAAAGTTTCTCATTGTTTCCATTGTTTCCCCATGTATTTGCCATGAAGTGATGGAACCAGAAGCCATGATCTTAGATTTTTGAATGTTGAGTTTTAAATCAACTTTTTCACTCTCTTCTTTTACTTTCATGAACATGCTCTTTAGTTCTCCTTCGCTTTCTGCCATAAGGGTGGTATCATCTGCGTATCATGTATTTCTGGAAATCCCTTAATTGGTTAGAAAGCAATAGCAGCTAGGGAATGTTGCTGAATTATAAGTATACTATCAACAGGCATTAGCACACCACTTAATTTTTTTAAATATTAACAGTGATAATATTTTAAGAGAATTATGAAAATAGGAAGAAAAAGATCTTTAATTCCATAAATCAAAGAGAATAATTGTTAGAAGTTAGTGATGACTTTTGGAGAACAGGGTCTCAGAAATAAATTACTAGATTCAAAGGCTGAGTATGTGATGGCAGCAGAAGATACTTCAGTGTTTACAGATATTTGAATATTGAGGCTCATATTTCTTTGCTTATTATTGAGCTTGAGCACCTTTTCATTTGTTTAGTCTTCTTGTGAATTTTTTGTCAAATTATTTGCTCACCTAACTGCATGTTAGGTGTTTACAATTTTTAGCAATTTGCATATTTTCATGTAACACATATTATCCTTGTAGCATTTTATCTACATATTTTTAGTCCTTAATTTTTTTTTAAATTAACATTTCAACGATAGACAACTAAACTGTTTAAAGAGCAATACAGTCAAAACCTGCACACTCACTACCAACCTTTTGAAATAAAACATGATCAATACTTGTGCAGCCCTTGCATCCATTCTCTCACTGCACCTGTTTTTTCTCTACCCTCCAGACCTAACCATTACTCTGAATGTAGTGCTTATAGTTGCAGCACATCTCTTAATACCTTTATCACACATATATTCATCCCCAAATAACAATTTTTAGGCATATTTTTAAAATTTATGCTAAAAGGTGTCATGTTGGACTCTCAAGAGTCTTCTCAAGCAACACAATTTGAAAGCATCAATTTTAAATCAATGCTAAATGGTACCATGCTACATATTCTTTGGCAACCATCTTCTTTATAATCATATCTCTAAGATATATCTATATAGAGCTATAGTTCTAATTCAGTGATGCACAGAATCCTAGTATATCAACAATTTACAATATACCTATTTTGGTGTTGAAGACATGATGTTCTAATGTTTTCTTCCCACACAAAGACAATGCTGCTGTAAATGTCTGATTCTTTGTGCTTATAAGTCAAGAATCTCCATATACATTTCTAGGAGTGAAACTGACAGTTTGTAGGGTATGAATATGTTTGACTTTGCTGCATGACAATTTATTTTCCAAAGTTGTAACAAATTATCTTCCAACAACTTTTCAGTCAGTTCAGTTGATTAGTAGTGTCCGACTCTTTGCAATCCCATGAACTGCAGTATGCCAGGCCTCCCTGTCCATCACCAACTCCCAGAGTTTACCCAAACTCAGGTCCATTGAGTCGGTGATGCCATCCAAACATCTCATCCTCTGCCACCCCCTTTTCCACCTACCTTCAATGTTTCCCAATATCAGGGTTTTTTCAAAAGAGTTAGCTCTTTGCATCAGGTGGCCAAATATTGGAGTTTCAGCTTCAACATCAGTCCTTCCAATGAATACCCAGGACTGATCTCCTTTAGGATGGACTGGTTGGATCTCCTTGCTGTCCAAGGGACTCTCAAGAGTCTTCTCCAACACCACAGTTCAAAAGCATCAGTTCTTTGGTGCTCAGCTTTTCTAACAACCATACCTGACTACTGGAAAAACCATAGCCTTGACTAGACGGACCTTTGTTGACAAAGTAATGTCTCTGCTTTTTAATATGCTATCTAGGTTGGTCATAACTTTCCTTCCAAGGAGTAAGCGTCTTTTCATTTCATAGCTGCAATCACCATCTGCAGTGAGTTTGGAGTCCAAAAAAATAAAGTCAGTCACTGTTTCCACTGTTTCCCCATCTATTTCCCATGAAGTGATGGAACCAGATGCCATGATCTTAGTTTTCTGAATGTTGACCTTTAAGCCAACTTTTTCACTCTCCACTTTCATCAAGAGGCTCTTTAGTTCCTCTTCACTTTCTGCCATAAGGGTGGTATCATCTGCATATCTGAGATTATTGATATTTATCCTGGCAACCTTGATTCCAGCTTGTGTCTTCTCCAGCCTCGCATTTTTCATGAGGTACTCTGCATAGAAGTTAAATAAGCAGGGTGACAATAAGCCTTGATGTACTCCTTTTCCTATTTGGAACCAGTCTGTTGTTCCATGTCCAGTTCTAACTGTTGCTTCCTGACCTGCATATAGGTTTCTCAAGAGGCAGGTCAGGTGGTCTGGTATTCCCATCTCTTCCAGAATTTTCCACAGTTTGTTGTGATCCACACAGTCAAAGGCTTTGGCATAGTCAATAAAGCAGAAATAGATGTTTTTCTGGAACTCTCTTGCTTTTTCAATGATTCAGCGGATGTTGGCAACTTGACCTCTGGTTCCTCTGCCTTTTCTAAAACCAGTTTGAACATCTGGAAGTCCACAGTTCACATGTTGCTGAAGCCTGGCTTGGAGAATTTTGAGCATTACTTTACTAGCGTGTGAGATGAGTGCAATCGTGCAGTAGTTTGAGCGTTCTTTGGGACTGGAATGAAAATGACCTTTTCCAGCCCTGTGGCCACTGCTGAGTTTTCCAAATTTGCTGATATAATGAATGCAGCACTTTCACAGCATTATCTTTTAAAATCTGAAATAGCTCAACTGGAATTCCATCAACTCCACTAGCTTTGTTCATAGTGATACTTCCTAAGGCCTGCTTGACTTCACATTCCAGGATATCTGGCTCTAGGTGAGTGATCACACCATTGCGATTATCTGGTTGTGAAGATCTTTTTTGTGCAGTTCTCCTGTGTATTCTTGCCACCTCTTCTTAATATCTTCTGCTTCTGTTAGGTCCATACCATTTCTGTCCTTTATGGAACCCATCTTTGCATGAAATGTTCCCTTGGTATCTCTAATTTTCTTGGAGAAATTCCCATTCTATTGTTTTCCTCTATATCTTTGCACTGATCACTGAGGAAGGCTTTCTTATCTCTCCTTGCTATTCTTTGGAACTCTGCATTCAAATGGGTATATCTTTCCTTTTCTCCTTTGCTTTTTGCATCTCTTCTTTTCACAGCTGTTTGTAAGGCATCCTCAGACAACCATTTTGCTTTTTTGCATTTCTTTCTCTTGGGGATGGTCTTGATCCCTGTCTCCTGTACAATGTCATGAACCTCCATCAGTAGTTCATCAGGCTCTGTCTATTAGATCTAGTCCCTTTAATCTATTTCTCACTTCCACTGTATAGTCATAAGGGATTTGATTTAGGTCATACCTTAATGGTCTAGTGGTTTTCCCCACTTTTTTCAATTTCAGTCTGAACTTGGCAATAAGGACTTCATTATCTGAGCCACAGTCAGCTCCTGACCAGAGCTTTTTTTTTTTTTTTTTTTTGATGACTGTATAGAGCTTTTCCATCTTTGGCTGCAAAGAATATAATCAATCTGATTTCATTGTTGACCATCTGGTGATGTCCATGTGTAGAGTCTTCTCTTGTGTTGTTGGAAGAGGGTGTTTGCTATGACTAGTGCGTTCTCTTGGCAAAACTCTATTAGCCTTTGTCCTGCTTCATTCTGTACTCCAAGGCCATATTTGCCTGTTACTCCAGGTATTTCTTGACTTCCTACTTTTGCATTCCAGTCCCCTATAATGAAAAGGACATCTTTTCTGGGTGTTAGTTCTAAAAGGTCTTGTAGGTCTTCATAGAACTGTTCAATTTCAGCTTCTTCAGTGTTACTGGTTCCGGGATAGGTTTGTATTACTGTGATATTGAATGGTTTGCCTTGGAAACAAACAAGAGATCATTGTGTCATTTTTGAGATTCATCCAAGTACTGCATTTCGGACTCTTTTGTTGACTATGATGGCTACTCCATTTCTTCTAAGGGATTCCTGCCCACAGTAGTAGATATAATGGTCATCTGAGTTAAATTCACCCATTCCAGTCCATTTTAGTTCTCTGATTCCTAGAATGTTGACATTCACTCTTGTCATCTCCTGTTTGACCACTTCCAATTTGCCTTGATTCATGGACCTGATATTCCAGGTTCCTATGCCATATTGCTCTTTACAGCATTGGACCTTGCTTCTATCACCAGTCACATCCACAACTGGGTACAGTTTTTGCTTTGGCTCCATCCCTTCATTCTTTCTGGAGATATTTCTCCACTAATCTCCAGTAGTATATTGGACACCTACTGACCTGGGGAGTTCATCTTTCAGTGCCCTATCTTTTTGCCTTTTTATACTGTTCATGGGATTCTCAAGGCAAGAATACTGAAGTGGTTTGCCGTTCCCTTCTCCAGTGGACCACATTCTGTCAGATCTCTCCACCATGACCTGTCTGTCTTGGGTGGCTCCACATGGCATGGCTTAGTTTCATTGAGTTAGACAAGCTGTGGTCCATGTGATCAGACTGGCTAGTTGCCTGTGATTGTGGTTTCAGTCTGTCTGCCCTCTGATGCCCTCTTTCAGCACCTACTATCTTAGTTGGGTTTCTCTTACCTTGCACATAGGATATCTCTTCATGGCTGCTCCAGCAAAGTGCAGTGGCCACTCCTTACCCTCCAGCAAAGTGCAGTGGCCACTCCTTACCTTCGACATTGGGCAGCTCCTCTTGGCCGCCACCCCTGACCTATACTTACCTATACTTACTTTTTAGTTTACATTGTTATATATCCTATTGTTTGGAATTTTATTGTTGTTGTTTAGACAGTAAGTTGTGTCCAACTCCTTGCAAACCTCATGGACTGTAGCCTGCCCTGCTACATGTCCATGGGATTTCTCAGGCAAGAATAAAGGAGTGGGTTGGTATATCCTTCTCCAGGGGATCTTCCTGACCCAGAGATTGAACCCACATCCTCTGAATTGCAGGCAGATTCTTTACTGCTGAGACACTGAGGAAGCCAGCTTAATGCTTAAATTTTTTGAAGTATGTATTACAGTAAAGAATTGTTCGAAGTGACTTTATGTCCAAATGTCATGAATAATCCAAATTGTTACTGCCTCACATCTATTAATTTGTGTTATTTTATTATATAGTACATCCTTACAGGTAATGGGTTCTGAGGAGTCCATGGTCTATTAGTCTCCTTGCTGCTGCTGTTGTTCAGTCGCTCAGTCGTGTCTGACTCTTTGCAACCCCATGGACTGCAGCACACCAGGCTTCCCTGTCCTTCACCACCTCCCAGTTTTATGCCCAGTTTGCTCAGCTTTATGTCCATTGAGTCAGTGATGCCATCCAACCATCTCATCCTCTGTCATCCCTTTCCCCTCCCACCTTCAATTTTTCCCAGCATCAGGGTCTTTTCCAATGAGTCAGCTCTTCATATCATATGGCCAAAATACTGGAGCTTCAGCTTCAGCATTAGTCCTTCTAAAGAATATTCAGGGTTGATTTCCTTTAGGATTGACTGGTTGGATCTCCTTGCAGACTAAGGGACTCTCTAGAGTCTCCTCCAAAACCACAGTTCGAAAGCATCAATTCTTCAGTCCAGTCTTCTTTATGGTCCAACTCTCACATTTGTACATGACCACTGGAAAAGCCATTGCTTTGACTATACGGACCTTTGTTGGCAAAATGATGTCTCTGCTTATTAATATGCTCTCTAGGTTTTTTTCAAGGAGAAACCATCTTCAATTTCTTGGCTACAGTGTGCTCTTTCATTCTGTTAAGCACCAAGACTTTACCATGGTTAAGTAGTATACAAGAAGCCATGCATGAAGTGATTATAAAATCCAAACACATAAATTACTGTCCCTGTCCCTTAGGGAACTTTCAAAATAGATGGTTAATAACAAGTACGTAAACAACAGATAATTCCAAACTGTGTAAAATTTTATGAAACATATAAATAAGCTGTTGTGATTGATAAAAAAAAATAAAAGGAAGTTCTTACTTTCAAAGCAAAGTGGATTCAGGCATTCACTTTCAGTGAGAGGTGATGGGTAAGAGGAGACACTGGTGACGTGCACGGAGGAGAGGTGTGTGCGTGAGACTCTCACACAAGGAGAAGATGGGTGAATAGAGTGCCAGTGTGAACACAGCCTGGCAGGGATGGGAGAGGGTCCCTGATGAGAATGACATGGTGAATGTGTAAGATTTACTGTCTACTGTGGCAAGTCATCATAACATTTAGAACACAAGTTAAAAAAAAAAAAAGCTGTCAACAGGAGATTTGGAGAAGGAAGACAGAGAGTTGAGAGGTAAACAGCACCCAGGGCAACAGAGGAGGAGACAGCGATAAGCGGAAGGAGAAGTCAAGTATGCAGCATGCCCAGGGTCTAGGGTATGGGGCAGGAAAGAATACATCCTATAGGTTGAATGGTCTGGCAAAACCATAACTCTCAAAATGGAGTTCTGGGAGAGGGTTATTAGGCTTGGAGTTTATTAAGGATGGAAAGAATATTAAGAACTATGGAGTATAAACAAACTTTCCAGAAGTTTACTATAAAAAAGGGCAGCAAAATATGGAATTGTAACTGGAGAGAAAAGAATTGAGAGTTTATTTTTATTTAAGATTAAATATACTGAGACTTGATGGGAATAATCCAGGAAGGTAGAAGAATGTGGATTCATAGGTGAGTGAAATGGTAAGTTCATATTTCATTGTGTGATTGGTATAATCCTGTTTCATATTATTCTGAAAATTTATCTTCCATAGTCTCACATTTTTATTATATCAGGTGAATTTTAGAACCATTTGGTTTCCCTGCTATACTCCTTTTCAAAAAATGACTGTGTATCTGAGAATTAATATAAAATCCAAACAATGATATAGGAATATCTGAAATGTTAATAGCATTTGGTATTTTCATCCTGCAGCCTTGACTGCCTGTTTCTTTAAGTCTGTGCTAAAACTATAAAGTGGTTTCCTTGTATTCCCAAGAGCATGGTATCAGGGAACCCTTTGACAATCTCTGCTGAATGGCTTGGGAAGAGTGGCACTTTGGTAAGTATTAGTTGTCTATACTTCTTTTATCAGTACATAAAAGGAATTGATAATGTCACAAGAAGAATATGTTAGTACAAGGGTCCATTAGAACACAATTATTCATATACAACAAAAGAAGTGAAGAAAGCTGAGACTTATTTTTCTCTTAACATTTTGCTCTTTTTCATGAGAATGTTTGCATCCTTGCTACTCCCAGGAAAGAAGTTCCTTTCAGAATACTAATTGGCAAAATAAAAGCTGTAATTGGACCACTGCCAATCAACTTAATACTTTAGAGAGTGGGAGGCCCACTAAGCTAGGTGAGGGAAAAGCAGTGACCATGCTGTGTTCTCAGAAACTGAGTAAATTAACCTCTTTATCCATTCCATTTAACATGGGGAGAGAGAGGAACTTGAAGCAACTTTGAGTTTACCAGCAGATGCTAAAAACTCAGGGCAGGAAAAGCGCAATTAAGTATCAACCTTAACATCAATTAAGATAAACTGATGTTATCTTGAGAAATAATTAAAAGAGGCTTGTTAAAAAAGTTTTTTCATTGTTTGTTGGGGTATGAATCTTTTGTTTATTATTATTATTATTTTTTTTATTAAACATAACTATGAATTAATATGGGCTTCCCTGGCTGCTCAGCTGGTAAAGAATCTGCAATGTGGGAGACCTGGGTTTGATCCCTGGGTTGGGAAGATCCCCTGCAGGAGGGCATAGCAACCCACTCCAGTATTCTTGCCTGGACAATCTCCATGGACAGAGGAACCTGGCTGGCTGCAGCCCATGGGATCACAGAGTCGGACACGACTGAGTGACTAAGGACACACTAAGCACATGAATTAATATGGGAACCAGCATGAAGCATCTTACTTGATCTTTGACTACAATGTTCACTGAAAACAGTGACCCATCAAATGTTCACTCCCCAAGCTAGGTTGTACATCAAAATTTTGATATGTTACTTTATATGAAAATTGAAGTAATTAGCTCTTCTGTATAGGAGTAATTTCCCATTCTCTCTGCAAGCAAATTTCAATAAGAAATTGGTAAGATGGGAAATAGATCTATAACATGTTGTACATAGATTTTTTTTCAGGTAGCACTATATTATAGGGATATATTGTACATCAAAACAAGTTATTTTGTCTTATGTCTTTGATGAGATTTTGTTCTCCACAGGATTGATTAGAATGAGAAAGTGACTAAACATTATAATAAAACATAATGTACCTAACTTAGTATTTTACATTAGTCATGTATAACTTAGTCATCTGAGAAATTCTATCTAATTTTTGAGACTATGTGAAAATAAAACTGAAAAGTGAGACATTTACATTTAATCAGTACTCTAAAGGGCTTCCCAAGTGGTGCTAGTGGTAAAGAACCTGCCTGATAATACAGTATAAGTAAAAGACACGAATTTGATCCCTGGGTCAGGAAGATCCCCTGGAGGAGGACATGGCAACCGACTCTAGTATTCTTGCTTGAAGAATCCAACGGACAGAGCAGCCTGCTAGGCTACAAGTCCAAAGACTCCAGCATGACTGAATGAATTGAGCACATATGCACTACTTTAAGAGATACTAGCAGAATTAGCATGCATTGCCTTAATATAAGAAATTTTTTAATTTTTCTTAGAACAAAGCATCATTTAAAAGCTCAGTCTAAGAAAGTCATCATAGAACGTTACTATTCTCATTCAAACCACTGAAGCAATTTTGATTGCCTTATTTTATTACTGTTTCTCTGCATAGATTTAGCATTATAGCAGTATTAAACACATACACGAGAATAAATTCTGTTGGTATTTTTACTAGGATTTACATTAAATTTGCAAATTACTTCAGGGGAAAACTGATATCTTTATAATATTATTATATTGCTTCTATCTGAGGGCAGTTTTGCTCTAATTTCTCAAGTTTTCATTTGTGTACTTCAGGAGTATTCTGAAGTTTTCTTCATACTGGTCTTGTGCATTTTCCTAAGTTTATTCCTAGGTATCTCATCCTTTATCCTACCTTTAAATAGCCTGCTTCGGGTCCTGTGTGCTTCTCTAGTTACTGATTCTAAACTTTATGTGAAGAAACCTAGAATACTCAGAAACACTTTGAATGAAATTATGAAGGGAGATTAACACAAACTTATAAAAATATATAAAGTCCTGATAAGCAGAAGAGTATAGCACTGGAATATTTCTAGTGAGACTGACCAATGAAACAGAAAGTCGAAAAATAGACCCAAAAATATGGGAATGATCTAATGTATCTAAAATGAGTATCTCAAATCAGTGGGTAAAAAGATGTGCTGTTTCATGAAAGATGCATTTGGAAAAAATAAAGATGGAATCATATTTTCCATCATACACCAGGACAAGTTCTAAGTAGAACAAATGTTAAAATGTCAAGATATTGAAATCATAAAGTTATTAGAAGAAAAATGGGAGCTTTGATTTCAGATTTTAGAAGGTCCTTTCAACTATTCCTAAAATTGAGAAGCCATAGAAAAAGACTAATAGATTTGATACCTGAACATAAAATTAAATTCTTCATTAAATAATATGAGCAAAGTTGACAATACAATGGGAAAAAAAATTTTTGTAACTCATATCAGAAATGATAGCCTAATTTCCCTAGTACATATAAAAGCTTCTAGAAATCAAGAAGAAAAAGACCAATGAAAAAATGTTTAGTTTATGATCAGTGTAAAATGGACTCTTTATAGGAAAAATAAATACAATTAATCCTTATACAAATGAAAAATGTTCAATCTCAATCTTAACTAGAGAAATACAAATATGCAAAAAATATGCAAAAATGCAAAAAAAAAAAACGTCTGAATGACATACTTTTAACTTTAACTTTTTGAATTAACTTTTAATTCATGGTGATAGACATGAATTCAAAAATTCATGACTCATATCAATGTATGGCAAAAGCCACTACAATATTGTAAAGTAATTAGCCTCCAACTAATAGAAATAAGTGGGAAAAAAAAAAAGGAAAAAAAATTCATGTTGAACTACATGAATTTTTTAACCAGAAACCCTATTGGACCCTAAGCCCTATGGAGAAATTTTGCACTTTTTGACTAATGTAAAGTATTCAATTGGGCCTCCCAGGGTGGCACTAGCGGTAAAGAACCTGCCTGCCAATGCAGGAGATGAAAGAGACATGGGTTCAATCCCTGAGTCAGGAAGATCCCATGGAGGAGGGCATGGCAACCCACTCCAGCATCCTTGCCTGGAGAATCCCATGGACAGAGGAGCCTGGTGGGCTACAGTTGATGGGGTCACAAAGAGTCAGACATGCCTAAAGCAACTTAGCATGCAAAATACTTATTCATATGAAATGTATTTACTTATTCAAAAATCAATTAATAAAATACATATTTATGTTGATATTTTAAGATAGAAAATGATATTTTGCTTGCCCTCAACAAAAAGCAAGTATAAGCATAAGAATATTGAAAGAAACAAAAAAATATAAAGTCATTTATTATCATTTCTCCCAGTCTTCACACTTGCTTTCTTTCATTAAAAAACCACTTAAGTAAGACCATGTCCTTGAGATGGTCATCAGAAAGATCAAAAGGAAATAAAAAATGAAATAACTTTCTCATTAAATACTATTTTACTGTGTGTTAGGACCAAGTTCTACATAAACTAACCTGGTATCTTCAGTAATACACTTGTTAGATTTTTATGATTTTAGATATGAGAATTATTGCAAAGAATAAGTGGGCCACAATATTATGACTAAAGTTTTAAGCCTGAGTGCTTTAGGGAATAGTAGAATCATTAATTATTCCCAGGTGGCTCAGATGGTAATCTGCAATGTGGGAGACCAGGGTTTTATCCCTGGACCAGAAAGATCCCATGGAGAAGGGAATGGCAACCCACTCCAGGATTCTTGCCTGGAAAACCCCATGGACAGAACAGCCTGGTGGGCTACAGTCCACTGGGTCACAAAGAGTCAGACATCACTGAGCACACACACAATCATTAATAGATATGAGTAGATTGAAGAAATTATGATATATATAGAAGGAGAGGATGAATTCAACAAGGCAACTTCCAGGCAGAAACAGTCAGTAGGCATGAGACAAACAGAATTGGAATTAGGGACAGAAAAGTCACAAAAAGTACATTTAAGATACACAACTGCATTAACAAATAACACCTACCAGCCATTTTTCATATTCCTCAAGAGCTTGTTTATCTTTTTCTTTTTTCTCAGCTCTTTTCAGTTCTTCTTTTCTTTTCTCATGTATTTTTACTTTTTCCCTTTCCTTGAAAAAAACTTCCTTTTTTTCATTCCTATGTAAGATAGTATAACACATTGGCAAGTTAAAGGAGAATATATAATAAAGATTCCCCAATGTGTCTCTGCGATAAGACTGAGCATGTTAATAACATTCAAGTAAATGAATTTTAGAAAATCCTAAAGTGTTACTAATTTCAGATCTATCAAAACATTTGCTATTTTAGATTACCATTTTTCAACAGCAGTTAAGTTATCTTTTCTTTTCTCAGCAACAGTTTCCTCCTCTTTCTGTTTCTTTGCTCTTTCATATTCTTTCTCTTTTTTATTTTTCTCCTTAAGGTATTCCATCTTTTTTGCTTTCCATTTTTCAAAAGCCTGAAAAAGTTAAGAACTACCTTCTTATTGAATGTGAATATAATAAAATAGTAAAAGTACAGTTAATCACTAATTTTCAAATACTTAAAATTAAGAAAGATATTAAAGCTATTGCATACTTGCAGTGCTTCTCCTTTTCTCATAGCATTTTCTTCTTCAGTTTTCTTCTTGTTTTTTTCCTCAAGCCTTTTTTTTGAAGCTATCTTCTTTGCTTCCTTTTCTTTCATGGCTTTCCAGGCCTCAAATGATGCTAAGGCTTCTTCTCTCTTAGCAGCTCTTTTCTATTTTGGAAAAATAATAGTCATATGTGTGTGTATTAATATAAATTGACAGATATAGATATACATGTAAGTATGTGTCTTTATTTTCCTTAATTTCATCAAGTTCGGTTTCAAAGCAATCTATTTTAAATGATTTAGAAAAATTAATTTATAAAAAATGGTATCTGAATTATTCACTGTATTTTAAAATATCCTTTTCTAAGCACTTCTCAGATATTGATCTACTACCATGCATAGGAAGGAAGCTTTTTTGGGAAGTGCACTGAACAAATGTTTTCAGAGTATACTGAAATAGGTTAACTGGTACTGCAAAGTGCTCATAATGAAATATTGCATTAAAAGAAAAACATCAGCAAAGTTACAGGCCAGACAGATAATTTAAAATTTTTTTTAAATTACTAATTTTACCTCTTTCTTTAACCTATTTCAGTTTAAAATTACAGTCAAAGTAAGGTAAATTGGCCAAGTCACACAGAAAGCCACAGGTCTTTGCTTTAACCCTGAGTTTTGACTGATATCAGAGCATACAATTCTTACTGCATAAACATGTCCCAAATGTTGAAAACATGGGCCAGACTGGAAAATGTTATTACTTTACTTACTTCAGTCTAATCCCATAATATTCTGCTTGCCTTATAATATTGCTCAGCATTAAATGCTATGAAGTCTTATTACAGAGATAACATAATTTAGAAGGAGAAGTATGGCCACCCTCACTGAGCTGTGAAGACCAAATGAGCTGTCTGGCACTGACTGTGGCAGATCAAGCTCAAACATGTCCCAGTGTCCAGGCACCCCCTGCAGGGCTGCTCCACTCAGCACTATTTCTATTCATGGTAGTATTAAAAAAAAAAAAGAAGGGTTGGTTTTGTTGTGTTGTGTTTTCTTCAGTGATTTTACTTCAGAAGATGAGAAACAAATGAGCATGTTGTAGGCTATGGGGCAGGAGATAGAGGCAGAAAGTGAAGTACAAGTGAGATTGAAATGAGAGCCCAGCTCCATTCAATGGGAAGGTCAGGGGCAATCACTCAGGTAGAGGTTGGTCTTAAAGACATAAAAAATTTCAAGACAGAAAAGAGGATAACTGAAGGTTAATGTCTGAAGACCCTTTACATTCTTGGCTAAGTTGTAATAGTGAATTCAGTTTTTAGGAATGAAACAGGTACATGGTCACAAGAAAAAAAAATGTTCATAATCAATAGTGCCAAAGCTACTGCACACATAAGAAAATCTGTGTATCTATGCTTTCATGTAAACCAGTTATATTTATATCAACTAAAAATGTATAAAGTACTAGAGAAATAAAATCAGAAATCATTTTTATATACAATTTATTTCACCATTTAAAAAACAGTTGATTTAAAAATATTAAGTATTCAGAACTATTTTACTGACTTAAAAATCCAGAATATTTTTCATTTCCATATTTCAGAATACCTGTTCATTTTGAATCCTTAAGTTTTCACTTTCAATTCTTTTAATTCTGTGCATTTCATGTAAATAAATATTTTTCTTTTCTAACCACTCCTGTGAAAAGAAGAAAAAGGCGATTTGTTATGCAAACTTTCGCAAATGAATTAGAATTCTTATTTCTGAAATATATAATTAAAACTTAAAAAAACCCAAAACATAAACCTTACAAACTTTACATGTGCAAATATCATTCCTTTTTCTGATAATATTTTAATATATAACAATGAGCAAGAATTAAGAAAATCATATGTATGTTATCTTTCTCAGTATTAGGAACAGATTTCAAAGACTAAATATGATGACTGCATATATTAACATTTTCTCTGAAATTCACATGGACAATTTTCTAAAATATGATGTATTTTATATAACAGATAAGACCAAAAAAGACATCTGTTTTGAATTTTGAAAAATTAGAAAAGCTTTTTTCTAAGTAAGTTTAACTCAAATACAAAAAGTCTCAGGAAAGAAAAAAATATTAAAACACTTTTGTTCATAACAATATAAACTTTAAGTTGAAAAAGTATAAAAACATAGATATACCTTAACTATATTTTGCTTTTGTTATATTTTTATCAATTGCAATGGCAAATTATCTTTCTTTACAATTATGATTAGTTAAGCAAAGTTTAAAGTAGCCCTGGTGGCTCAGATGGTCAAGAATCTGCCTGCAATAAGGGAGACCTGGGTTCAATTCCTGGGTTGGGAAGATCCCCTGGAGAAGGGAATGGCAACTCATCCCAGTATTCTTGCCTGCAGGATTCCATGGACAGAAAAGCTTGGCAGGCTACTGTCCACAGGATTGCAAAGACTCGAACACAACTGAACACACACACACACAAGCAAACTTGGAGAAGATTTGGATTGCTCAGGCATTATAAAGGAAATGGATTAATAAATCATTTCTGACAGTTCATTTTATTCCCTGATAAAAAAATCTTATGTGATTAATTCTAATTAAAAAAACAAATATTTTCCTTTTTACCTGATAAACAGTTGCCCTTAGGTTATCTGCTCTGTCAGGTTCTGTGTTCTGTTTCTGTGAGGGCTTTTGGTCCAAGACTCTCAAAGTCCCTAAATAGTGAGAAGCTGGAGCTGTCGACGGAGTCCTCCTTAGAGAACTAGGCTTCTTTAAGAACTCAGAGGTCATTAATCTGAAAAGATCCAAATGAATCAAGATAAACTATTACAATTACACTGGTACAAGAAAGATCCATTAGATTTTGAAACTACTATATCTAAAATCTACATTATAATTTAATAAATTATAATTACTTTGAAAATGATGTGGTATTTTATTTATTAGTACACAAAGACCCCTTCAACATAATTTAAATTTTTTTACTTTAATTTACATACAGCTTCAAAATAATTTTTCTTTTTAGGTTATTTATAGTTAAAACATTTTTAAAAACATGGACTCAAGTTACATGGGAAAAAACAATACTAATAAGTAGGTTTTAACAGTTTCTTGTATTACTTTGCCTTATTGCTGCTGCTGCTGCTGCTGTTTAGTCGCCAAGTCATGTTCAGCTCTGCGACCCCATGGACTGTGGCCCACCAGCCTCCTCTGTTCACGGGATTTCCCAGACAAGAATACTGGAGTGGTTGCCATTTCCTTCTCCAGGGGATCTTCCTGACCCAGGGATCAAATCCCTTCTCCTCCATTGGCAGGCAGATTCTTTACTGCTGATCCACCAGAGAAGCCCCATTTTGCTACATAAACCATCTTAAATATAAAGTTAGACTAATAACCTCTAACTTAGGGTTGATGGGAAAATCTGGCTCACAATCTCTTCTGGTATACAAAGTTATTACACCACAGCTATTTCATTTATTTTCATAATGCCAACAGTGGCCTCCCTACTACAATAGCAGATGAGAGTAATTACAACAGAGGCCATCTGGCCTATAAGACCTGCCATAGGTACTAACTGGCAAACTCACAGAAAAAGTTTGCCGATCCCTCTTCTATTTGAGTAATAATTTTTTTTTTCTATTTGAGTAATGACAATGTAAAAGATGCAGAAGGTTTTGATTAGCACTTATGAGTTAGGCATCAGTGTGAATGATGATCAGTTCTTATCATTTTAATAAACCAACTTAGTGCATAGAACCTCAAAGTTTAAAGTATAATTTTACATGCGTTGGACAAAGACACTTAACAGAGAAGGTGAATGCTAGACTTCAGCTTTATTACTACTTTATATCTACTGTCTCAGGAAAAATAGGAGAAAGAAACCATCTCATGAGCAACGTAGAACATAGATGATCCTTAATCAATTCCTTTTATAAAAGAATAGATGCAACTAAGGGGATTGACCATGAAGTAACTAATTCATTCTTCTCATAAGAAAATTAAGAATACCAAATGAAATTTACTTTCAGAAGTTAAACTAAAACTTGCTTTGTTGAAATATAAACCTATAACTGAAGGAAAATGATAACTTTATTACCTGCTAGATGCACTAGATGCTCTATTATTTGTTGGTTTTTTATTCTTCATAGTTCTATCTTGAATTGCTTTCTATTAAATAGAAAAAGCAAAAGATTACTCACTGTATATATCACAGTTATAGTAAGAGGCCAACTGCTAGAAAGTCAATGTTTTTTGAGCATCTACTATGTGTTCAGCATTGCAGTCACCAGGAACAAATAAGGATATCACATTTAAGGGAAACTGATTGATACTAAACACATAAATAATGTGACTCATGAAAGTGATAAACTAGGTGTAATGGCAGTGACAGAGTAGAGTTGAGGAGCTACTTTAATGCAGGTGATCAGGGAAGGGCCCCTGAGGATGTGACATCAGATGATGGATAGAAAAGGGCCATGTGACACTCTGGGGAGGACTTGATAGTTGTGAGAAACAGACCAGTGAAAGGTGCTGAGACATAGTGAACGGCAGGGGGAGTTGAGGAGCGTAAGGTCCAGAAAGAACCATGAGAGATGTCCAGGCAGTGGGGAGGAGTCTGCATTGCATTCCATAATGAGAGCCCAAGGAAGAGACCTTAGAGGGGAATGACTTATTCAGACTTAAAATCACTTGGTAACGAGTAAGAATAAAGCCAAAGATTCGATCAAAAGAAATATGTTATAATCTTCCTTGTTTTATATAAATCGCCTGTTCTAATTTAAATCGCCTATTCTATATAAATTGCCTGTTAAACATTTCCAAAACCTTGTCTTTAAATCCCAGAATACCCTTCTTCCTTTTAAGGAATGACTTTTCTACTTTACACAAGCAGACGGGTGCCAGCACTAACGTGATAGCACAGCTGTAAACACATCCCTAACTTGGCATTAGTGTTTTCCTAAGGAAAATGGTTAAGGAAAAATACCTGGAATATGTCTTAATGAACCTTCTCCTTAAAATGTAGTGAAAATCTAATACCCTGTATTACAAAAGTCCTGTTCGACCACAAGTTTTCAGGTAACTGTTATTTTCCCCAATAGTAAATATACATAGCCACCAGTTAACTGCAGGAGAAACTGGATAAAGAAAACTCAGGAGAAATAGAGGCTAAAAATGCTTCACCATAAATTTTAACAGTATAGTACTCTAGTGTAATATAGTATATTGCTGTTTGTTGCTCAACTCTTTGCGACCCCATGGACTGTAGGCTCCTCTGTTCATGGGATTTCGCAGGCAAGAATACTGAAGTGGGTTGCCATTTCCTTCTCCAGGGGATCTTCCCAACCCAGGGACAAACCCGTGTCCCCTGCATTGGCAGGCAGATACTTTACCTCTCAGTCACCAAGGATGCCTGCAATATTGCATAGGGACAAGTAATTCTACATATCACAAATCTGGTTCTCAAGGTAATGATAATAATATTCCTGATAATGACCCTGTCCTTCCATTTAAATAGGCATGGATGCTGATAAATATTTCTTAAAAGATTTTTATTTTTAAATTTTTTAAAGTATTTAAAAAGATATCCAAAGGAATACATTTCACTAATCCCAAACCCTCAGAAATTATTCCAGACAGCTATATTTTTATAACATGAAGACCTACAGAAATCAACCCACTTCTGGGTATGTATTTCTGAAACATTTAAAAGAATATTATGATCATATACCTCTGAAAATTTTAATGAAATGCTGGGTTTTACTGTACTCACTTCAACACTTCTCTGAAGTGAAAATTCTACTGAATACAGACCACGTGACAGTATAATACCACCATTAAAAGACGAGTCTCACACAGATAATTTAGAAGTACCTACCATGGAAGATAAAATATTTAAGAGTTTTATTTTGAGTTTTAAGGTGCAGTATAGATGGTACAATTTTATATAAATACCTTTGAAGACTCAGTACACAAGATACTCTGAAGTTGTAGTAGTGGTGGCTCTTCAGCTGTTAAGCCATCATGCATAATCAGTTCAGCTTTCTTCTTTTCTTCTTCAACGTCACCAACAGTCACTTGACTTTCCTTGAGTTTCTCAAGTGCAGTAGTGACAAAGTCTATCAAAAATGAGGTCTTTTCATTTTCAGTTGATTTCAAGGAATTATGGCTTTCAGTGCATTCTTCATTCTGATATACTTTGTGACAAAGTAACAGAATTAAATCTCCCTTCTGAATTAAGGAGGTGGATAACTGATTCATTTGCTTTCTGCTAAATGAAAACTGTCTCTGATCTTTCTTGCAAAATAGAAATGGAGAAAACAACCATACTCAACTTGAATAAACATTTTTCCAAAGTGATCTATAACAGAGAAAACAGCTACTAAATCTACTAAAGCATTTGGTACACCTCAGGAAAATATCATATAAGTAAATAGAATGGAATAACCATCCTGAAACATAGAAATGTCACAAATGTTTGTATAAATCAAGTAAGTGAGATAGCAATATCTATTCTATTTAAAAGCCTGTGTTTCTTAGCTGGAACCAAAGGCATAGATCTCTAAGCTACCACAGTTACTAGCAATGCAGTTGTGAAATTGTACAGACACAGAGAAAACCAAGAATCAATGCAATTCTAGAAGAGTCTGCCACACAGAGAATAAGGTCATCTGCCAGAGTTTTACTCCCACTAAGATTCAGTGTTGCCTCTGATAACAAAAGGGCAGGAATGGAAGGCCTAATACTCACCATCTCAGTGCTCAAGGGACAGGCTCTGGCATGGAGGATTCAGTTTTGCTTTTACAGAATTGCTTCTACTATTTTGATTCTATCACACTTTAGAATGTACAACAGAAAATCAGTGCTTTCTGTGCTGATCACCAACTTTCAGTTCTACTAGTACCTGGCCAAACCTGTATCTTTACTGTCAAAGTCTTAATGCTGAGGCTTTCGTTACAGCCATTTTTGGGGAGCTCATTTTGAGGTAAGCTAGATATAATATCACTTTATAATTCCAATTATATGTTCATATTTGGACAGTACTCATGATTTAAAGTATCAATAATGGATTCTGCTAATCAGTGTACTCAGTGAAAAGAACAAGGACTTTGGAGCCAAAGATTCAAATTATGGCTCCATCACTGACCTTGGGTATGTTTCCCAATATCTTTGCACTTCAGTTTTTCTCATCTGTAAAATGATAAAAATTATACTACACAGTAAGCACTTAATAAATGCGAGTTATGCATACCAACCTTAGAAACAGTTATGCCTTTATATCTCATAGGACTAAGGAAAGAAAGAATGTTAACTTATTTATACCTCACACTTACTGTGTGTTAACTACAGTCCTGTTATATGTGCTTTACATGTATTAATTAATTTAATTCTTATAACCACTCTACTCTTATGAGCATTTTAAAGATCAATATATAGGGCCAGAAAGGTTAGTTACCTTCTCATGTACCTTGTACCTGGATTTAAGTCCACCTTAGTCTCAATTTAAAAGTTCACCTAACCATTATGCTGAGTATTGGAGCAACAAATCCATAATAATAGCTCACCCTGAGTGAATACTCTACTTTGTCAAGAATTGACTTAGTGGCTAAAATGCATAGCATCTCTTAATTTTCACAATAGGCTAATGAGGTTGATTATTATAACTTGGGGGATTGAGGCAATTTCTCTTAAACTGAGAGATTAAGTTCTGCATCTATAATCACAAGGTTAATAAATTGCATCACTGAGATTAAAACTCAGGCAAACATAAACATATATTATTCCTGTAACTATGTGAAGTATTACTCCTTTGGCATACTTCTATGGCATTCTAAGCAATACAGAAGTTCACAAATAAAATGCAGTAGGATACTTTGATATAATCACCTGTAATGGAGGCTTTTTCCTCAGATCCTAGTGAAAAGGAATCTTTAAGATTTTCTTTATCAGATGATGATGGTACACTTGTTAACCATGGATCCTATTTAAAGAAACTATGAAAGTTTAGCTCTCAAGATTTGTGGAGGGCAATAACAGTATTAAGACTACTTCATTACTCTGAAATATGCATCATTAGTTTTCTACTGAAACACCATAAGGGTTAAGTCAAAGGAGGTTATAATATACTTTACTTTCAAGTTAAGAGCTCTTTCAGTTCTTTAACTGAAACTTCTAAATCCATCTTTAGCAATTTTCAAAACTGCTGCTGCTCTAAAATCAAATCTCAGAAATACTTAAGTATTTGACATCTCTTTCTCTAAGTACATACTTTCTAAGAAAGCATAAAGATCGTAGGTCAAAAACCCTTAGTTTGAAATGAATATTAATAGTTGTTCAAACAAAAGCAATTCATAAAACCAAGTGCATGTGTGTGTGTGTGTGTTGTTGTTTCAGCCATGTCTGACTCTTTGTGACTCTGTGGACTGTAGCTCACCAGGCTCCTCTGTCCATGGGATTCTCCAGGCAAGAATATTGGAGTGGGTTGCCATTTCCTCCTCCAGGGAATCTTGCCGACCCAGGGACAGAACTCGCATCTCTTTTATTTCCTGCATCGGCAGGTGGGTTCTTTACCACTAGTGCCACCTGGGAAGCCCAAAAACCAAGTAGCTACTTCCAAATGTTTTAGATTAGAAAGTACATAGATTTCATGCACTTTAGTTTTCCTCAAAATTACTATCTCTGAAATAAAATAATTATATATGAAATGAAGTAATTATATTTGTGTTCCTATATTAAACATCTCTTTGTAGGATAATACTCTAGTCTAAGGGTGATGATACTATAAGAAGTTTGATTTTTATTGTATAAAAATTTTTATTTTTTTCCCATATATTTAATGTCAAAAGCAATAAAGAGAAACCATCTGGGAAGATGGCAGAAGGGCTAAACACTGGAGTTTACCCTAAGAGATGAAGCTTTACCCAAGGAGATTTGCAAATTAGTAGCTTTTCTCCTGAGAAAATTTCCCCAACTGTGTAGCTCAAGTAGTAGTAGGCTGCGACCCTACCAGACTTGCTTGAGGAGTCAGAGAATAGAGTTTAGGAACAGAAGATCAGCCAATAAATTTGGGCAGAGGGCAAGAACCTCAAAATTGGCATATAAAATCCACCTCAAACCCTTGGCTGAACTATGCATGGCATGGAAAAGACCTCAGAGGGCCCTGTAAAATTGTAGTAGCTAGAAAGTAAAAAAACTAAGCAGAAGTTTTAGTCAATGTCCATGGCAAGGGAGACAGAGTTAGATATTTAAGTCTGGCCATAAAATCAGTAATGATAGAACACACGTTCAGAGAAACATAATAGAACCCAAAATTTCTACAACATATCATCCATAATATTCAGTATTCAATCAAAAAATTAAGTAACAGAAAACAGTGACTTATACTATGAAAACAAACAACAAAAACAGTCTATAGTAACCAACCCAGAGATGACCCAGATATTGCAATTTGCAAACAAGAACTTTAAAGTAGGTATCATAAATATCTTCAAGCATTTAGGAGGAAAAATATATACATAGTGGTGGAACAGATGGGTATCTTGTTATTAGATACAGAAAATACAAAAAAAAAAAAAAAAAAAAATTGGAAATTCCAGAGTTGAACAGTACTGAAATTAAAAAAAAAAAAAAAATTACTGATAGACTTAACAGCCAATCAGATACAGTAGAAAAAGGCAGTGAACTCAAAGTCTTTGAAGACAGAATTTGAAGAAAACAAAGGTGGAAAGACTGAAGAAACATGAACATGAACATGAGAGACTGGTGAGACATATCAAAAATTTCAATACACTAGATTACAAACGAGAGAAAAGAAAATGAAACAGAAAAAAAAAAAAACTAACTTCCCATTTTCATGGAAAATATCAGTTTACAGATCCTGACACTTCAATGAAATCCAAGCAGGATAAATATAAAGAAAAGCTATACCTAGGTACCTTGTAGTCAAATTATTGTAATTCAAAGAAAAAAGACAAAGTTTAAAAAAAAAAAATTCAGAAAGCTGTCAGAAAAAAAAAAAAAACCCAAAATGTTATAAAATGAGTACAACAAGGTAAATTTCTGCTGATTTTCTAACAGAAATTATAGAGGTCAGGAACAATGGAAACCTATAAAGAGCTGGAGGTAGGAGAAGAGAACTGTCAGCCAAGTACATATTCAGCTGTCATCCTTCAAAAATGAAGATAAACTGAATTTTTTTAGATAAGTAAAGATTGAGCAAAGCTGTCACTGTCTATAATACAAGAAACATAAAAATAGGTTCTTAAGATTGAAGGGGAATAACACTAGAAGGAGTATGAATCTAAAGGAAGAAATGAAGATCCTTAGAATGGTATATACCTTAGAATAGAATATAAATCTAAGAAAACTACAAATGTTTATTCTAGTTTATTCTACTCTTTTAGTTCTTTAAAAGTCTAAGACTAAAAGTTTAAAATCATTCATCATAAAATAACCGTTTGATCAAAAAAGAGATCACAAGAAAAATTAGAAAACATATTTAAAGGAATGATAATGAAAATAAATGGCATAAAAAATGGTGCTGCTAATCAGCGCATTAGAGGAAAATTCATAGTTTTTAAAAGTTTTAATAGAAAAGATGAAAAGCTTAAAATGAAGGGACACATTTTCTAACTTAAAGATAAGTAAATTAAAACCAAAGAAAATCCAAAGAAAATAAAAGAAATAAAGAATAAAGAATAAAAATCAGTGAAACTGGAAACAAACAATAGAGAAAACTAACAGTCAACATTGGTTCTCAGAAAAATTTAACAAAACTGACCAATGCCTGTCAAAATTTAACAAGAAAGACAGAAAACACAAACTATACATTAGAGATGAAAGATGGAATGTCATGATAATTTTATTGCCATTAAAAGCATAAAGGAATATCACAAACAACTTTATAAATTCAGCATCTCAGATAAAGTGGTCAAATTTCTAAATAGACATAAATTACTAAACTGATGAAGTAGCAAATCTGAATACCAAAGTATCTATCCAAAACAAGAAAAAAGTCAAATTTAGTATCAAAGACCTCTCCACAAAGAAAATTCTAGCCCCAGATAATTTTGCTGGTGAATTCTCCCAATTACAGAAAAAATGATACCAAATTTTTGGTTTCATACCAAATTTTAGAAAACAAAGAGAAAGGAAACACTCCCCAATTCACATGATTCCCATGCCTGACAATAACATTATAAGGAAAAAATTATAGTCTGCCTCCATAAACACAGATGTAGAAGTCTTAACAAAATATTAAGAAATGAAATCTCACACTAAAATAACCTACTATGACTGACCAGATTTTATCCCAGAAATACTGAGTTAATTTAACAGAAAACTATAGCTATGTATCATCATACAAAGACATACACGAAGCAAAGGTAGGAAGTGAGGCTAGAGCAAAAAGGAAAGTGTCATCCTTTCCACATCTAGCTGTGACACTTGAAGGAAAGTAAGGCAGTAGAGAGGTGCAGTGTCATGTAAGAATTCACACACAGTTTAAGAGACATAAGTATAGCTGAATGTGGATGATAACAGACCCTTCCAGAGGCAAAGATTATGGATACAGGAGAGAGAAAGGTAGGACAAAAAATTAATGGAAATCCCTGAAAAGGTGGGCTTAAAGAAGATTCACAGTATGCTCAGGAAAATTTTATAATGAGGAATAAGGAAATTTTAAATTATTAAAAACAAAAGTATCTAATATACCCAACAATAAAACAATAGATCTACATTATGGGTTATGTTATCGTCGTTAAGGTGAATGTAGTCTCAAGATCACCTAGCAACCCAGAAACACTTCAGTGCTCAGTGCTAAGAGATTTTAAAAAAAAAAGCATAATACAAAACATTATGAATGTTAAGATGACAAATATGATAAAATAAGTGTAGGAAAAATAGTCCCAAAGGGAATTAGAATAATGAACATTGTTGTTATTAACTGGTGGGATTATGAATAGATATTTTTCGATTAAACTTTCTGTCATAATGTTACTTTAAAAACTTTAGGAATACTTTTTTCTTTAATCAAGGGACATAACATGCATTACAAAGAGGATTTAGTTAGGCATCACTACCGGTCTGAATAATGTCCCTCAAAATTCATGTCTATCCTCAATCTAAGATGGAATTAATTAAGATGAGGATACACTAGCCCAGGGTGGACCCTAAATCAAATGACTGGTGCCTTTTTTTAGAGGAAAGTGAGGGAAGACACAGAGACCAAGTACAAAAGGCCATGTGATGACGGAGAAAGGGATCAGAGTGATGCAGCAGACAGCCAAGGACCACCAAAGGGTTCTGACAACCACCAGAGGCTGGAAGAAGCAAGGGAGGATTTCTCTCTAGAGTCTTCAGAGAGAATGTGACCCTGTCCACACTTTGATTTTGGACTTCTGACCTCCAGAACTTAAAAAACTTGTGTTGTTTTAAGTCTAGTTTGTGGCAATTTGTTGTAACAGCTACAGTGAACTACCACAATATCCACTTGGTCAGATGATCTTATTCAATATACAATAATTGTTTGGCTTTGATAAGACCATCTCTTCTCCTGATTTTTATAACAAATTAGGACATAGCACACTGAAGTTAGAGAGGTTTGTATCAAATTGCTGCTTTACTGGTAAAGCTAACCTACAGGACAAGAGTGGAACAAGAACCTACTGTAATCACACTTCTGGTCTGAACTGGAGAGATCCATTCATTTAGCTGCAATACAAAGGACTTCCTCTTCTTCCTCTGTACCACCTCTCTGACTCATATCTGAACCACAGAGGAGTCAGAAGAAAGAAGCTTAGCCAGGTACTGTTTAGTTTTCTCTGATCTGCTTAAGCAGACTGTGGAGCAGGAATGTTCTTCTCATACTTATCGCTTCTGAAATGTGAGGTGGAAGTTTCCTAGCCATAGTGAAATTTAACAAAGAAGGCCAAGTGTTCTCCCCTAAAGACAATACACAGTAAACTCCTGATGAACTCCTGAAGGATCATATCTACTCCCATTGTGGTATCCCAAAAAAGATAGGATACTGCTGTGAACATTCAATATACATTTGTTGAGTGATTAAAACCAAATGAATAAAATGACACTGGCCATAAATTATACAATTAAAATATGTGTAAATATATACTTGCAATTAAAGTGTTGCATAGATTCAAAAGGACTGCACTGTTTTTTCACATTTTACTTTCTCTGATATTGGATGCATCTTATAATGACTGGTGTGTTATAGCTTAATTAGCAGTTTTCTTCTTTCTTAGCGGTACACGAAATAATTCTGCATTTTTGCTCTATCTTACAATGCAGTTTTAGACCCAATAGAATATATTTAAAGAATTTAAGTTCCTTGTCATTTGCTGAAGAAAACATGTAAAACACACACAAACACACACATGCATGTACACAAATAGTCTCTCTTTCTCTTATAATCAGATGCAAAAATCTGAACTCAAAACACAATTCAGCAACAGTGCTAACCTCAGGATCAAGATTTTCAGAGAATGCATTCTTCTCAGCTTCTGGTTGTCTGCCATTCAGCCTCGGGAGGAACGAAGGTGTGGAATGTGCCTCAAATTCTTCATGTGGGACAGTTTCTTTATCATCTCCTAGGCTATCTTTCTTCTCCCCATGGCTGTGCTTTTTCAACATGCTCCTTGGTCGAGGTGAAGGCTTAAAATGGTTGTCTGCTTCAAGGCTGCTGTTATTTTCTGCAGAAAAATACAATGCTTTAATACATTTAATACAGTAAAAAAGTATATTTTTTTAAGATGATCATGGCTTCTCCTACACCCCAGGTGCCACCAAACTTCCCTTCTGTTTCCAAGCACCTTGCCTCTCTGTCCTGGACAAGAAGCCCACACCCTTCTCTACAAAGAACTCCAGAAAGTAAAAATAGGTAAAAAAAAAATTTTTTAATGGCTGCCATTCTGAAAGTAACTAGTATACTTCACTCTTGTGAGTAGTGAACTATTTTACTTTATCAACTCTCATAGTATTATTTTTTTTTTAAACAAACAAAACCATGTCTTGATTTCAGCCTTTATAAAATGAGGCAGTTCATACATCAAACCTTTATTGAGTGTTGGCCGCCAGGCCCTGTTCACATCATTCACATTAACAGATCTCAGAACCAAGACACTGGCAATGGCCCTGTCCTAGGATTTTAGAGGTTGGGGAGGAAGATGACTGCAAACAAATAAAATTATAAGACAAAGGTAAGTGCTGTAACAAGTATGAAGATGATGTCGGTACAGGGGTTGAAGAGCCAACGTCCCTGGAAAGAGGAATGGAGACCTCGACAAATTCTGAGTCCATAAAACCTCTCCAGCAGTTACTAAAATTCCTCAGTTACTGTTTCCACTACTTCTAAGTTTAAAACAACATTTGAATGCTGGTATACTTCCAGCCCTCAAAACATGATATACAAGTTTTTTACATGAGATTTTCCCTAAATTTCACCTTATATATATATATCCATTTCTCCACTGTCCTACCAACATATTCTTCCGACAAAGCTGCAAAATTGAATACCTTTCTCTTTTTTACCTGGAATTGGGGTTATAAATCCTGCTAGAAGATTCTACAGTCAGACCTAATTGGAACCACTATAAATGTTTCACTGCTAATTTTAGGTATGTCCTAAATTCTGGTCAAATGTCCAATTTAAAATCTAAGAGTTATCCTAGATTCCTCCCTCAAAATCCAAAGCATCATGATACCGTATTGACTCTACCTCTAAATATCTCTCATTTATCCCACTTTCTACATCCCCACTGTCAGTTCCTTATCCAGTCTTGCCTAGATAGTGCCTCAGCAACGTTTATAAAGCACAAATCAGGATCACACCACCCCTCTCCACAAAGTTCTTCAGTGGCTCCCCATCATCCAGTCCTGCAAGCTCATTGCCTCTGAACAATATAAAAGCTTTCATAGTCTTGTCCGTGGTTACCTGTGCTGCCTCGTCACCGGCACACTCCCTTGGTAATCTGTCCTGATATGCTGGGCTCACTGTCCTTCTGCAGTTGGACCACATCTCTCTTGCCACCAAACTTTTACCCTAGTTCTTCCTTAGCTGAGGGTGTCCACTTCTGGCTTCTCCTGACAAATGCTTGCTTGTCTTTGGAATCTCAGTTTAAGCAGAATATTATATAAAGCTTGATAAAAGGTTTTGAGTCTTTTTTACTGTAAAAACACTTAACAGGAGATCCATTCTCTGAACAAAATTTTAAGTGCAGAATACAGTATTATTACCTAAAGGCACAAAGCCATATAGCAGAACTCTAGAACTTGTTCATCTTACTAACTGAAACTTTACACCTTTTGACTAGCAATTCCCATTTCCCTCTCCCTCCAGCCACTCTTAACTACCATTCTTACATTGAAATATTAGCCCCAAAACTGATATATTAGGAAGTAGGACCTTTGGGAGGTGATTATGTCATAACGGCGGACCTTCATGAATGGAATGAGTGCCCTAAGAACAATGTTCTAGAAAGTTCCCTTGCCCTTTCCACCATGTAGATACAATGGGAAGCCTGCGACATGGGAAAGGACCCTATCCACCCATATGAGCCCTGTGACCTCAGACTTTCATATTCCAGAACTCTGAGAAACAGATTTTTATCGGTTATGATTCACCCAGTTTGAAGTTTCTGGTTGTGCTGTGCTGCTAAGCTACTTCAGTCAGGTCTGACTCTTTGAGAACCCATGGACTGTGGCCCACCAGGCTTCACTGTCCTTGGGATTTTCCTGGCAAGAATACTAGAATGGGTTGCCATTTCCTCCTCCAGAAGATTCTCCCAACCCAGGGATTGAACCTGTGTCTCCTGCATTGGCAGGTGGGTTCTTTATCATTAGCACCACCTGGGAAGCCCCAGTAGTATTTGGGAAGTATTTGATTACAGCAGCCCAAATGACTAAGACAGTATTGGAGGATTGGTACTACATCTCTACTGCTGCAGTTGTAGTTACCATCACAGTGCTTGTAACAGTGAAACATATCATACAAACAACAAATATGTGTGGATAAATAAAATGATCTTCCTATGAACAAATGCTGAATAATAAAGTGAATAGTAAAAGCATTTATAGCTTGCTTAGTTTATGCCAGATTGCTCTAAACCCTTCAGATACATAAACTCATTTAATTGCCTCAAACCCCTTGTGGTTGTTCAACTATTGTCCCCTTTCACAGATAAATAAAATGAGGAACAAAGAGCTCATGTACCCATGGTTATAAACTCTAGCTTGTGGAATTAAAGCAGGAGCACCCTGGCTCTAATGCTAATGGAGTCAAGGTGCTCCTGCTTTAAAGTTAAAAACAGCATACCCTGTAAAAATTACTTTCTACAATCACCATCTATGTGACCATTACCTGATGAAATGAAAGTGTTTGATTATTGTACTTTTTATAGCAGACAATATAAGTCTGAATTTGGCAATAAGGAGTTCATGATCTGAGTGAGCCACAGTCAGCTCCCGGTCTTGTTTTTGCTGACTGTATAGGCCTTCTCCATCTTTGACTGCAAAGAATATAATCAATCTGGTTTTGCTATTGACCATCTGGTACTGTCCATGTGTAGAGTCTTCTCTTGTACTGTTGGAAAAGGGTGTTTGCTATGACCAGAGCATTCTCTTGGCAAAACTCTATTAGCCTTTGCCCTGCTTCATTTTGTATTCCAAGGCCAAATATGCCTGTTCATCCAATTAGCTCTTGACTTCATACTTTTGCATTTCAGTCCCCTATAATGAAGAGGACATCTCTTTTTGGGTGTTAGTTCTAAAAGGTCTTGTAGGTCTTCACAGAACCATTTAACTTCAGCTTCTTCAGCATTACCGGTTGGGGCATAGGCTTGGATTACTGAGATATTGAATGGTTTGCCTTGGAAATGAACAGAGATCATTCTGTCATTTTTGAGATTGCATCCAAGTACTGCATTTTGGACTCTTTTGTTGACTATGATGTCTACTCCATTTCTTCTAATGGATTCTTGCCCACAGTAGTAGATATAATGGTCATTTAAATTAAATTTGCTCATTCCAGTTCATTTCAGTTCACTGATTCCTAAAATGTCAATGTTCACTCTTGCCATCTCCTGTTTGACCACTTCCAATTTGCCTTGATTCATGGACCTAATGTTCCAGGTTCCTGTGCAATATTGCTCTTTACAATATCAGACATTACTTCCATCACCTGTCACATTCACAACTGGGTGTTTTTGCTTTGACTCCGTGTCTTCATTCGTTCTGGAGTTATTTCTCCACTGATCTCCAGTTGCATATTGGGCACCTACTGACCTGGGGAGTTCATCTTTCAGTGTCCCATCTTTTTGTCTCTTCATACTGTTCATGGGGTTCTCAAGGCAAGAATACTGAAGTGGTTTGCCATTCCCTTCTCCAGTGGACCACATTTTGCCAGAACTCTCCGCCATGACCTGTCCGTCTTGGGTGGCCCTGCAGGGCATGGCTCATAGTTCCATTGAACTAGACAAGGCTGTGGTCCATGTGATCACGTTGGTTAGTTTTCTGTGATTGTGGTGTTCATTCTATCTGCCCTCTGATGGATGAGGATAAGAGGCTTATGGAAGCTTCCTGATGGGAGAGACTGACTGAGGGGGAAACTGGGTCTTGTCGGGAGTTGGTGATCGACAGGGAAGCCTGGCATGCTGCAGTCCATGGGGTTGCAAAGAGCTGGACACGACTGAGTGACTGAGCTGAACTGAACAGCAGACAAGTGAGAACAAAGGAAACTTTCAGGTTCTAATATTTTTATAAAGCATTAAATGATATTCAGCAATATCTCATCATGTTAAAAATATTGCTGTAAATGTGATAAGTAAAAAAGTCTAAAAATTTAGAGGATAGAGCTAAACTTGTTAACCATATTACTTCTTTAATGAATAAATTATTCATTTATATATTCAAATACTTAAAATATTCTACATGCCAGGCACTAACCAGAAGACTCAACTTTTTCCTTCAACTTGAGTAACCTTGGAGTAATGATTTCAAATATTTTATACCAAAATTCCACTTCCAGAAGCATCAAGTTTTCAGAAAGAAAAAAAAAGTCTATAATTATCAAAATGTCATTTCACTATCAAATATGAATGATTACTTATTTCAGTAATTATTTTTATCCTACATATACTGATTTGCAAATGGTTAATGATTGTTCAAAAATTCAGTATTGCATATTCATAATCCTGGGGCCATCTTGTGGTCAAAGTACAGCATTTCTCTATTCATTTTAATTTGTCACAGGTTTTAAAAAAGGTATTAGATGAATTATTGCTGATTACCATAAAGTTTTAATTATGTATTTATATCTATGTCAGACTAATTTTTAGCTTCTGTAGTATGCTCACAGTTTCTTATCACCTAATGAAAAGCTTTTCAGAATCAGGACAAATAGGATAAACATAATCTATAAAAAATCATTTTCAAACTCAACTAGGACTAAGGAATACTACATACTCTATCTTTCATGAAGATTCACTGTGCATATGTCTTTACTAATGGTTCCAAGAAGTTCTGTCATAAAGAAATCAGTTTAAAATTTCTATAACTGTGTTTTCCCCTTAATACAATGAACAAACTGTGGAAACTACTGTGGGAAATGGTGATTTATTGGATTATTCACTATTTGATTGTGTTTCCCTTCTCTCCATTTTTTATTTTACTCAGTACACTGGTAAGGTACATTTTAGCAAGTAAATTCTATTTCATTAGACTTTGTGCTTACACTTTTGTAGAAGTTTATAGTTTGAGACATACTTCAGTGTGTGCTGTCATGTCTGACTCTTTGCAACCCCATGGGACTATAGTCTGCCTGCCAGGTTCCTCTGTCCATGGAACTTTCCAGGCAAGAATACTGGAGTGGGTTGCCATTTCCTCCTCCCAGGGGATCTCTCCAACCCAGGGATCAAACCCACCTCTCCTGCGTCTCCTGCATTGGCAGCTGGATTCTTTACCACTGTGCCACCTGGGTACATTCTTCAAACAATTCTGTAGGAAGGGAGAGAAAGTTTCCTCTCCTCCTCATGAGGACAGTAAAGTGAAGTGAAGTCACTCAGTCGTGTCCAACTCTTTGTGACTCCATAGGCTGTAGCCCACCAGGCTTCTCCATCCATGGAATTTTCTAGGCAAGAGTACTGGAGTGGGTTACCATTTCCTTCTCCAGGGGACCTTCCCGACCCAGGGATCAAACCCAGGTCTCCCGCATTGTGGGCAGACGCATTACTGTCTGAGCCACAGGAATCCCCATGAGGACAGTAGGTCAGTTCACTTCAGTAGCTCAGTCGTGTCTGACTCTTTGCGACCCCATGAATCACAGCACGCCAGGCCTCCCTGTCCATCACCAACTCCTGGAGTTTACTCAAACTCATGTCCATCGAGTTGGTGATGCCATCCAGCCAGGCTTACCCTATTGCTAAGGTCATACATAATTAACATACAGTGGATTTCTCCTTAGTATCATTGCTGATTCATATCTTCTCCTCATCTGAAAGTGGATAGAATTGTCAGGGGTGGAAAATGGAGTGGGTCCCTAATACATATCTGAAATAAAGCTTTGCCTGAGGTTATCAGTGCTATCTAATATATAAAGAATGAAATACTTACCAGTATTGTATTTAATGATGATATAAAGGAAAGAGGTTTTTGTGAAGGTTAGTATCAACTACTACTGTTTTCCATAAAAGAGAAAAAGACTGGAAGACCCCAAATCCTTCACCTTCTATGCCCTTGTTCCTGCATGGCAGCCCAGGGGATCTCATGGCAGTTGGTACCTGCTTCACTCCATCTCTGCTCTGCTATGTCCAGAGCTCAGTAGAATTGTGGAAAAACTACTATAATGGTCACACCAGGAACTTCCCCACAGAAAACTGAGTTTTAGTGAATTTTCCTGGGGAACAGAGACACCAAATGGAGATTCTCCTTCTTAAGGAAAGTCTGGAGGCTTAAACGATCAGAGTAACACCACCTCTCTCCCCCATCCCAATTTCAAATATACCAATGTCACACAGATAGTCTAGCAAATGGCTGCATGGAAATGATTCTTTAAGGACTAGTCCCAGTGCTGCGCTCTAACCCTAACATCTGGAGTGTGAGCTGGATTAGAAAGGATTCCACTGTAGTTACACTGCTAAAAGCAAAATTGGAGCTCACAGGTCTAAGTGAGGCTGGATGTGGATGCTCAAAGTTCTTCCACCTCCTGCGTTCAGTCTTGCATCTCTGCTGGTGCCTGATAGGAGGCCAAAGAACTTTCAGTCATCCACATCCAGGCTCACTTAGGTCTATTACCTTCAATTTTGTTTTAAGCAGTGTAACTACAATGAAATCTTTTCTAATCAATCTCATGCTCCAGACATTAGGGTTAGAGCAGCACTGGGGCAGTCCTTAAAACAATCATTTCCATGCAGCCATTTGCCAGAATATTTGTTTGACATTTGTATATTTGAAATGGGGTTTGGAGGAGGGGAGGGAGAGGTGTTGTTGCTCTTATTATTTAAGCGTCCAGACTTTCCTGAGAATTACAGCTTTCCTCTATGGTTCTGGGTTTCCTGGGTCGCACTAGTGGTAAAGAACCTGCCTGCCAATATAGGAGACATAAGAGACGTGGGTTCGATCCCTGGGTTGGGAAGATCTCCTGGAGGATGGCATGGCAACTCACCCAGTATTCTTGGCTGGAAAATCCCATGGACAGAGAAGCCTGGTGGGCTATGGTCCATAGAGTCACAAAAAGTCAGACACAAATGAAGCAACTTAGTACACACACATGTACCCAACCTCTACACAGCCAGGTCTCCAATTTATGGGCTTCCTTGGTGGTTCACATAAAGAATCTGCCTATAATGCAGGAGACCTGGCTTCAATCCCTGGGTTAGGAAGATCCCTTGGAGAAGGGACTGGCAACCCACTCCAGTGGGTTCTTGCCCTGAGAATTCCAGGGACAGAGGAGCCTGGCGGGCTATAATTCATGGGACTGCAGAGTTCAACACAAGTTAGCGACTAGACCAAACCAAACCAACAAATTACCTGAAGGTGTACTTTTGATTGGAAAAATTCTAGGTTTAGCTTCCATTTTAATTTTCTCTTTTTCAACTTCCTGTTGTTCATTTTGAGATTCAGATAAGGAATTTACAACTATGCCTTCACCATCATCAAGTGCAGTGTCATCGTTTTTGATAGAGACTACTGGCTCATGTTTCCTCACATCATGGCTTGATTTCTTGGTTTTTAAAAAAGACAGTTTTGGAGAATTGTTTTCTTCATCATCTGATATGTGAAAATTATTTGTTTTTTTCTTAATTGAATTTTCATCTACTGAGGTGTCAGAAAAATCACCTAAGGAAACTGAAAAATAGAAGAGAAAAATATTTTCAATAGTACATTTTAAAGTTTTGAAGGTTACAACAATCAAAAACAATACCTTAAAGACTAGAAATTAATTTACAACTGTGAATTGATTTGGAACCCTAAGAAAACTGCTAACTTAGGCAGTCTATAAAATAAAAATTTCAATTTCATTTATTTAAAACATACTTACTGAGTAAGAATAGTGTATCAAGTCAAGCACTGTGTTTGCTCTGAGAGAAGTCATTCAAAGGTTCTTCAAAATAACAACCAGTCATAGACATTTAGATTTTGGACTGCAAAACTTATTTATTAATGTTTTTCAAAAACTTCATCATATAAAATCAAGAATATTTGTAAATGGAAGAATTAACTAATAATGTTTTTCCATTAAAATTTTGGAACTGCTATTCCATCCATACCAGAGTATTAGATTTTATTATGAGAAGAATAATAAAGAATGATAACTTAACTATACAGTAATGATTTAACTATTGTTCTGGTAACTTTTGCAGAGAACATTCACTGAATATCAAAGAATAAAACACTGAATTTCAAGTTCAGAATTTTGTATGTTTTTCTTGAAATATGAATTGTTAATATCTTACATAACCAAAGAAACCAAATTAATCATACAGTAATGATATACTGGGTTTTTTAAACTGATTCCCTTTCACAACCAAAAAACCTTGATTTATAAAAAGCATTATAAAAGTGATTCTGATGTACACAAAGTTCAGTTCTATGGTCCCTAATTATTACTTCACTATAGGTCTCATAGGGTTAACCTTAAAGATAAACTCATCATCTCCAATGTAATTTACCACTGACAAGCAAATCTGCTATCAGTTAATTTTTATTTTTGTATACACATTCAGAAACCAGGACAATCATACAACTTCTTGAAAATTAAGAGTGACTTTTTATTCATTAAAAAGTTGGAGACCTAAAACCAGTGAATTCACTGGAATTTAGAATGGTGATTTTTTTTTTTTTTCCAGGTTTGGGCTATACATCACTAAGGAAGCAAAAAGAAGAGATTTCTTTTCCCAAGTTCTCACATACCAATCTCATCACTGTCAAAGTCATCTGAGTATTCAGAACTTCTTTGTCTGGCTGAGCGAGCTGTAATTGCTTTTATTAGCTCATTCTGAAATGAGATAATTAAAATCAATCTCCACCCAAATGTGTACTCTCGTATGTAGAATTAATTATTTAAACAAATAATGCTTGATTAATAACTGCTTTAAAGCTCAGATTTCATTCATGTAACAAATATTTACTGCAAGCCTTCTTTATGCCATGCACCCAAACTCTAAGAGGCAACACAGAACATCACAGACGACCCCTTTTTTCATGGAAGTTAGTTAAATTAAACAAGACAGACAACACCAAGAAAATTAATGGAGGGACTCTATCTGGACCAGGTTCATTATAAACTGATATTTTGGAAGAAACTGGTATTCTTTATGATTTTTTGTTTCAGCATATTGCTATTAACAGATGTAATCAATACCATAAATTGAGAAGCTCAGTTCAAAATTGTAGCAACTGGATACAGAAAGCTTAAATGTTACTATGTTAAACCAGAAAAAAAAAATCTTTATATGAAAATAGCAATTAGAAGTTGCTATTTAAGTTTCAAAAGCTAATTTAACTTTTAGTATAGTAAGAACCTAGTATTTAGTTTGGTAGTCTTAAAGCCACACAGAAGAGCTGGTAATACTAGAGCCCAAATACAATCATCTGCAAAACCTCAAAAGAAGCATAAGATTTACTCCTGCTCTATACAGGGCTGCTCTAGGATTACTTTCAAGTCCAATATTCCTAATACAGGAATTACCTTGTAAAATCATTCAAAATAAAATTACTTTACCTGGAAAGTAGTTCTTTTGGTGACTTTTGGACTCTTTGTATATGCCAAAGTTGTGCTAAAAACTTCATCAGACATAGTGTGTTTTAATTCTCTACCTTTATAAAATGGCTAACAAATGACAGGAATAATTCAACCTCTGATGATGGCTGAAACACACAAAAAACAAGTCAGACATTTTTGCATGTTTGAGAATTTGTATTACTACATTTAATGCTTCCCTGACCCCCAGAAAAGCCAAACAAAAATAAGAAAAGCATCATTGAGCTGCATGTTCACTTAAACAGAGGTCTTGAAAATAAATAGCAAATTCTACCAACAAACTGGTTTTCAAAGAGAAAAGAAAACTCAAACTTAAGTTATCCTAAAATAGTTTTACAATTATTTTATTATCCTAAATAAGTTTTACAATTATTGCACTCACTTGAATAATGAGCGCAATGGCTTGTTACCAATTAAAACAGAAACTTTTCCATCTCTCTTCCATTCAAAAGTAAAATACTGCCTCCAAAAGAGCCATATTTATTTAAAAGGCTACTTTTATTTTAAAAATGAAAAGTCTACTTTTACTTTTAAGTCAGCATAAAGGATCATCTAAGATCATCATTTAAATTTTCTTTTTTCTTTCACTCGTCCCTCTCACAAAAGTGTTAATAAAATTAGATAAAACAAAATGAAGCTTTTCAAAATCAGTGTCAAACGGTCCCGTGAAGGTTTCCAGTTGCTCCAGGAGGAGACTGCCGGGCCGCCCGCTGCCCTCCGCAGCGCGCGGGGACCGCTCTGGCCCTACAAGCTGACGCCCTGTGCCTGACCGCTCGGCCCATCGCGGCCGACCCAGCAGCCGCCACTAGCCAGGCCAGTGCACAGCCGAGCGTGGCCCCGGCCCCAGTTCTCCGAGACCCGCAAGTCCCGCCTTCTGTACTCACCTGGCGTTCCTGCGGAGGGTAGCCCGCGTGCGACCCGAGAACCCAGCGGCTGGCCCCTCTACTTGGCCTGCGCCTCGCTGCTTTCAGAGACCTGGCTTCTCAGGGAGCGAGGAGGCGGGACTAAGGACAGAGTTGGGAGGGGCGGTTGCTAGGATACAAGATCTCTGGGAGGAAGTGACTTCTCCCGCCCCAGGCCTCGGGTACCTAACACCACCCTACGGCCCTACGTGTCACTGAGGCCACCGCCCAGAGGAAGGAAATGACGTCAGCCCTCTGGGTCTGGGGAGAAAGGTGTTTTACCTGTCGCCTGTGCTTCAGTTGTTACCTAGGAGACAGGACCCTTCCGGCTCCCTGAGAGTTGGCGCCTGCGCACTGAGAGTTGGCGCCTGCCAGTGGCGTGACGGGCTTCAACAGTTGTCACAGACATGAAGTTCTGTGAATCGGAGTAGTGTACTGATGGACTAACACGCTGACGGATGGGACAGAAAGGCAAGATCATGACGTTGGCAGGCTCAGGAATCAAAGGGCACGTTGGAATCCTGGCGCACGTCTCTCTGTCCATGTGATCTCCTGCAAGTTAAGGTCTTGTATACCTTAGTTTCCGCTTCTGTATTTAAAAAAAAAGGAGAAGAAGAAGAAGGCAATAATATTAATAGTAACCTTAATAGCCATAAAGAAAGCTGAGCGCCAAAGAATTGATGCTTTTGAACTGTGGTGTTGGAGAAGACTCTTGAGAGTCCCTTGAACTGCAAGGTGATCAAAACAGTCCATCCTAAAGGAGATCAGTCCTGAATATTCATTGGAAGGACTGATACTGAAGCTGAAACTCCAATATTTTGGCCACCTGATGTGAAGAACCGACTCATTGGAAAAGACTGATGCTGGGAAAGATGGAAGGCAGGAGGAGAAATGGGACCACAGATGATGAGATGGTGGCATGGCATCAACGTCAGGGTGGGTCGACATGAGTTTGAGCAAGCTCCTGGGTGTTGGTGATGGAGAGGAAAGCCTGCCGTGCTGCCGTGCATGGGGTAGCAAAGAGTCAGACACTGAGTGACTGAACAGAAGTGCACTGGCTAACAGCTTTGCTGTGAGTGTTGAACGAAGTTATGCAGATGGAATACTTGGAAGATCGCCTGGGATTGCATTCCATCCGTGGTAGATGACACTCTATGTAACAGCCACCAAGGGCCTGGACAGAAGGAAATTGTCCACACAGCTGAAAAGCCATTCCAAGTGGTTCTTTAATGTAAATGCTTTGTGTATGTACTCAGTGGATATTCTAGCAAAAATTAAATCAGTCAACAAAAGGATCTAAAAAGGCAGAGGACTGTGTGCTGAAAAAGTAACCAAAAAAAACAGCACTTAGCTAGCATAGGGTAATCCTTAACCAAATAAACAAAAGAAAAAGACACTTCTTTAAAGACTTTAAAATAACAAGGATTTCTACTATTTTTTTTAATTTAGAAGAAGCTTAATCCTAATTGAATTGTCTGAATTTATTATTCATTGACTGGTAAATTAAACTTGTTCTCAATATTTTCCCCCACCTCTGAATTTTTTTCACTTCAACAATTATTTATAAAGAAATCACAGTGGATACAAGTTTAATAAATCAATATGTTGAAACACTAAATGTGCATAGCAAGAAATACTAAATTTAGTTTTTTAAAAAACCAATTCATGCTTTTAACAATCTGTGCGATGCAAATTTTTAAATACAGTGTTCAGTTTATGCTCAACTAGTTTGAAAAATTTAGTTTGATCAACATTTGCTTAACTTCGATGTTTTCAAGAAATTCATTTTAACTTTTTACTTTGTATTGGATTATAGCTGATTATCAATGCTGTGACAGTTTCAGGTGAACAGTTAAGGGACTCTTAAGGGCTTCTCATATGCATGTATGTATTCTCCCCCAAACGCCCCTTCCATCCAAGCTGCTACATTACATTGAGCAGTGTTCCATGTGCTATACAGTAAGTGGGTTGTTGTTGGTTATCCATTTTAAATATAGCAGTGAGTACACATCCATCCCAACTCACTATCCCTTTCCCTCATGCTTTCCCCCCTACAACCATAAGATTCTTCTCTAAGAGTGTCTTCCTGTTTTGTACATTCATTTGTATCATTTCTTTTCAGATTCCACTTATAAGGGGTGTCATATGCTATTTTTCCTTCTCTCTCTGACTTACTTCACTCACTATGGTAATTTCTAGGCCCATGTTGCTGCAAATGGCATTAGTTTATTCTTTTAATGGTTGATTAATATTCAATTGTATATGTATACCATATCTTCTTTATCCATTCTTCTGTCAATGGACATATAGGTTGCTTGCTATTGTAAGCACTTACTATTGTAAGCAGTGCCTCAATAAACATTGGGATGTCTGTATCCCTTCAGATCATGTTTTTCTTTGGATATATGCTCAGGAGTGGGATTATGGGACCCTGCCTATGACCATATGGTAACTTTATTTTTAGCTTTTTAAAGAACCTAAATACTGTTCTCCATAGTGGTTATACCAATTTACATTCCTACTAACAGAGTAGGAGGGTTCCCTTCTCTCCATATCTCCTCCAGCATTTATTGTTTGTGCATTTTTGGATGGTAGCCATTCTGGCTGGTATGAGGTGATATTTCAGTGTAGTTTTGATTCATATTTCTCTAATAAATAGCAGTGTTGAACATTTTCATTTTCATGTGCCTCTTGACCATCTGAATATCTTTTTGGAGAAATAGCTATTTATGTCCTCTGTTATTTTGTTGATTGGGTTGTTTGTTTTGATGCTGCTAAGTATCATGAGCTGTTTGTAAATTTTGGGGACTAATCCCTTGTTGGTCACATCATCTGCAAATATTTTCTCCCAACCAGTGGGTTGTCTTTTCATTTTGTTTATTATTTCCTTTATTGTGCAAAAGCTTTTGAGTTTAAGTAGGTCCCGTTTGTTTTTGTTTTTATTTCCATCATTCTGGGACATGTATCAAAAAAAAAAAATATTGCTGCAATTTATTCAGAGAGTGTTCTGTTTTCCTTGAGGAGTTTTATTTTGTGCAGTCTCACATTCAGATCTCTAATCCTTTTTGAGCTTTTTTTTTTTTTGTATATGGTATTAAAGAATTATCTAATTTAAATTTTTTACATGGAGCTGTACAGATTTCCCAGCACCATTTGTTGAAGAGACAGTCTTTCCAACATTGTATAATCTTGCCTTCTTTATTGTAGATTAATTGACCATAGGTGTGTAGGTTTGTTTCTGGGGTTTCTATCTTGTTCTGTATCTATTTTTGTGCAAGTATCACACTGTTTAAATGACTATAGCTTTGCAGTATGGTCTGAAATCAGGAAGCCTAATTCCCCCAACTAGTTTTTTTTTTTTTTTTCCCCCCTAAAGTTTGCTTTGGCTAGTCAGGATATTTTGTGTCTCCATATACATTTTGAGATTTTTGTTGTTGTTCTTCTGTGAAAAATAAAATTGGTAATTTGACAGGGGATTGCACTGAATCTGTAGATTGCCTTAAGTAGTGTAGTCATTTTGACAACATTGATTCTTCCAATCCGCAAACGTGATATATCTTTTCATCTGTTTGTGTCTTCCTCAATTTCTTTCATCAGCATCTTATATTTTTCAGAGTACAGGTCTTTTACCTCCTTAAGTAAGATTATTCCTAGGTATTTTATTCTTTTTGATGTGACAGTAAATGGAATTTACTTAAATTCTCTTAAATTTCTCTTCCTGATAATTCATTGTTAGTGTATAGAAATGCATCAAATTTCTGTGTATTAATTTTTTTAACCTGCAGCTTTACCAAATTTATTAATGAGTTCTAGTAGTTTTCTCATAGCATCTTTAGGATCTTATACTTATAGTATCTTGTCATCTGCAAATATTGACAGTTTAAATTCTTCTTTTCTAATTTGGATTCCCATTTATTTCTTTTCTTCTCTGATTGCTATAGCTAGGACTTCTAAAATTATGCTGAATAAAAGTTGTGAGAGTGGACATCTTTGTCTTGTTCCTGATCTTAGAGCAAATGCTTTCGGCATTTCCATTGAGTATGATGTTAGCTTTACATTTGTTATATATGGCCTTTATTATATTGAGGTATGTTCCTTCTATGCCCACTTTCTGGAGAGTTTTAATCATAAAAGTGTGCTGGATTAGGTTACAAAGTTTTTCTGCTTATATTGAGATGATCATATAGTTTTTATTCTTCAATTTCTTGATGTGGTGGATCACATTGTTTGATTTGTGGATATTGAAAAATCCTTGAATCCCTGAGATGAGTCCCACTTGATCATGGTATATGATCTTTTTAATGTATTGAATTTGGATTGCTAGTATTTTGTCAAGAATTTTTGCATCTATGTTCCTCAGTGATATTGGCCAGTAATATTCTTCTTCTCTTTTCTTTTCTTTCTTTTTTTTTTTTTTTTGTGTGTCGTATCTTTGTCTGGTTTTAGCATCTGAGTGATGGTGGCTTCATTGAATGAGTTTGAAAGAAATTTTTTGGAACAGTTCCCAAAGGAAAGATCTCCAAATATTTGATAGAATTTACCTGTGAAACCATCAGGTCTGGGACTTTTGCTCATTGTTAAACACAGTTTCAATTTCAGTGCTTGTGATTCATCTGTTAATATTTTCTATTTCTCCCTGGTTCAACCTTTGAAGATTGTACTTTTCTAAGAATTTTTCCATTTCTTCTAGGCTGACCATTTTATTGACATACACTTGCTCATAGTAGTCTCATGATCCTTTGTATTTCCATGGAGTCAGTTGTAACTTCTTTTTCATTTCTAATTTTATTGATTTCAGCCTTTTTTCTTCTATTGATGAGTCTGGCTAAAGGTTTATCAATTTTGTTTATCTTTTCAGAGATCCAGCTTTTCATTTCATTGATCTTTCCAGTTGTTTTCTTTATCTCTCTTTCATTTATTTCTGCTCTTTATGAATTCTTTCCTTCTACTAACATTACGTCTTGTTTTTCCTTATGTTTTTTTAGTTATTTTTAGTGTAAGTTTAGGTTGTTTGCTTGAGATTTTTCTTGTTTCTTGAGGAATGATTGTATTTTTATAAGCTTCCCTCTTAGAACTGCTTTTGTTGTATCTTATAGGTTTTGGACCATTTTGCTTTCATTTTCATTTGTCTCTAGGTATTTTTTAATTTCCTCTGATTTCTTCAGTGATCCATTGGTTGTTTAGTAGTATATTGTTTAGCTGTCATGTATTTGTGTTTCTATGGTTTTTTTTTTCTTGTACTTTATTTCTAATCTCATAGTGTTGTGACCAGAAAAGATGCTTGATATTATTTCAATTTTCTTAAATTTACCAAAGCTCACCTTGTTGCCCAGGATGTGGTCGATCCTGGGGAATGTCCCTTGTGCACTTGAGATGAATGTGTATTCTGCTGTGGGATGGAATGCTCTACAAATATCAATTAAGTCCATCTGCTCTAAAGTGTCATTTAAGGCCTGTGTTTCCTTATTAATTTTCTGTCTGGATGATCTCTATCTTGATGAAATTGAGGTGTTAAAGCCTGCCTGTATTACTGTATTTCTGTCAATTTCTCCTTTTATGTTTGTTAGTATTTGCCTTACAAGTTGAGGTGCTCCTATTTTGGGTGCATATATATTTATAATTGTTATATCTTCTTCTTAGATTGAACCCTTATCATTATGTAGTGTCCTGGAGAAGACTCTTAAGAGTCCCTTGGACTGCAAGGAGATCAAACCAGGCAATCCTAAAGGAAATCCGTCCTGAATATTCATTGGAAGGACTGATGCTGAAGCTGAAACTCCAATATTTTGGCCACCTGATATGAAGAACTGACTTATTGGAAAAGACCCTGATGCTAGGAAAGATTGAAGGCAGGAGGAGAAGGGGATGACAGAGGATGAGATGGTTGGATGACATCACCAACATGATGAACATGAGTTTGAGTAGGCTCTGGGAGTTGGTGGTGGACAGGGAAACCTGGTGTGCTGAAGGTCATGGGGTAAAAAAGAGTTGGACAAAACTGAGCAACTGAACTGACTTTATCTCTTACAATAGTCTTTGTTTTGAAGTCTATTTTGTCTGATATGAGTATTTATACTCCAGCTTTCTTTTGATTTCCATTAACATGTAATACCTTCTCCCATATTCTTACTTTCAGTCTGTAAGTATTCCTAGGTCTGAGATGGATCTCTTGTAAACAATGTATATGGGGTCTTATTTTTGTATCCACTCAGCCAGTCTATGTCTTTTGATTGGTGCACATAATCCATTTATCGATGTGTATGATCCTATTACCATTTTCTTAGTTGTTTTTGTTTTGTTTTGTTTTGTAGGTCTTTTCCTTCTCTTGTGTTTCCTGCCTAGAGAAGTTCATTTAGCATTGGATGTAAAACCAATTTGGTTGTGCTGAATTCTCTTAACTTTTGCTTATCTGTAAAGCTTTTGATTTCTCCATCAGATCTGAATGATAGTCTTATTAGATAGAGTATTCTTGACTGTAGGTTATTCTCTCTCATCATTTTAAATATATGGTGCCACTCCATTCTTTGGGCTTCCCTGGTGGCTCAGCTGGTAAAGAATCTGCCTGCAATGCAGGAGACCTGGGTTCAGTCCCTGGGTTGGGGGTTGGGGACTTGACTGAGCAACTTTTACTTTACTTCCCTTCTGGCTTGTAGAGTTCCTGTTGAGAAATCAGCTGATAACCTTATAGGAGCTCTCTTGTATGTTGTCATTTTTTCCTTGTTGTTTTTAATGTTTTATCTTTGCTTTTAGTTTTTGTCAGTTTGTTTACTATGTGTGCTCTTCCTTGAGTTTAGCCTACCTAGGACTTTCTCTGCTTCCTGGACTTGGTTAACTGTTTCTTTTCCTTATGTGATGAAAATTTTCAGCTATTATCTCTTCAAATATTTTCTTGGATCCTTTCTCTCTCTCTTCTCCTGAGACCCGTATAATGAGAATGTTGGTGCATTTAATGGTGTCCTAGAGGTCTCTTAGGCTTTCTTCATTTCTTTTCATTCTTTTTTTCTATTGTTTTGCAGCAGTGATTTCCACCATGTTGTCTACCAGGTCACTTATCCATTCCTCTACCTCAGTTATTTTGCTATTGATTCCTTCTAGTACATTGTTCATCTCTGTTTATTTGTTCTTTAGTTCTTCTAGGTCTTTGGTGAACATTTCTTACATTTTCCCCATTTTTTTTCCAAGATCTTGGATCATCTTCACTATCATTATACTGATTTTTTTCTGGAAGTTTGCCTATCTCTACTGCATTTAGTTGCTTTTTTCTAGGGTTTTATTTTGTTCCTTTGTTTAGGCTATAACTGCTTTTTCATTTTGATTAACATCTGAGATTGTGGTTTTTGTCCTGGAGACTGTGGAGTTGTACTTCTGGCTTCTCCTGTCCACTCTCTGGTGAATGAGGCTAAGAGGCTTGTGCAAGTTTCCTGTTAGGAGAGACTGTTGATGGGAAAACCTGTGTCTTGCTCATGTGGGCAGGCCACACACAGTAAAACTAATCCAGTTGTCTACTGTGAGTTGCTTGGCCTGTGGCAACCCAGGCTTGGAGTCTACAGGCTGTATGGTAGGGCTAATGATGACCTTCAAGAAGACTCATACCAAGGGGTACCTCTCCAGACTGCTACCACTAGTGCCCCCATCCCTGTAGCAGGCCACTGCTGACCCACACCTCCATAGGGGACCCTCCCACACTAGCAGGTAGGTCTGATTCAGTCCCCTGTGGGGTCACTGCTCCTTTCCCCTGGGTCTTGGTGCATGCAACATTTTGTTTGTGCCCTCCAAGAATGGAATCTCTGTTTCCCCTTGTCCTGTGGGAATTCTATAATCAGATCCCACTAACCTTCAAAGTCAGATTTCCTGGGAATTCCTAGTCTCTTTGCTGGACCTCCAGGCTGGGAAGCTGACATGGGGCTCAGAACCTTCACACCAGTGGGAGAACTCTTTGGCATTATTGTTCTCCAGCTTGTGGGTTACCCACTCAACAAGTATGGGATTTGATTTTAGTATGATTACACCCCTCCTACTATCTCTCTGTGGCTTTTCCTTTGTCTTTGGATGTGGGGTATCTTTTTTTGGTGGGTTCCAGCATCCTCCTGTTGATGATTATTCAACAACTAGTTGTGATTTTGGTGCTCTTGCAGGAGATGCACACCTGTCCTTCTAGTCCACAATCTTGAACCAATCTTCTGATGTTTTCAAAAAATTTTAAGAGAATGTCTGCATCAGAGAGTTTCATTTACCACTTACTGTTAACTTCCTGACCCATATAAGTTATTAATCAACAAATATGATTTCATCATGGTACCTATATCCACAATGAGAGGACAATGTCCACATTTTCCTTATAAATGAAGTACTAATTTGCTTATGTTGAAATATTTATATTCATTCAAAAACACTAATTTTTTCATCTATTTGGTTAATATAGTTTGTGCTTAGATTTGGTTTAAAAAATAAAATTCAAAAAAATTAATATAAAGAGCCTCTAAGGAAAGAGTGTACCTTTTTTACAAACCCACTAGATTTATGTTTTCAACTTAATTCAAAACAATTCATATAGGATATCAAATCTATGTCATACATAGCTACAATAAACAAGACAGTTAACTTGAACTAGGTAAGTTCTTCATAAGCCCAAATGCACAGTGGCTTTCACTATTATCTTAGGCAGCAGAATATTATGCACTTTATTAATATTTTCAGGTAACTTTAGTATAATAATATGTTAATAATAGCATTATATAAACCTGAATTGTAGCTTATTTAACATTTTCTCTATATTTTATTTTTCTAATGTGCATTTGATCACAGCAAACGTTTTTAGAGTTCAGTACTCTTTCCATTTCTGAACTTTGCCTTCGTTCATTCAATAAGTAAGTATACCCATAACATTCTGTGTCAAATTTGATGAGTTCCAAGGTAAAGCAGACTAAATCCCTGTCTGGGGATCATATACACTAGAGAGAGCTAGAAGACTGGGTAAACAAATAATGACTATGCATTGTGAGAATTTCTCTGTCAGATTACATAGTGAGAAACTCTCAAGAGAGAAAAATTCATCCCGGAGGCCCTAAAAATTATTCACAGAGAAAGTGAGTTTGAGTTGATTAATGAGTTTAGGAGATAAGGAAAGATCAGTAGTATATTTTAAGCAGAAGAAATGGTCTATGAATATGGAGGCTTACAGTGTGCTGTTTGCTGAGCAAGGAGGGGAGTAAGAAGGCCCATTTCTGGATCAAGAAGCAACTGAGAAGTGATTCTTCTATGAAAGATCCCTGTCTTCACCTGAGTAGGCAAATTATTATGTCCTATGACTGGTAGCATGAGTTAGAGACAAAGGATCTTGTACTCAAAGATCCTTGTACTCATTGCTGGTTGAAAACAGAAAGCACCCATCTAACATTTTGAGAGGTATACTACAAAAGCAATTCCCTATGGGTGTCAATTGATAAAGATTATACTTACATTAAACACTGAATGCCCATGTTGGCAGAGAATAGGAAAAAGCACCCAGATTCAAGTGCATTTGCCAATCAATACTTGTGGGGTGAGACCAGCAAGAGGCTTATAGAAGGAAAATACTAGAATCTTGGGAAAGACAACCATGACCAACTACATTGGTCAAAGTGTTTATCAGTTTCTTATGAGTCAGGGATAACTGGCCATTATTAGTCAAATATTCCAGTACATATTCTTTTGAGCTGTTATGTAGAGATAAATGAGTTATTATGCAGCAAGAGAAATATGATTCCTCATGGTTCCAGCTCAGAACTTGTCGTTCTGAACATATTAATTTTGTTATTAAGATAATGTCCTTAATTAAATACTCCCTACAGATATTGTTCTAGACAAAGATAAATTATCTGAGTGGATACCATTTTTACTACCTGTACGTTACTAACTGGCCTGTACTTTACTCATATCACTTCATTTATTCCTTATAAATCTCAGTGAAATTGGTACTTTTTACATCTACATTTTACAGGTGAAAATGGAAGGCACAAAAACCATTTTTCCCCAAGATGTTATAGCTAATAATTAATAGGAGAAGGATTTGGACTTAGGCGGGATAACCCAGAGCCAGTGCTCTTAACAATGCTCTTGTTGGTGGGGAGGAATGTACCTGCAAAATCAATGTCCTAATCACCAGAGCATGTCAAAAAGGACTCTGCAGAATTTAAAAATTTTAATGTGCAGAGATTATCCTGGATTATCTGGGTGGGCTCAACATAATTACAAGGGTCCTTATAAAGAGAATCAGGCAAAGTAAGAGTCAGAGAGATGTAATGACAATGGTAGTGGAGATTGAAGTGATTTGGGGCCAGCCATCAGAAAATGTGGGCAGCCTCTTAGAAGCTGAAAAAGACTAGGAAACAGATTCTCCACTAAATTCTTCAAAGGATTTAGCCCTTTCTCTCATTTTAGATTTCTGCCCTCATAACTATAAAAGAATAAATGTGTGTTGTAAGTCACTGTTTGTAGTAATTTGCTATGACAGCAACAGGAAATTAATACAAGACTTGTGCCAAATTTTCATGATATTTTCAGTCAACTTCCTGCTACTCAGAATGGGAAAAACTGGGTAATATTTATCTATTTCTATGTTAATATGTCTTATTTCTTTTTCTGCTCCACATTACAAGGAGGCAGGGTCAATCATGGTCTATCCAGGAGCTAAAAGCTAGTATTAGTCTGGTACATGGCTCCCTAGGATACTGACTAGGGAGCTAATAAGATGCCTTAAACTAATTGAAATTAATATTTTGGTGTGTAGGAAAAATGGGAAAAACTAGGAAATAATTGAAAGATGAATTGAAGATTAAAGAAACTGGAAAGAAACTACAAGAAATATATTGCTATTGAACTTAGGTTTGGCTGCTTGCCCCTTGAAAGCCAATGCTGGCAAGTTGGAAAGGAAAGCTTGCTTTGTGCAGTAAGTCAGCAATCTGGGGAGAAGGTGGATGCATATCCAAAAGCCAACTCCCAGATGTCAATCAGGGGGCAAGAGCTTTTAAAGGGGCGTTCAGTCGTGCCTAGGTAGAGGGAGGGCACTACATGCAGACAGCAGTCAGCTCTGACAGTCCTCCTGGAATTGGTCATGCAGTGGTCTGATCAGCATCTTCTTGATTATTTTAAGTACAGTTAATCTTCAGCCCCAGGGTTAGTTTGTTCCTATTTCCTTGAGTCTTCTTAAAATGGTGCAAAATGGAGCATCTTATGTCAAGCTTACTTTCTGGGCATCAAACAGAGGACATAGGGTGGGGCAAGGGCTGTCAGAGGGTTTTGCTCGGTTACCGTATCACCCAAGAAGCTCAGGAGAGTTGTGACATGGCCATGGAATAAGATGATTGCAGTGAAGCTATAAAGGAATGGATAGGTTTAAAAGTATTTTAAATAATATGACTAGAAATTTACTGAAAAATGTGTGCTAAAGGAGACAATATGATGCTGGGTTTGGGCTTGCTGTGTTTGAGGAGCCTGAAATATATGGCAGTGGGAGTGAGGCTGGGAAAATAAGGAGTGGAAATGGAAGGGAGTAAGGAACTTCAACCTGGGTGTGAGCAGGGGCTGTGGGAAGCCCAGGAAGGGAAGTGACTGCCAGAGACATTGAGGGAAAACCAAAGGAGATGGTCCACAAATAAGGGAGTGCCCGATGCTGTCTGAATCATCACATAGAGGCAGGAATCGAGAGTTTGATTTTGTCTCTTAGGAGGCCCCTGGGATTTGCACAGTACCTAGGTGAGGACAGTTACAGTAGAGAAGTCAGAGATGTGTTAGAGATGCTGGTACCTGAAGAAATCTGTTGTGCACATCCACTCCCAACCCTGCATCCAGCAGCATCAAGCTGGTGGCTTGAAATCAGTCCTGGTGGAATTCTCAAGCACTACAGTACTACAAATCAGGATATTTATTCTTCCCTCCCCCAGATTAAACACTCACCTGCATTCAACTGGGTGAGAAAGAAGGCGAAGCATAATTGCATTACATCTAGAAGTGAATGGGAGGTGAGAAAAAGTGGGATGGAGAGACACAGGTGTTGTCTCCAGTAGTTAGTGGGGCAAGGATTCTTTCTGTATGGTATGGTATGTGTGGTATGTATGTATGTATGGCATATATAGTATGTGTGGTATGGTAACATCTAGAGACACAGGTAGGTTTGAAAAATATTTTTGTCTGTGAAATGTCCCAGACAAGACTGATTTGCTACACAGACTTCATTATATAATTAAAGTTTTCAGAAATCTCCACTACTAATAAAACTTCATATATAAAAACTCATATTATTCCTCAGGAGTTGCCCTAATGTTCTCTCTTTCCTATGGTAGTGGCACATGTGGCATAATGTATTTCTGTTATTTCTTCCATGTGTGGCTCCCCCTCTTGTTTGTCCTTTTGAAATTACTTGGTGCCTCCCTGCTTTGTCATTTTAGCACAAATCTGATTTGAGGATAGAGAAGAAACATCACTGATTTACAGGTTTTTACATAAGAATTTTATGAGTTTCTTGGAAAGGCATCACTGAGTAGGAAGTCTCCTTATAAAAGATCATCCCTTTCAGAATTTTCAAGGGAAGAAAGGACAGAGCCTGTTGATGAGTGATAAAAACAAAACAAAATTTTCAACACCAGGCACAAAAGCTAATTTGGTTTAGCATTGTACTGCAATTATTCCTTCTTTTCCTCTTTGGAAAGTTTTTTCTTTGTTTTCCAGAAGGGGAAAGAAATCCTATGACATGCATTAGTAACCAAATTCCAGAAGATGGCAGCAAAGAATTTAAACAGAATATAGAAGGAACATAATCACTAATATTTTGGGGATATTGTAGTTTGTTTTGAGTGTTAAAAATTACACTGGGCTTCCCAAATGGCACTAGTGGTAAAGAACCAGCCTGCCAAAGCAGAAGACATAACAGACACAGGTTCAGTCCCTGGGTTGGGAGATCCCCTGGCGAAGGGAATGGCAACCCACTCCAATACTTTTGCCTGGAGAATCCCATGGAGAGAGGAGCCTAGTGGGCGATGGTCCATGGGATCACACCTATTCAGACAGAGCTAAAGCGATTTAGCATGCATGCAAACTATTTTTAAAATAATTTCATAAAGATTTTTAATGATCAACTTTTTCTGTATACTAAGAAGTAAAAAGAAACGTGATTAATGTGATAAGAAATAATTTTTAAATAAATATTTTTAAAGACTTCATGTAAGATGTTCATCAGCCAGTCCATTCCCTACTCCTCCAAACTCAGCCATAATCATTGTTAAGTTAGTATTCTTTTCTATACTGTTTTTCCTGTGCACATACAAATGTTTATATTGCATGTGTTCTACAACCTAGTCTCTTTATTTGACTATCCTTTCACGTTAATAAAAAGCTGAATTGTGCATTATTCTGATTATAGAAGTGGATTATACAGTGGAAGTGACAGATTCAAGAGACTAGATCTGATAGACAGTGTGCCTGAAGAACTACGGACAGAAGTTCATGACCTTGTACAGGAGGCAGTGATCAAGACCCACCCAAGAAAAACAAATGCAAACAGTCAAAATGTTTATCTGAGGAGGCCTTACAAATAGCTGAGAGAAGAAGAGAAGTGGAACGAAAAGGAGAAAAGGAAAGATATAACCATTTGAATGCAGATTTCCAAAGAAGAGCGAGGAGAGATAAGAAAGCCTTCCTCAGTGACCAATGCAAAGAAATAGAGGAAAACAATAGAATGGGAAAGACCAGAGATATCTTCAATTAGAGATACCATGGGAATATTTCATGCAGAGATGGGCACAATAAAGGACAGAAATGGTACAGACCTACAGAAGCAGAAGATATTAAGAAGAGGTGGCAAAAATGCACAGAAGAACTGTACAAAAAAGATCTTCATGACCCAGATAGCCACGATGGTGTGATCACTCACCTAGAGCCAGACATCAGGGAATGCGAAGTCAAGTGGGCCTTAGAGAGCATCACTATTAACAAAGCTAGTGGAGATGATGGAATTCCAGTTGAGCTATTTCAAATCCTAGAAGATGATGTTGTGAAAGTGCTGCACTCAATATGCCAGCAAATTTGGAAAACTCAGCAGTGGCCACAGGACTGGAAAAGGTCAGTTTACATTCAAATCCCAAAGAAAAGCAATGTGAAAGAATGTTCAAACTACCCCATAATTGCACTCATCTCATATGCTAGCAAAATAATGCTCAGAATTCTCCAAGGCAGGCTTCAACAGTACATGAATTATGAACTTCCAGATGTTCAAGCTGGATTTAGGAATGGCAGAGGAACCAGAGATCAAATTGCCAACATCCATTGGATCATAGAAAAAGGAACAAAGTTCCAGAAAAAAACATCTATTTCTGCTTTATTGAATATGCCAAAGCCTTTGACTGTGTAGATCACAGCAAACTGCAGAAATTCTTCAAGAGATGGGAATACCAGACACCCTTACCTGTCTCCTGAGAAATCTGTATGCAGGTCAAGAAGCAACAGTTAAAACCAGACATGGAACATGGACTTGTTCCAAATAGGGAAAGGAGTACGTCAAGATTACATATTGACACGCTGCTTGTTTATCTCATGCAGAGTATATCATGCGGAATGCCAGATTGGATGAAGCACAAACTGGAATCAAGATTGCCAGGAAGAAATACCAATAACCAAAGATTTGCAGAAGACACCATCTTTATGGCAGAAAGCGAAGAAGAACTAAAGGGCCTCTTGATGAAAGTGAAAGAGGAGAGCAAAAATTTGGCTTAAAACTCGACATTCAGAAATCTAAGATCATGGCATCCATCCCATCACTTTATGGCGAATAGATGGGAAACAATGGAAACAGTGAGAGACTTTATTTTTGGGGGCTCCAAAATCACTGTAGATGGTGACTGTAGCCATGAAATTAAAAGATGCTTGCTCTTTGCAAGAAAAGCTATGTACAACCTAGACAGCATATTAAAAATCGGAGACATTACTTTGCCGATAAATGTCCATCTAGTCAAAGCTACGGTTTTCGAAGTCATGTATGAAGGTAAGAGTTACAGTAAGCTGAGCACCAAAAAATGGATGCTTTTGAACTGTGATGTTGGGGAAGACTTTTGAGAGTCCCTTGGACTGCAAGGGGAACAAACCAGGCAATCCTAAAGGAAATCAGTCCTGAATACTCATTGGAAAGACTGATGCTGAAGCTGGAACTCTAATATTTTGGCCACCTGATGCGAGGAACTGACTCATTGGAAAAGACCCTGATGCTGGGAAAGATTGAAGGCAGGAGGAGAAGGGCACAATAGAGGATGAGATGGTTAGACAGCATCACCGACTGGATGGATGTGTTTGAGCAAGCTTTGGGAATTGGTGATGGACAGGGAAGCCTGGCATGCTGTAGTCCACTGGGCCACAAAGAGTGGGACGTGAATGAGTGACTGAACTGAACTGAACTGAAACACTGACTAACCTATACGTACAATAATTGTCTTGGTACTTATTCCCAAAATCTCTTTCAAGAGATTTACAACATACAGTCCAATGCAATACATTAAAAGATTTTTTTGTTCCCAATTATTTTTATTAGTTGGAGGCTAATTACTTTACAATATTGTAGTGGTTTTTGCCATACATTGACGTGAATCAGCCATGGATTTACCTCCCCTCCCACCTCCCTCCCCATCCCATCCCTCTGGGTCATCCCAGTGCACCAGTCCCAAGCACTTGTCTCATGCATCCAACCTGAACTGGTGATCTGTTTCACCCTAGATAATATACATGTTTCTATGCTGTTCTCTCAGATCATCCCACCCTCGCCTTCTCCCATAGAGTCCAAAAATCTGTTCTATACATCTGTGTCTCTTTTTCTGTCTTGCATATAGGGTTATCGTTACCATCTTTCTAAATTCCATATATATGCGTTAGTATACTGTATTGGTCTTTATCTTTCTGGCTTACTTCACTCTGTATAATGGGCTCCAGTTTCATCCATCTCATTAGAACTGATTCAAATGTATTCTTTTTAAAGGCTGAGTAATATTCCATTGTGTATATGTACCACAGCTTCCTTATCCATTCATCTGCTGATGGGCATCTAGGTTTGCTTCCATGTCCTGGCTATTATAAACAGTGCTGCGATGAACATTGGGGTGCACGTGTCTCTTTCAGATCTGGTTTCCTTGGTGTGTATGCCCAGGAGTGGTATTGCTGGGTCATATGGCAGTTCTATTTCCAGTTTTTTAAGGAATCTCCACACTGTTCTCCATAGTGGCTGCACTAGTTTGCATTCCCACCAACAGTGTGAGAGGGTTCCCTTTTCCCCACACCCTCTCCAGCATTTATTGCTTGTAGACTTTTGGATAGCAGCCATTCTGACTGGCGTGTAATGGTACCACATTGAGGTTTTGATTTGCATTGCTCTGATAATGAGTGACGTTGAGCATCTCTTCATGTGTTTGTTAGCCATCTGTATGTCTTCTTTGGAGAAATGTCTGCTTAGATCTTTGGCCCATTTCTTGATTGGGTCATTTATTTTTCTGGAATTGAGCTGCAGGAGTTGCTTGTATATTTTTGAGATTAATCCTTTGTCTGTTGCTTCATTTGCTATTATTTTCTCCCAATCTGAGGGCTGTCTTTTCACCTTACTTATAGTTTCCTTTGTTGTGCAAAAGCTTTTAAATTTCATTAGGTCCCATTTGTTTATTTTTGCTTTTATTTCCAATATTCTGGGAGGTGGGTCATAGAGGATCTTGCTGTGATTTATGTCAGAGAGTGTTTTGCCTATGTTCTCCTCTAGGAATTTTATAGTTTCTGGTCTTACATTTAGATCTTTAATCCATTTTGAGTTTATTTTTGTGTATGGTGTTAGAAAGTGTTCTAGTTTCATTCTTTTGCAAGTGGTTGACCAGTTTTCCCAGCACCACTTGTTAAAGAGGTTGTCTTTTTTCCATTGTATATTCTTGCCTCCTTTGTCAAAGATAAGGTGTCCATAGGTATGTGGTTTTATCTCTGGACTTTCTATTCTGTTCCATTGATCTACATTTCTGTCTTTGTGCCAGTACCATAATGTCTTGATGACTGTGGCTTTGTAGTAGAGCCTGAAGTCAGGCAGGTTGATTCCTCTAGTTCCATTCTTCTTTCTCAAGATTGCTATGGCTATTCGAGGTTTTTTGTATTTCCATACAAATTGTGAAATTATTTGTTCTAGTTCTTTGAAGAATACCGTTGGTAGCTTGATAGGGATTGCATTGAATCTATAGATTGCTTTGGCTCATATACTCATTTTCACAATACTGATTCTTCCAATCCATGAACACGGTATAGTTCTCCATCTATTTTATAAGATTGTTTTAAACTGTAATGGTTATTATATTTTGTGTTGGGGTATAGCCAATTAAAATGTGATAATTTCAGTGACTCAGCCATGCATGAATAAGTATCCTTTCTCCCCCAAACTTTCCTCCCATCCAGGCTGCCACATAGCATTGAGCAGAGCTCCATGTGCTATACAGTAGGTATTTGTTGGTTATTCATTTCAAATATAACAGTGTATGCTTGTCCATCCCAGACTCCCTAACTATTCTTTTCCCTCAGCAATCATAAGATTGTTTTCTAAGTCTGTAGTCTCTTTCTGTTTTTTAAGGAAGTTCATTTGTATCATTTCTTTTTAGAGTCCACATAGAAGAATGTTATATGATATTTCTCCTTCTCTGTCTGACTTACTTCACTCAGTATGACGTTCTCTGGGTCCATCCATGTTGCCGCAAATGGCATTAGTTCATTCTTTTTTAATGGCTGAGTAATATTCCACTGTGTATATATGTGCAACATCTTCTTTATCCATTCCTGTGTTGATGGACATTTAGGTTGCTTCCATGTCTCGGTTATTGTAAATAGTGCTGCAATAAAAATTGTGGTGCAAATATATCATAAGGTTTTTAATCAAAATTTATTCATTAAACACCCTTATTGAACCCTTTTAATATGTCATTTTATTTTGTTAAATTTTTCTTCTTATTTTATTCTGTGTAACTCTATTTATTGTCTCCTTTAAATAAAATTGCATGTATGGCCACAGAACTAAAAAAAAAACAACAGATATCAAATAAAAGCATAAATATAAAATATTTTCTTCAGCTTTCTAAAGGAAATATTAAGGGTTAAATGAAGAAGGAATTATTAAAATATAACTGGAAAATATTTTACCGTGGGTAAAAACAAAGTTTTTTCAAATTTTCTTAATTCTGTAACTATTATTCCTAGCATTAGGAAGATTCTATTTAATATAGTTCTCTTAAGGAAACCCATTTTGTCACAAGAACTAATAATAGCATAACTCAAAGCTCTTTAATGTTTAAAACAGACAATGACGAATGCTAAAGCATGGCTAAATATTTTATGTAACTTCAAACGTACTACATTTGGCCAATTATGGATTTAATTTTAGGCATTTTATATACATGTACTATAGCCAAACTTAGAGTAAACCTTGATGAAACCTCTGTATTGTGCCAGCTTCTTAACCTTAAGATGAACTTTTTTCATTCTCTGAGTAAATATATAAGATGATGCTTTTATTCCTTGGCCTGGATCCAGATGTCAACTTTTTGTTTTATAACAGCATGTTCTTGCAACCCGTAGCCACTGATTTCTTTTCCTATTATGGAGAAAGAATAACGAATATGCCTGTTAAAAATCTGACAGTCTTCTTTTTATGAAACATATCTTTTTTCTACTTCATTTAAAACCCCCAAAATATTTCCTTTAAAAAGGCAATACTGTACCTATTAGACAAGACAGATTTCCTCTGTTAGCTGCCAATGAATCTGTTTTTATTATTTTGTTTTATTTTTATTAATAATAATTAATAATAACAATAATTTAGTAATAATAATTTTTTTATTATTGTTTTTAAATTTTGGAGTGTTTTGTCTGGGGTTGGTTGTGGGATGAAAATTAGTGTTGTCTGTAAATTTATATACAATACAGACTATTTTGAGAGGACTTTGATTGCAAAATCCAAGTCTTTGGAAAACTTAGGATCACAGTTTTGAAAATGCATATTCACTATTTTAGATGAAGTGAGACAATAATGTAATGAGAGGTGATTTTGCACCTGGCTTACAAAAATCAGCTTGAGTTTATATTTAAGTGAGTTTTAGACTATTTCTTTGGACAAAGCAATTCAGGAACTTTATATCTCAGTCAGAAGTTTACTTTATAGTTGACACTATGCCACACTTGTGACAAGGCAGTTGGACTCCAAGAATACCATAGAAATAAGAACATGAATCCTTACATAAATCTACTTGACAATCTTATGGGAAAACACCTGCTTGAATACTTCCAGTATACATGGACTAAATATATCAGCACATAGTGCATGTGTCCCTTGTCAGACAGTTTTAATTATCACAATTTTATTCTTCATACTTAATTCAAATAGATTTCTTCACTTTGTGTACCTTGATCCTAGCTCTATTCTGAAGAGTTTTGGAAAATAGTTCTAATATTCCTCTTACTGAATAAAACATAACTCTCAACTTTTAGACTGTGAAAAATTTGTAAGTCGACAGGAGCATTAACTGGTGAGTGAGAGATGAGAGGTGTGGAGGTTCACCTAAGTGTTCCAGTTGGATTTCTTCTTCATCAGAAAACACTTACTGCAACATTCTTGGAGTGAAAAGAAACAGCCTCCATGCAATTTATCAATGTTATTTTTTTCAAATTTCCTAATTGTTATATTAGAATATAAATATTAAGTGATAAAATGTTTTCTAACCATATTTACCTGCATATCAAAAGATGCTATCTGTTTTTAAAAAGATAATCCATACTCAGACAAAATTTCTTTGACTTACACTTACGATTGCTGGGTATTTAACTCTAGAAAAAAAGTATTGCTATTGCCAACTAAAAGCCTATATTGATAAACTGCATACATTTTCAAATTATAATGCAATATTTGTATGGAGAGTAGTACACATGCAGTTAGTTCACTTGTAAGATTAGTCTATAATAGTTACCAAAACTGTCCTGAGAAATGTGACTTAATGAAGATTCAAACAGAGGAAAAGATTAGTCTCTTAAGTATAACATTTCTTTCACCACTAATGAGAGATAACACAAGCATTCCATGACTATAGAGGGAGTCCCATATTTCTTGGTGTGCTCTAGGAGTCCCAGTACATTTTAGACAGGAAAAATTGGCTGTGAAGGAGCTCACTGCTGTGTTCAACATGTAAACTTGGAGAAGCTGTAGCCCAACGAGGTGTTGACTGGAAAAAAAAACACAATCTAAAAGTTGAGAGTTTGTTTTACTCTGCAGATATTCAAGCCTGGGAGGCAGACTCCAAGTCCCAGAGATAACATTTCAAATAACCCTCAGAAAACTGCTCTGAGGAGGCAACGGGCACAGCCAGCGTATATAGGAGTTTTGCAATAAAGAGCAGGTATCTGAAATTCAAAAGATTATTGTTAATAAAAGAAAACCAGATATCTCAAGTTAAGGAATTTATAGCTTTTCTCAGTGTAGGAAGATGTGAGAGTTGAGGCTTGCTGAAATCATTCCTTGGATATATACCTCAGATGTCTGGGGTGTCTCCTCTGCTTTCTCATGCTGAGTTTCCTCAGGGTGTACCTTTGGGGATCCTGCAGTCTGGCTGCAGCTAGATGACTGGTATTCTTCCTTACCTTCCTGAGTCCCCTCGGGGCTCACAATTGGGGGAGGGAGTAGGGAAGGTTGCAGTTATTGATAACTGTGACATCCTTTAGTTACTGATATGGAAAGCAATATTTTATTTCTCAATCCCTCCTCTTTGACTAAAATTTGATCAATATTTGGGAGACATCCCAAGACTAATTTTTGTCCCATGGTGCTGGGAGGCTCATCCAAGTTCTGACCCGTATTCTCGTTGCTGTGCCACTCCAGGTGCTAATTTCTGGATTAGCACTGTTGATAATTAAAGATTCTCTGTATCCTTTGTATTACTAGTAATACTATTCACATATTTTATTATTATCCAAGAAATATTTCCCTTGTTATTTCTCCCCATACCTAGAATCATACTATTATGATTATTCTATAAACATAATAAATGTGATCTATTTCCTCAAGATACTTAACATCAATTTTGCTAGAAGGCTCTGTTATTCATTGGATACTATAATGGACAATAATCTTATAAAATAGACAGGATATAAGTAATACAATTAGGAACATTGACAAAGTCATAGTGCAGCAGAGAGACACAAAGCATAAATAATTTGGAAACAAAAATAAGAACAATGATAAGTATAACTAATTGTAATCAAGTTGCAATAAATTATTGATTCCACAGGAGAGCTGGAGAAACCAAATTCAGTATCAAGTATAGAGAAAAAGATCAATGTTTCATCTTTGTTTACAAAGGTATACTTTATCAGCTTGTATATCTTAACATAAGAGGAAAGGTTTTCTCTGGAAAGAAAAGATTAAAGCTAGTATATTTATCAAAAAATCATAAAGTTATAAATAATATTCATCAGTTCATTCAGTCCCATGTTTTATTCCTGTTGATCTGAATGAAGTCATCAGGTTTTCCATTAGGATTTTGTTATTTATTCCCAAGTACAGTGGTATTATCTAGAGACTTTCAGAAACTTAGATATTTGCTTTACAAAGTCCTTTTTGTATGTTTTCTTGAAGATCTTTATTTTGTAAATGCATCAATGATTGCATTGATGCAATCAATGATTGTAAAATAATGTTTGTCTTCAAAGGACAAAACAAATAATACGATTAAAATTTTAAGTATAATGCAATTGGCAAGAAACTTGGATATTTCCATAACATATAACATTTTAAGATAATAACTCGAAATTTCAGAGTATATCAGATGTTAGGAATTTCATGTAAATTTTGGAATATCTCTATTAATGAATTTTATCCATACACTATAATCTAATGTTCATGTCCAATCACTTGAAAATTTTTCTCAAGTAATTTAACATACCAGAGAAACATAATTAGTTTAATATCCTTCTCTGAGATATCTCAGGATTCCTTTGAAGCACCCCAGAGTCAGCTGGAGGCTAAAAGAACTTGATTTTTATATTGGGGAATTTTGTTTAAAATATCAAAAGGGTTTTTAAAAGTAGGTCACTGTGAAACAATACTTTTTCATTTAACCAAAATCACAAAAACATATGAAAAATACAGACATTTAAGAGCACGGAAACTCACACAATCTGTTATCAAAAAGAAGCACTCTAAAAAACTCTTCGTTTTCTTAACAGAGAGAGAAATCAAATTCCAGTCTGTACTAGCTTACTTTTAACAATAATGTTTACTTACTTAATTACTGTAAATCTAAATTTGCTTAATATTAACCATATTTAAAACTTGTTTTCTCCTCAAGGTTCCTTTCCACAACCTTTTGTCATTTTCTGTATCCATAGTAAGTTTAATTCCTTAGTTTTCCCTCCAAAAACAACCAGCTCTAAGACATACTTTCTTTTTTCTCAATAAAATGCAATTTATTCCTCAAATCTTTGCTGAAAATATGCAATCTAATTTCCTACTATATACATAAATAGTTCTTTACTATTTCTATTGGCTTTAGTAACATGTTCAAATTAGAATTCTCAACTCTTAAAAACGTTAATTTCTGGTGAAAACAAAGACATAAGCAACTATGAACTGCCTTTTAATTAGCATTCTGTAGGTTGATGAACATAAATATCTGTGATAATTTCTAAAAAACATTCGTTTTCTTGTACAGAACATCTCAGGGTGGCACCAAACATATTTATTAATAGTCCTAAATACCTTTAGTTTCTCTGTTTAATAATTGATTTTCAGTAAAGTCTCAGTATCTTGTTTTAATGGGGATGATCCAGCTATTCAATAAATTTCTATCACTCAAATGATCACAACTCTAGAACTTTAAGTTATCAAATATCTGGAGATATATGTATCAGTAGGAACCTCTAAACGATAATCAGTTTTAAAGTATTTACCCAAAAGCTCTTATCTCATTTACATTTAATTTAAAGTTTCATCATGTCAAGTTATTTCCTTGCTGACAAATTTGTATCAGATACAATAATGTCATATTTGACTTCTATTAAACCTAGGTATGATAGAAGTTTGGCACGTAATGCTGATGACTCTAAAGATATGTCTTTATTAATTAGATCAAACTTAAATGTTAATATCAGAAAGCAACTTAATATTGAATATTTTCCAGTTCACATAAAACTGAAAGTCTTTTTGGACAATGTCTTATATTTAATTTGTAAGAGCTTACTTTCAAATTGAGCTCTTGGAGGGACCTTCAAGATAGCAGAGGAGTAAGATGTGGAGATCAGCTTCTTACTCACAAATCTATCAAAACTATATCTTCACACAAGGAACAACTCTTACAGAACATCTATTGAATGCTGGCAGAAAATGTCAGTGTTCCAAAGATTTCCAAAAAGGCATTCTGCTTTCCACATAATGGGGTAGGGTAAAGGAAATAAGACCAAAAAAAAAATAGAGAGAGAGAGAGAGAGGGAGAGGGAGAAATTGGGATGGGACCTTCATCTCAGGAGGGAGCTGTGAAGGAGGGAAAGTTTCCACACATTAGGAAACCCCTCACTGTGGAGACAGGGGGGACCTTTGGAGCCTCAGAGGGGAGCACAATAATAGGTGTGTGAAGAGCGAAATGGAGAGAAATCTACACACAGATCTGTTCCAACTTGTACCCTGAAGTTCAAGATGCTTGTCGGCATGCCTGCCACAGAGGATGAGGACTGGTTGCTGAGGCTGAGGCTTTGGTGGTTACCCAGGGAGAGGATGGGAGTTGGCTGTTGTGAGGACAGCCTGAGGAAGCTAGCACAACACAGCTAAGGGAGTCCAGGACAAAGCCTGGGCTTGCCAGAGAGGCAATAGATCATTGTGTGTGGGCAATAGATCATACCCACTCTCAGGTATGCAAGGAAAGGCTGGGACAGACAAGGAGCATCTAACTCTGTGCATTCACACAAATCAGGGCACACCTGTCTGAGCTCCAGAGGCAACATGAGCAGGGGATGCTGTATCCAACTCAGACATGGGTGGGACAGCTGCTCCCACTCCCGTCAGACTTTGAGTGGGAGTAGGTCACTGCTCACACCTTCCTGGAAACTTGTGCAGCCTGGCACTGCCGAGAGTCCTGAAATCCTGGGTCAGTTTCCCTGGGAGAACACATGTCCTGCTTCAGTCTGTAGTAAATCTGTGCTAACCTCTGCCACTTCACGCACTCCCCATACAGCCCATTTGCAGCTGCCCTATTCCTCCCTCTGTCTGGCATGAGTGAGCAAGTGAGCCCTAATCAGCTTCTGCCTTTGCCCCCTCTTGTCTGAACAGGTAACAGACATTGGAGGGTCGCATACAAACAGAGGTGGGGCTAAAACCAAAGCTGAGTTCCAGAGGCTGCACAACCAAAGAAGAGGAAGAGTCTTCTCTTGTGCAGCTGGTGGAGAGTGGAATGAATTGCCACTGTTGACTTGGTAACCTTGCATCTGTGGAATGTATGAATAGACAACAAGTGTTTCCACATTTGAAGCTGTGGACTTTGGGATAAACTATGGATTTTTGAAGCATGTACAAGCTGAAGGCCAAATCAGAGTCTGCTGAGCTAAACCTACAGTGTCCATTGGAGGTTCAGGGACCTTCCTACACATATTGAAGGACTTCCTGGGTAGGGAGATTTGCTGGAGATACCCTGACCATGGGAGTCAGGATACTGACAGTTGAGGCCACAGAAAAATAATATTTTCACTACTACTTGCTCATTTATTTTTCTTTTCTTTTTCATTCTGTTCTATTTCTATTGTTGTTCTTTTTTTTTATAGTCTTTTAATTTTATTTACTTTTAAATGCTTTTAATTCCCAATATATTTTTATTTTTTTCTATTTCTACTGTACTTTTTCATTATTTTGTATTTTTCCATGTTTTTGCTTTTTCCTTTGTTTTGCCTGTTTTTATTTTATTTTAAAGTGTATTCTGTATTTTCCTATTTTATACTTTACTTCTTTATTACTTTGTAGTTTTTCCCTTTGTTTTCATCTCTGTTATTTTTGTTCATTATTTTTCCTTTTAATCATATCAGTATCTTTGCTCCATGCTTTCTTTGCCTCTTTTAGTTTGCTTTCTGCATTTGAATTTCTCTTGATTTTGTGGTTTTCTAGTTTAGTTTTTAGTGTTTGTTTTCATTTATGGGATTCTTCATTGATTTGATTGCTCTGTTTTTTGGTTTTCTCTCTTTTTTTTTTTTGCTTCTTTCCTGAGTCTGATGGAGTCAGTTTCTTTGTGTTTTTTCCTGTTTAATTTTGCTTTTACCATTTGTTTTGGGTTTTGCTTGTTTTCTTTTTTTCCTGTTCTCTTCTGTGCCTTGTGGCTGGCAGAATATTGGTGCTCCAACCAGAAGTTGATCTTGAATCTCCAATGTGAGAGATCTAAGTCCAGGAGGTTGGACCTCTGGAGAACCCCAACTACATGGAATATTAATTGATAAGAGCTCTCCCCAAAGGCCTTGATCTCAGCACTAAGACCTGGCTTCACTCAATGGCCAGCAAGCCCCAGTGCTGGAGACCTCAAGCCAAAAACCAAGCAAAACAGAACCACAACCCTACCCGTTAGCATATAGGCTACCTAAAGATGTATTAAGCTCACAGGAGCCCCAAAGCACATGACAAGGTACAGCACTACCCATCAGAGGAGGAAACCTAGCTCCATGCACAAGAACACAGGCGCCAGCACCTCGAACCAGGAAACCTACGCAATGCACTGGCCCAGCCCCACGCTCTGTGGGGAGACACCGCAAGTGAGACAGGAGTGATGAGCCTGCAGCCTGCAGAAAGGGGACACCCACCACAGTAAGTCACACAAGATGAGAAGACAGAGAGAGTCAGCATGTGAGTGAGAAAGGTAAAAGCCCCTAAAACCAAACAAATAAAGAGGAAATAGACAGTCAATTTGAAAAAGAATTCAAAGTAGTGATAGTAAGCATGATACAAAATCTTGGAAATAGGAAGGAGGCACAGATAAATAAAATGAAGGCACAGATCAAGAAGCTACAAAGACATAGAAAAACTAAAGAACAAACAATCAGTGAATAACAGTACAATAACTAAAATGAAAATACACTAGAAGGAATCAATAGCAGAATAACTGAGGCAGAGAAACAGATGAATGAGCTGGAAGAGAATGGTGGAAATAACTGAAGGAGAGCAGAATAAAGAATAAAAAGATGTGAAGACAGTTCGACAGACCTCTGAGTTGAAGTGAAAGTCACTTAGTCATGTCTGACTCTTGCAACCCCATGGACCATACAGTCCATGGAATTCTCCAGGCCAGAATACTGGAGTGCATAGCTGTTCCCTTCTTCAGGGGATATTCCCAACCCAGGTATCGAACCCAGGTCACCTGCATTGCAGTGAAATGTTGTTGCTGAACCACAAAAAGACGTGGGAATTCCTGGCCTCTGGAAGGGAAGAATTCAATCCGGGGTGACACAAGCCTTGATCACTCAGAGCTTTTGTGCAATAGACTTTTATTAAAGTATAAAAGGGATAGATAAATCTTCTGACATAGACATCAGAAGGGGGCAGAAAGAGTACCCCCTTGCTAGTGTTAGCAATGCTAACATACTCTCCAATTAGTTATTACAATGAATCAAAAGAATGTCTGGATGTTGTAAAGAATTCACTAGACCTACTCCCATAATTTACATTTTAAGATAACAGGATTAGCCAGAAGGTTTTTTCCAGAGACTGTCCTCAAGCAGGATACATTATTGTTATATAATCCTAAGGAAGGTAGAGGGGAAAAAAGTTTGTCCTTTCTTCCTCCTCGAGAATTCCAGACCCCTCTCTCCTTGGGGACCCGGAGACTTCCTATCAACCTGCCTAGGAAAGGACTCTCTCAGCAGGCAGATTCTTTACCAGCTGAGCCACCAAACCAGCTTTACAAAAAAATGCTAAAAGAACGTCTCTAGGCAGGAAACACAAGGGAAACAAAAGACCTACAAAAACAAACCCAAAACAATAAATGCGAATTGTTGTTTTTCAGTCACTCAGTCATGTCTGACTCTTTGCAACTCCATGGACTGCAGCACGACTGGCTTCCCTGTCCATCGCCATCTCCCAGAGATTGCTCAAACTCATCCCATCCAACCATCTTGTCCTCTGTCATCCCCTTCTCCTCCTGCCTTCAATCTTTCCCAGTATCATGACCTTTTCTAATGAGTTCTCTCTTTGCATCAGGTTGCCAAAGTATTGGAGCATCAGCATTAGTCCTTCCAATGAATATTCAGGGTTGATTTCTCCTTTAGGATTGACTGGTTTGATCTCCCTGTAGTGCAAGGGACTCTTAAGAGTCTTCTTCACACCACAGTTCAAAAGCATCTATTCTTTGGTGCTTAGCATTCTTTATGGCTCAACTCTCATATCAAAACATGACTACTGGAAAAACTGTAACTTTGACTATATGGACCTTTGTCAGCAAAGTAATATCTCTGCTTTTGATTATGCTGTCTAGGTTTTTCATAGTTTTTCTTCCAAGGAGCAAGTGTCTTTTAATTTCGTGGCTGTAGTCACCATCTGCAGTGATTTTGGAGCCCAAGAAAATAAAATCTGTCACTGTTTCCCCATCTATTTGCCATGAAGTGATGGGACTGGATGCCATGAATATCGTTCATTGAATGTTGAGTTTTAAGCCAGCTTTTTCACTCTCCTCTTTCACATTCATCAAGAGGCTCTTTAGTTTCTCCTCACTTTCTTCCCTAAGTGTGGTATCATCTATGCATCTGAGGTTATTGACATTTCTCCTGGAAATCTTGATCCCAGCTTGTGCTTCATCCACAATACTGAAAATAGGATCATACATATCTGTGATTACTTTAAATGTTAATGAATTAAATGCTCCAACCAAAAGAAACATACTGGCTGAATGGATACAAAAACAAGACCTATATATTTGCTGTCTACAAGAGACCCACCTCAGACCTAGGGACACATTCAGACTGAAAGTGAGGGGATGCAAGGAGATATTCCATGCAAATGGAAATCAAAAGAAAGCTGGAGTAACAATACTCATATCATATAAAATGGAATTTAATTTTTAAAATAATGTTAGTTATTTATTTTATTCTTAGCTGTGCTGAGTCTTCATTGCTCCATAGGCTTTACTATAGTTGCAGTGGTGAGTGGTGGCTAGTCTTCATTGCAGTCTGCAGCCTTCTCACTGCAGTGACTTTTCTTGTTGTGGAGCATGGACTTTAGAGTGTACAGGCTTCAGTAGTTGCAGCTTCTTTTCTGTAAAGTACAGGCTCAATAGTTGTGGAGCACGGACTTATTTTCTCTGCAGCATGTGGGATATCTCAGACAAGGGATTGAACCCTCATCTCCTGCAAAGAGATTCAACCAGTCCATCCTAAAGGAGATCAGTCCTGGGTGTTCATTGGTAGGACTGATGTTGAAGCTGAAACTCCAATACTTTGGCCACCTGATGTGAAGAGCTGACTCATGTGAAAAGACTCTGATGCTGGGGAAGATTGAGGGTAGGAGGCAAAAGGGACAACAGAGGATGAGATGGTTGGATGGCATCATCGACTCAATGGACATGAGTTTGAGTAAACTCCGGAATTTGGTGATGGACAGGGAGGCCTGGTGTGCTGTGGTCCATGGGGTCGCAAAGAGTCGGACAGGACTGAGAGACTGAACTGAACTGAACTCCTGCTTTGCGAGGCAGATTCTTTACCACTGGGTTACCAGGGAAGCTGTAAAACAGACTGCAAAATAAAGACTGCTGTAAGAGACAAGGAAAGACACAACATAATGATCAGGCGGACAATCCAAAAAATTATTATAACAAATACACACACAGACACACACATATATTCACCCAGCAAAGGAGCAACTATAAAAGGGGAAATTGACAGTAACACAATACTAGTAGGGGATTTTATACCCAACTTACACCAATGGACAGATCATCTACACAGAAAATTAATAAGGAAACTCAAGTCTTAAATGATACATTATACCAGATGGACCTAATTGATATCTATAAAGCTTTTCTATTCAAAAGCAGCAGAATACACTTTTCCCCCCCAAATGTACATGGAACATTCTCCAGGATAGATCACATCTTGAGTCCCAAATCAAATCTTGTTAAATTTAGAAAAATTAAAATTATATTGTGTTCACTGGAAGGACTGATGTTGAAGCTGAAACTCCAGTGCTTTGGCCTCCTGTTGCAAAGAGCTGACTTATTTGAAAAGACCCTGATGCTGGGAAAGACTGAGGGCAGGAGGAGAAGGGGATGACAGAGGATGAGATAGTTAGATGGCATCACCAACTCAATGAACATGAGTTTGGGTAAACTCCGGGAGTTGGTGATGGACAGAAAGGACTGGCGTGCTGTGGTTCATGGGGTCACAAAGAGTCAGACAGGACTGAGTGACTGAACTGAACTGAACTTGAAAAGATAAGGGAAAGAAAACCCTGAGAAACCATTAACCACCTTCATCATGGGGAAAAAAAAAAGAAGACCCAAATCAATAAAATTATAAATGAAAAAGGAGAGGTTACAGCAGACAACATAGAAATACAAAGGATCATAATAGACTACTATGAAGAACTATACTCATATGAGTATATGAGACAACATGCCGATAAAATGGACAACTTGGAAGACATGGACAAATTCTTAGAAAAGCATAACTATCTGAGTCTGAACTAGGAAGAAATACAAATTATGAGTATACACAAACCTTGAAATAAAAACTGACATCAAAATTCTTCCAAGAAACAAAATCCCAGAACCACATTCTTTCACAAGTGAATTCTATCAAATGATTAGAGAAGAGCTCACACATCTCTGCTCATACTGTTCAAAAAATTACAGAGGGCAGAACATTCCCACTAAGGGAATGTTTTTTGGAGGCCACAATTACCCTGACACCAAAACCAGATAAAGATATCACAAAAAAGGAAAGTTCCAGGCCAATATCACTAATGATCATAAATGCAAAAATCTTCAACTAAATACTAGCAAACAGTATAAAATAACAAATTGAAAGGATCAACCATGATCAAGTGGGATTTATCCCAGGGGTGCAAGGATCCTTCAATATACACAAATCAATTAATGTGATACACCATATTAACAATATGAAAGATAAAAAACCCATATGTTAATCTAGATAGACATAGAAACAGTTTTCAAAAATCTTCAACACCCATGTATGATTTAAAAAACAAACAAACAAACAAACAAATGAAAAACAGGAAAACTCTCCAGAGAAAATTCTTAATGGTGAAAAACTGAAAGTATTATTTTCTAAGATCAGGAAGAAGATGAAGTCACCCACTCTTATCACTATTATTCAATATAATTTGGAAGCACTAGCCATGGCAATCAGAGAAGAAAAATAAATGAAAGGAATCCATATTGAAAAGAATTAAAACACTCACTGTTTGCAGATGACATAAACTATACATAAACTATACATCATAAAGATGTCACTAGAAAATTACTAAAGCTTATCAGTGACTTTAGTAAATTTGCAGGATACAAAATTAATACACAGAAATCCCTTGAATCCTTATACACTAACATGAAAAATCAGAAAGAAAAATTAAGGAAGCAATCTAATTCACCGTTGCAGAAAAAAGAATAAAATACCTAGGAATAAGCCTACCTAAAGAGACAAAAGATCTGTATGCAGAAAACTATAATATATTGATGAAAGAAATCAAACATAACACAAACAGATGAAGAGATATACCATATTCTTGAATTGGGAGAATAAATATTTTGAAAAAGACTATAATACCCAAACAATCAACAGATTCAGTGCAATCCATGTCAATTTACCAATGTTTTTAGCAGAACTATAACAAATAATTTCACAATTTTTATGGAAACACAAAGACCCCAAAAGCCCAATACAATCTTGAGAAAGAAAAAATGGATTGGAGGAATCAAGCTTCCTGATTTCAGACTATACTACAAAGCTACAGTCATCAAGACAATATGTTATTGACATAAAAGCAAAAATATAGGCCAATGGAACAAGATAGAAAGCCCCAGAGATAAACCCAAGCACCTATGGGTTTTGACAAAAGAGGCAAGAATGTAGAAAAGACAACCTCTTTACACAGAAACTGGACAGATACATGTAAAAGAATAAAATTAGGAAACTTCCCAACACCATACATGAAAATGAGCTCAAAGTGGATTAAAGAGTTAAATGTAAGACCAGAAACTATAAAAATCTTAGAGAAAAACATAGAGAGAAAACTCCATGACATAAATTGTAGCAAGATTCTTTTTGACCCATCTCCTAGAGTAATGGAAATAAAAACAGAAGGAAACAAATAGGACCTAATTAAACTTGAAAATTTTTGCAGAGCAAAATAAACAGTAGACAAGATTAAAAGACAACTCTCAGAGTGGGAGATAATTGCAAACAAAGCAACTGACAAAGGATTAATCTCCATAATATATAAGCAGCTCATACAACTCAAAATTACAAAAACAAATAGCCCAATAAGAAATGGGCAGAAAACCTAAACAGACATTTCTAAAAAGAAGACATACAGATGGCCAATAAACACATGAAAGATGCTTAACATCACTAATTACTACTGAAATGCATACTAAAACTACAGTGAAGTATCACCTCAAACCAGTCAGAATAACCATCATCAAAAAAACCCTACAAATAATAAATGCTGGAGAGGATGTGGAGAAAGGGGAACCCTGGTACACTGTTGGTGGGAATGTAGTCTGATACAGCCATGGTGGAGAACAGTATGGAGATTCCTTAAGAAACTAGGAATAAAACTACAATATGAATCAGCAATCCCACTACTGTGCATACACCCTGAGAAAACCATAATCCGAAAGACATATGTACTCCAGTGTCCATAGCAGCTCTGTTTACAATAGCCAAGACGTAGAAGGAACCTAGATGTTTATTGACTGGTAAAGATAGTTGTGGATAAAGAAGTTGTGGTACACATATACAATGGACTATTACTCAACCGTATAGAAGAATGAATGTGTCCATTAAATTTAGGTGGATGAACCTAGAACCTGTTATACAGATTAAAATATGTCAGAAAGACAAAAGCAAATATTGTATATTAACACATATATATGGATTCTAGAAAAATGGTACTGATGATCCTGTTTGCAGGACAGGAATAGCGATACAGATGTAGAAAATGGACCTGTGGACACAATGGAGGAAGTAAAGGGTGGAACAAGTTGAAAGAGTAGCAATGACATATATATACTACCATGTGTAATAGAAGCTGCTATATAACACAGCTCAGTCTGGTACTCTGTGAGAACCTAGAGAGGTGGCATGGCGGTGGGTGGGAGGCAGGCTCAAGAAGGAGCGGATATATATATACTTATGTCTGATTTGCATTTTTGTATGGCAGAAAACACCACAACATTGTAAAGCAATTATCCTCCAATTAAAAATAATAAATAAATGAATTGAGTTGTTTATAAATTCAATTTAGATTAATACTTTCCAAAGAGAGAGATATCACACACACACAGATGTATTTAACGTGTACACAGACAAAACTAGAGATCTCATGGCTTCACTTTAAAAAAAAACAAACAAACAAACATAAGTGACTTCATTGGTTTTCCAGCAGCTAAGACTCTGAGCTCCCAATGCAGGGGCCTTAGGTTTGATTCCTGGTCAGGGAGCTAGATCCCACATGCCACAACTAAGAGTTTTCATGCTGCTACTAAAGATCCTGCATGGCACATCTAAAGATCTCTCATGCCTCAAATAAGACCTGGCACAGTCAAATAAATATAAAAAAAATTTAGTTATGAATCAGGCATTTCAATATAAACTTACTAGTTTATGAAGAACAGTTGGAATACATTAAAGTTGCTTCCTCAGATGAATAATGTTTTACTATTAGTAACCCAATTGGTTTCTTTTATTAGGTTGAACTAATATTTCCTGAAGGGCAGATTCATATGCCTTGTCTTATAATACCATGAGGGGAAGCATTCCTTATTGAAACAGGCCTACCCAGCAATATAGTTAAATTGTTACTAGGTCCAAGCTCTCTCTGCTTGCCACATGAGAGGACAATAATTCCTAGGGAGAAGGTGTCAAGGCAAGGAGTATGACATTCAGAAAGCTGCTGACTGAGAAGACAGCAGACTAATGTCACAAAATAACTATCTTGGGGTCTGGATGCCAGTTTCTTTTATGGATCAGAGATGGCAAAGGTTAGGAAACAAAGTAAAAACTCCATTTAATCTTGCAACTAACTCCTAGAATGTCAGGGGAATGTGTTTATTTCTTCCTTCTTGCCATCTACAGGTGGACAGGGTTCTGAATAAAGGCATTTCAGCTTAACAGTCAGGGACAGGGGCAGGATTCTTTGAGGCAAACTATCATGTATGATTATAATAACAAAAGTGGCCAAAGAAACAGATCCAGCATGGAAGAGTCAAAGTTGACTCTTCTCTGTTTTAAAAAGAGATATCTTATATAAAGCCCAAATGAAATATCAATTTTTACACTTTCATCTCAATTCTATCAACATTGACCTCCAGTTTTATTAGAATCAATAAACCTTGATCTTACAGGAGGGGTTCTAGAAGCTTTTCTTTCTTTTTATTCCCTTTCCATTTTACCCATTTTTACATAAAAGGTTCTGGGATCCCCAGAGAGGATTTGAGCCAAGGAATTCAGAACTTTCGGCTGAAATGTTGCCCCCTCCCCCAATTTTGATCAGATATCACAGTATAATTATTTTTAGTTTTTTAAATACATATATTTTTTAAAGTGGAGTAAATAGAGTGGACTATTTTGGCCTTTAATAATGAAGACCATCAAGGGGTCCTTTGTGGCCAATTTAACCTTAGGTAGTATAATATCAAAACCTTGTGTTTTAACTACATAAATGTCTATTTTATCTATCTCATTTTGAATAACCATCTAAAGATTTCTTTATTAATTTGAGATAAGCCCTTTTAAATTTTCTACCTTGTTGTAAAAATATCTAGACTTTTCTCACAGTTTTTTTTTCCCTATTAATATTAGTTATTCTAATGTTTTTCTGAGGGAAGCAAAAACCACAATAAGGTTTCCCAAACACGTTTTTCTTTAATTTAAACTAAGGAAGTTCTTAGATTTTTGTTGTTGTTCAGTTGATAAGTCATGTCTGACTCAGATTGACCATTAGGCATATTTCTTTTTTCCACCTTTAATTCAATTTTTGTTTTTTATAGGTACCAATAAAACAGCTATTTGTAATAATAATACTCAATAAATTATCCGATTTATTCATTTCTTCAATTTCAGTTCAGTTCAATCACTCAGTCCTGTCTGACTCTTTGCGACCCCATGGACTGCAGCATGCCAGGCCTCCCTGTCCATCACCAACTCCCGGAGTTTACTCAAACTCATGTCCATCGAGTGATGCCATCCAACTATCTCATCCTCTGTCATCCCCTTCTCCTCCTGCCCCCAATCCCTCCCAGCATCAGGGTCTTTTCAAATGAGTCAGTTCTTTCCATCACATGGCCAAAGTATTGGAGTTTCAGCTTCAACATCAGTCCTTCCAATGAACACCCAGGACTGATCTCCTTTAGGATTGACTGGTTTGATCCCCTTGCAGCCCAAAGGACTCTCAAGAGTCTTCTCCAACACCACAGTTCAAAAGTATCAATCCTTCAGCACTCAGCTTTCTTTATAGTCCAACTCTCACATCCACACATGACCACTGGAAAAACCATAGCGTTGACTAGACGGACCTTTGTTGGCAAAGTAATGTCTCTGCTTTTTAATACGCTGTCTAGGTCATAACTTTTCTTCCAAGGAGTAAGCATCTTTTAATTTCATGGCTGCAGTCACCATCTGCAATGATTTTGGAGCCCCAAAAAATAAAGTCTGCCACTGTTTCCACTGTTTCCCCATCTATTTGCCATGAAGTGATGGGACCAGATGCCGTGATCTTAGTTTTCTGAATGTTGAGCCAACTTTTTCACTCTCTTCTTTCACTGTCATCGAGATAGCCTCTCAATTACAGTGTTCTTCACTTTCTGCCATAAGATGGTGTTATCTGCATATCTGAGATTATTGATATTTCTCCCGGCAATCTTGATTCCAGCTTGTGCTTCAATTTACAAGGTACGTCATTTGGCCATTAATGAAATATATTAATAGTGAGTCAAATCAATAAGATTCAAGGGGATTCCTCATAAGAGAATGGGAGGGGGTGTCACCTAAATAAGATTCAGGGAGTTTACTCTTAAAAATAGTATGGCAGAGGTCAAGGTTTCAAAACACACATACATACTCACAGAATACCTTAAAATGAGCATGTAGAGCATACATCTCAAAGGCATAGGAAGACAAAGGCAAGTTCCCCCCAGAAACGTTTTACTTAATGTCAGAATTCTGAAAAGATATTTTTATCAAGCCAGCTTTTGAGACTTAACTGCCTGTGCAATAAAAGAATCCCCTCATTTTTAGGGTTAGATTTCTACTAGGAGGCTGATAGTCTGTCATGTCTTTTTTCTTTTGTTCTGAAAGCTTTATTTCCCAATCTGAGTTCAGTTTGTTGAAATAAAAATTGCTAGTGATGATTGTGTGGTGGGTCAATGTGTTGTTTGAGACTGTAATTCATCAAGGTTTTGCTCCAAAGTTGTTTTAGTCCCATATTACATGTCTTTGGTTTTTCAGGTTGCATACAAGGCTCACATTGCAAAACAGCCAGTTCTTATTTTCATCCCCAGTTGAGCAAGTTGTTAACTAAAATGGTGGGTTTCCCTATAGGGACAGCTGCTTGGTAGAGGTCTTTGACTCTAAGTTTCTCAGTTGCCTGAGAAAGTTGTTGAGAGCCAGGAGGAGAGAATTCAATCACCTCCACTAGCTTTGTTCATAGTGATGATTCCTAAGGCCCACTTGACTTCACACTCCAGGATGTCTGGCTCTAGGTAAGTGATCACACCATCCTTGTTATCTGAGTCATTAAGATATTTTTTGTATAGTTATTCTGTGTATTCTTACTACCTCTTCTTAATATCTTCTTCTTCTGTTAGGTCCATACAATTTCTGCCCTTTATTGTGCCCATTTTAGCATGAAATATTTCCTTGGTATCTCTACTTTTCTTGAAGAGATCTCTAATCTTTCCCATTCTATTGTTTTCCTCTATTTCTTTGCATTGATCACTGAGAAAGGCTTTCTTAGCTCTTCTTGCTATTCTTTGGAATTCCGCATTTAGATGGGTATACCTTTCTTTTTCTCCTTTGCCTTTCACTTCTCTTCTTTTCTCAGCTATTTGTAAAGCTTCCTCAGGCAACCATTTTTCCTTTTTGCATTTGATTTTCTTGGAGATGGTCTTGATCACTGCCTCCTGTCAATGCCATGAACCTCTGTCCATAGTTCTTCAGGCACTCTGTCTATCAGATCTAATCCCTTGAATCTACTTGTCACTTCTACCGTATAATCATAAGGGATTTGACTTAGGTCATACCTGAATGGTCTATGATTTTCCCTACTTTCTTCAACTTAAGTCTGAATTTTGCAAAAAGGAGTTTTGATCAGAGCCACTGTCAGCTGCCAGTCTTGTTTCTGCTGACTGTATAGAGCTTCTCTATCTTCAGCTACAAAGAATATAATCAATCTGATTTTGGTATAGACAATCTGGTGATGTCCATGTATAGAATCTTCTCTTGCGCTGTTGAAAGTGGGTGTTTGCTATGACCAGTGTCTTCTCTTGAAAATTTTGTTAGCCTTTGCCCTGCTTCATTTTGTACTCCAAGGCCAAGCATGCCTGTTACTCCAGGTATCTCTTACTTCCAACTTTTGCATTTCAGTCACTTCATGGCTAATAGATGGGGAAACAATGGAAACTGACAGACTTTATTTTCTTGGGCTCTAAAATCACTGCAGAGAGTGATTGCAGCCATGAAATTAAAAAGACACTTGCTACTTGGAAGAAAAGCTATGACCAAGCTAGACAGCATAATCAAAACCAGAGACATTACTTTGCCAACAAAGGTCTGTCTAGTCAAAGCTATGGTTTTTCCAGCAGTCATGTATGGATGTGACAGTTGGACTATAAAGAAAGCTGAGCACCGAAGAATTGATGCTTTTGAACAGTGGTTTGGAGAAGACTCTTGTTGAGAATCCCTTGGACTGCAAGGAGATCAAACCAGGTAATCCTAAAGGAAATCAGTCCTGAATATTTATTGGAAGGACTGATGCTGAAGCTGAAGGTCCAATACTTTGGTCATCTGATGCAAAAACTGACTCATTGGAAAAGACCCTGATGCTGGGAAAGATTGAAGGCAGGAGGAGAAGGGGACGACAGAGGATTAGATGGTTGGATGGCATCACTGACTGGATGGCCATGAGTTTGAGCAAGCTTCAGGAGTTGGTGATGGACAGGGAAGCCTGGCGTGCTGGTGTCCATGGGGTTGCACAGAGTCAGACACGACTCAAGCGATTGAGCATGCATGCATGCACTGGAGAAGGAAATGGCAACCCACTCCAGTATTCTTGCCTGGAGAATCCCAGGGACGGAGGAGCCTGGTGGGTTTGCCGTCTATGGGATCGCAGAGTCGGACCCAACTGAAGCGACTTAGCAGCAGCAGCAGCAGCCAGGTTGAGACCCTGAGCCATGAAATCCTAAGCTAAAAAAATAAGAGTCAAAGATAAACTTAGACTCGTGACTTTATATATATAAGGTAAGTCCAATGAAGATGAGACTGAATTGTAAAGTCAATGTATCTAGAGGCACTCTTAAAGAGATCAAATCAGGATGTTCCTTTAGTTTTATATAGGATATTATATGAATTTCACTGGGAAGCGACTCAGACTTTTTTTTTCTTTTACCATGTCCTGCGAACTATACAAAGATAGTACACTAGACAGTGCTTTAGTAGCCTAGACACTGCTAAAGAATATGAGCTACCAGAAAAATAAACTTAATGTAAACTGGTTATTGGTGTTGTCACAACTGACAGTAGAAAAGCTTCTGAGAGCTCCTTCATGATTCAGTAGCTGTTGGCAGTGAGATAAAAGCAACAGCCAATATTTGAAACAGTTGTGAAAAGATGTTCTTCCAACTAGAAGCTCTCAAAGATGTTAGATATGATATTAATTAATCAATTAATTCAATATTATCCAGTAATGAGTGGAGACATGATACCATGGAAAGAGTATGAATTTTTTTTTCTAAATTCCTGTAATTCTGGAGAAATAATATTTCCTCCAAGAAATGTGATGGATTTCAAAGCTTTGTAACCCTGGATATGGTGTTAACTCAATTACAGAGATCTTGATTTTGAACTCATCCATGTACCCTAGTAACAACAGAGTCTAGGAAAATAAAGTCACTTGAAAATAAAGAGTTCCATTGCTGAAGCCGGCAAATTGTCATGGAGTCTCTCTATGTCAATGTGAGATGCCTTTGGAAGGTAATACTGTTCCCTCAGTTTTTAAAACAGATGTTAAGACTGCCACCTGTGCATTTATAATTTAGATGGCATGGATACATCTATAATCAATGAGGGATGAGAGCTGCATTTCAGGCACTTGTCAAAGATTTCCACTGTAAATAGACTGTAGGGCAACACTTGCTGGAGGTTTACTTGAGATAGTTCATATAGGACAGACATAGTCTAAGAGCATACTAAATCTTTATTCTTCAAGTTTCTCCAAATTCCTTTTCTGTGTTGAACAAAAAGCTAGGGTTTATTAGGGAAATGATGCTGATCATATCATCTCAATTCCCTATAGAAAGAGATTTAGTGGGCTAAGATTTCAATGTTATATTCATCATCTTGCTTAGATTCATAGTTGAAAGAATTTCATTATGAAAAAGAATTAGTTTCCATTTTATTTTTACTTTTTTGTCAAGGGCTGAATTGAAGATAATGATAATTTTAATTAAAATATTCACAAACCATTTTTCTTAGGACTCAAGAAAAATAGAATATTTGTTTCTGTAGATCAGATTCTACAGTATTGCATGCAAAGGCATGCTGAGGAAACTGATAGACTTGGTTCAAATTCCAGCTCTTCCACTTTCTGGTTGTGTGTTTAAGTAAAATTACCTCTAAATTAAATAAGAACAACCATTGTACTGGTCTCATGGAATAAGAAGGGTTAAATAAGTTAATATATGTAAAGAGCTTAAGTGATCGGCATACAGTGAGCTCTGACAAAAGGAATGAGAAGACATGGAAAGAGCTTGCACTAGGTGGGGAGCAATAGACATGAAGAGAAACAGATAGGGAGTTTAGGAGATGATATTGACAAGGTTTTGTACTGAACTGGATGTGGAGTGAAAAGTAGAAGGATTTCTAAATATTATACCTCTGTATAAGGGTTTATACAACTAGAGGATAAATTATATCATTCATGAAAACACAGACCATCGCATTTTGACTGCAGTTAGACCTACTGAGTGTAAAGTGCTTTTGAAATATCTGGTTGGCAGTTTAACATTCATGTTGTGAACATAACAAAGCAGTCTGTACTAGCTACATAAATGTTGAAGTTATCAGCTTCATATGAGCATGGGAAGCTAGAGAAATAGTTGCAAATAAAAATATACCAGGACTGAGGCCTGAGGAACTCCCAAGGGCATTAAAATGTCATCACACTAATATACTAACTCATTTACCAATGCAAACTAATATATCAACCATATATTTATTTAAATTAACTAAAAAATGCACACTATTAGGAAGTGGGAATAGTACTACAGATAATCCCAACTGAATCAAGGCAAAATATTTTAAAACATGCTATAAAATAGGTTTTTAATTAATTGATTTTATTAAAATATATTTTATGCTTAAAATAATTAAGTACAATTGATGAGTAACTGTGATAATATTAAGGATCATATTACTGACATTCTCCTTTATATCAAGTGACCTCACACTTTGAAAGAAAATTATCTGACTATTCACAATTGGGCTTCACTTGGTTTATTATTCTGAAATACAAAATTTAAAAATACATTCTGACTTCTCTAACACTTTTCTCAAGATTCTTTGCAAAACAACTTAAATAAACTTTAACATACCAGCAACTATAAGATTAATATACCTGTGGATCTTAAACATAAGTAAGTCTTCAAGAAAAAAAGAAATTAATACATTTAATTAATATCTGTGGCAAAATAGCCAAATTATAATCTGAAAGATTGTGGAAAATTTAGAATGAATAAAGTGATTAGTACTTTTTAACTACAAATGTGACACCATTTTTCCATTTGTAACAACAGATAGTATGATAGTATTTACCTTGAAGGATTATCCTGACAATTAAAGAAATTGATATATTTAAATATCTTAAATTAGTGCTTAGCAAATGGAAAGAGTTTAATAAATGCAGGATAAAAATTATGTGATGGAGAAATATGACATACTTTTTAGTAAACTAATGCATGTCTAAGAAAATAATATTTAAATATTCTTTTTTTATATATTTAAAGATTCTTAAATTAATTTAGAAAAATGAGAAAAAGATTCCAATTAATGAGTAGAGACAACACTGAACTTTTTGGAAATAAAATATTAAATGAAAAATTATGAGGAATTTACATAAAATTCAATGAGTGATCATTAACTCATACTTAAATAAGGAAGAAAACTGCTATAAGAAGTTTTAATTGGGATAATTTATGATAGCTAACATATATGTAGATAGATGATAGACAGGTAGATGACAGATATTGATATAGCTATAAGTGTTTCCCTAGACATAATCACTATTTTCATGGGGATAGTTAAAAATTTGAACATTGACTGTATAAAATAAGAACATTGTATCAATATTAAATATTCTGAATGATATAATTGTGTTATGATAATTATAGGAGAATGCTTTTGCTCAAAGGAGATAAAAGTAGTATTTAGGAATAAAGCATTATGATGTTTGCAAAGTTCTCTTAATTTACATGTACACATACATGTATAAACACATGAAAAAAGAGGACACTAAGAGAAATTCAACTAAATACATTGGATTATATGTTAACATGATTTCTCCTCAATATAAATATTCAATATTTCATGTTGATATGCATATGTATTTCTTTTTATCATATTTTAAAAATCTTTTTTAATTGAGCTATATTTGATTTACAATATTACATATGCTTCAGGTTTAAAAATACTAATTCACAATTTTTAGGGATTATACTCCATGTATAGTTTTTATTAAATATTGGTGATTTTCCCTGTGCTGTATGATATATCCTTGCAACTTATTTATTTTATACATAAAAGTTCATAATTCCCTACCCCTATCTTGCCCCTCCCCTGTCCCATCTCCCTAAATTACTAATTTGTTCTCTATATCTGAACCTGTTGGTTGGTGGTTATCCTTCCAGCCACTGCTTAGACTAGCTTCTGAATAGTAGCTCATTTTTAAAATGAGGAAACAAAGGGGATAGAAGTAGGTGATAATGAGTGAATGAACCAATTAAAGAAAATCATTTGAGCACTTAAAGAATCACTTCATTGAGCTCAATATTACACCCATTAGTTCATGTACACTTCAAACTAAGTGGCTTTTTTTTTTTAACTGAAGTGTAGTTGACTTACAATATTGTGTCAGCTTCAAGTATGATTCAGTTAGATTATTTCAAACTGCAATGCTAGTATGTAATCTATTCTATTTCAGATTACAACCCTAGTATATGATCTATCCTACTGAACATTTCAAGTGCACTTGGAATGTGTATTCTGCTGCTTTTGGATGGAATGTCCCGAGAATATCTTTTAAGTCTAAAGGGTCTTTTAGGTCATTTAAGGCTTCTATTGTCTTATTGATTTTCTGTTTGGAACATCTGTCCATTCAAGTAACTGGAGTGTTAAAATCCCCTATTATTAACATTTTGCTGTCAATTTCTCCCTTTATGTATGTTAGTACTTATCTACTTTGTTGTTGTTCAGTTGCTCATTTGTGTCTGACTCTTTGTGACTCCACGGACTGCAGCACACCAGGATTCCCTTTCCTTTACCATCTCCTGGAGCTTGCTCAAACTCATGTCCATTGAGTTGGTGATGCCATCCAACCGTCTTGTCTTCTGTTGTCGCCTTCTCCTGCCTTCAATCTTTCCCAGCATCAGGATCTTTTCAAATGAGTCAGTTCTTCATATCAGGTAGCCAAATTATTGCAGCTTCAGCTTCAGCATCAGATCTTCCAATGAATATTCAGGACTGATTTCCTTCTGGGTTGATTGGTTTGATTTCCTTGCAGTTCAAGGGACTCTCAAGAATATTCTCCAGCACCACAGTTAGAAAGCATCAATTCTTCGGTGTTCAGCAATTTTTATGGTCCAACTCTCACATCCATGCATGACTCCTGGAAAAACCATAGTTATGACTATATGAACTTTTGTTGGCAAAGTGATGTCTCTGCTTTTTAATATGCTGCCCAGGTTTATCATAGCTTTATTTCTTTTAATTTCATGACTTCAGTCACCATCTGCAGTGATTTTGGAGCCCAAGCAAATAAAGTTTGTCACAGTTTTCACTGTTTCCCCCGTGTTTTGCCATGAAGTGATGGGACTGGATGCCACGATATTCTTTTTTTGAATGTCGAGTTTTAAGCCAGCTTTTTCACTCTCCTCTTTCACCTTCAACAAGAGGTTCTTTAGTTCCTCTTCACTTTCTGCTGATAGGGTGGTGTCATCTGCATAACTGAGGTTATTGATATTTCTTTCGGCAATCTTGATTCCTGCTTGTGATTCATCCAGCCTGGCATTTCATTGTGCATGATGCATGATGTAGTCTGCATATAAATTAAATAAACATGGTGACTATATACAGGCTTGACGTACTCCTTTCCCAATTTTGAACCAGATCATTGTTCCATATCTGGTTTTAACTGTTACTTCTTGGCCTGCACACGTTTCACAGGAGGAACATAAGGTGGTCTGGTATTCCCATTTCTTTTAAGAATTTTCCACAGTTTGTTGTGATCCACACAGTCAAAGGCTTTGGTATAGTCCATGAAGCAGAAATAGATGTTTTTCTCAAATTCTCTTGCTTTTTCTATGACCCAATGGATGTCAGCAATTTGATCTCTGATTCTTCTGCCTTTTCTAAATACAACTTGTACATCTAGAAGTTCATGGTTCACATACTGTTGAAGCCTGGCTTGGAGGATTTTGAGCATTACTTTGCTATCATGTGAAGTGAGTGCAATTGTGAAGCAGTTTGAACATGCTTTGTCATTGTTCTTCTTGGGACTGGAATGAAAACTGACCTTTTCCTATCCTGTGGCCACTGCTGAGTTTTCCAAATTTGCTGGTATATTGAGTGCAGCACTTTATCAGCATCATCATTTAGGATTTGAAATAGCTCAAGTGGAATTCCATCACCTCCACTAGCTCTGTTTGTAGTGATGCTTCCTAAAGCCCACTTGATTTCACATTCCAAGATGACTGGCTCTAGGTGACAGATCACACCATTGTGGTTATCTGAGTCATTAACATCTTTTTTGGATAGTTCTTTTGTATAATCTTGCCACCTCTTCTTAATATCTTCTGCTTCTGTTAGGTTCATACCATTGCTGTCCTTTATTGAGCCCATATTTGCATGAAATGTTCCCTTGGTATCTCTAATTGTGTTGAAGATATCTTTAGTCTTTCCCATTCTATTGTTTTCCTCTATTTGTTTGCAGTGTTCACTTAGGAAGGTTTTCTTATCTCTCCTTGTTATTCTTTGGAACTCTGCATTCACATGATTGTGTATCTTTCATTTTCTCCTTTAGGTGCTCCTATATTGGGTGCATGTACATCAATGAGTTGTAGTGTTTTCTTGTATTCATTCTTTTATCACTATATAGGGGCCTTCTTTGGGCTTCCCTGGTGGCTCAGTCAGTAAAGAATCTGCTTGTAATGCAGGAGACCTGGGTTCTATCCCTGTGTTGTGAAGATCCCCTGGAGGAGGGCATGGCAACCCACTCCAGTATTCTTGCCTGGAGAATCCCCATGGACGGAGGAGCCTGGTAGGCTACAGTCCATGGGATCATAAAAGTCGGACAAGACTGAGCTAGTAAGCAGAGTACAGCACAGGGTCCTTCTACATCTTTCTTTACCACCTCTATCTTGCCTGATAAAAGTATTGCTACTATCGTTTTATTGTTTCTATTTAAATTAAATATGCTTTAATCTCCTCTCAGTTTCAATATGTGAGCATCTTTCACCATAAAGTTTTCCTTTGTAGACAAAATAGTGTAAGTTCTTGTTTTTCTATCCAATCTGCAAGTCTATGTTTTTTGGTTGACGCACTTACTCCATTGACATTTAAAGTAATTAATGATAGATATGTACATATTTTCATTTTGAACCTGTTTTCCATTTGACTATGTAGTATTTGTTTATTTCATCTTTTTTGTTGATTTTGCTTTTGTAGTTTGATGGTTTTCTTTTGTATTATGCTTGAGTTCCCTTATTTTTGTCTTCGTGTACCTATTGTATGTCTTTGATTTATGATTACCCTGAGTTTCAAGTATGTTTACCCATAGCTATACATATTTGCATTGGATTGATAGCCACATAAGTTCAAATGCATTCTTAAAGAATGCATTTTCTCCTACATTTTCCTCCTCCCCAATATTCTGTGTTTTGATATCCTAGTGTACATCTTCGTGTATAACTTTTAACTGTTAATTGTAGCTATAATCACTTTTTTACAAACGTTTGTGTTTATTCGTCTATATACTTGGCTTATTTAAGTTCATCTGTATCTTAGCTTATTTACTCAATCCTTTTATATGCTTGCCTTTCCTATTGTGTTCTTCTCTTGCCTATAGATTCCTTGTTTTTTTTTAATTTAGAGAAGATCTTTCAATATTTAAATTTTTTGCTTGTCTGGGAAATTCTTTATCTCTCTTTCTATTGTAAATAATAATTTTACTGAGTAGAACATACTAGGTTGCAGGTTTTGTTTCTCTAGGACTTCATATATATTCTGCTTCTTTCTAGACTTCACACTTTCTGCAGAGAAGTCAACTGATAGCCTTATGGGGGTTCCTTTGTAGCTATTTTTTCCCCCTCTTACAGCCTTTAGAATTTGCTCTTTAACTTTTGCTATTTTAATTATATCTTGGTATGGGTGTGTTTTGGTTCATCTTGTTTGGGAGCCTCTGTGTTTCCTTTACTGGGTATCTGTTTCCTTTCTTAGGTTTGAGTTTTCAGCCATGATTTCTTCATATGTGTTTTCATATGTGTTTCCCCTTCTCTCTCTCTCTTATCTACTGACATCAATATCGATAATCTCAGATACGTAGATGACACACCCTTATGGCAGTAAGCAAAGATCTAAAGAGCCTCTTGGTGAAAGTGAAAGAGGAGAGTGAAAGAGTTGGCTTTACTTTGTATGGAAATACAAAATCCTCGAATAGCCAAAGCCATCTTGAGAAAGAAGAATGGAACTGGAGGAATCAACCTGCCTGACTTCAGGCTCTACTACAAAGCTACAGTCATTAAGACAGTATGGTACTGGCACAAAGACAGAAATATAGATCAATGGGACAACATAGAAAGCCCAGAGATAAATCCATGCACCTATGGACACCTTCTCTTCGACAAAGGAGGCAAGAGAATGAAATGGAGAAAAGACAGTCTCTTTAACAAGCAGTGCTGGGAAAACTGGTCAACCACTAAAAGAATGAAACTAGAACACTTTCTAACTCCATACACAAAGATAAACTCAAAATGGATTTAAGATATAAATGTAAGACCAGAAACTATAAAACTCCTAGAGGAAAACATAGGCAAAACACTCTCTGACATAAATCACAGCAGGATCCTCTATGACCCACCTCCCAGAGTAATGGAAATAAAAGCAAAAATAAACAAATGGGACCTAATTAAACTTAAAAGCTTTTACACAATGAAGGAAACTATAAGCAAGGTGAAAAGACAGCCTTCAGAATGGGAGAAAATAATAGCAAATGAAGCAACTGACAAAGAGTTAATCTCAAGAATATGCAAACAGCTCCTGCAGTTCAATTCCAGAAAAATAAACAACCCAGTCAAAGAATGGGCCAAAGACATTTATCCAAAGAAGATATACAGATGGCCAACAAACACATGAAAAAATGTTCAACATCACTCGTTAATAGAGAAATGCAAATCAAAACCACAATGAGCTACCATCTCATGCTGGTCAGAATGGCTGCCACCAAAAAGTCTCAAACAATAAATGCTGAAAAGAGTGCAGAGAAAAGGGAACCCTCTTACACCATTGGTGGGAATGCAAGCTAGTACAGCCACTATGGAGAACAGTGTGGAGATTCCTTAAAAAACTGGAAATAGAACTGCCATATGGCCCAGCAATCCCATTGCTGGGCATACACTCTGAGGAAACCAGAACTGAAAGAGACACGTGTACCCCAATGTTCATTGCAGCATTGTTACAATAGCCAGGACACGGAAGCAACCTAGATGTCCATTGGCAGACGAATGGATAAGAAAGCTGTGGTACATATGCACAATGGGATATTACTCAGCTATTAAAAAGAATGTATTTGAATCAGTTCTAATGAGGTGGATGAAACTGGAGCCCATTATACAGAGTGAAGTAAGTCAGAAAGAAAAACACCAATACAGTATGTTAATGCATATACAAGGAATTTAAAAAGATAGTAGTGACAATCCTACATGCAGGACTGCAAAGGAGACACAGATGTAAAGAACAGACTTTTGAACTCAGTGGAAAATGCTGAGGGTGAGATGATTTGAGAGAATAACATTGAAACATGTATATTATCATATGTGAAACAGATTGCCAGTCTGGGTCTGATGCATGAGACAGGGCACTCAGGGCTGGTGCACTGGGATGACTGTGAGGGATGGGATGGGGAGGGAGGTAGGAGGGAGGTTCAGGATGTAGAACACATGTACACCCATGGCTGATTCATGTGAATGTATGGCAAAAACCACCACAATATTTTAAAGTAATTAGCCTCCAGTTAAAATAAATTATTTATTTATTTTTTTAAAAAGCTCAACATTCAAAAAACTAAGATCATGGCATCTGGTCCCATCACTTCATGGCAAATAGATGGGGAAATAATGGAAACAGTGACAGACTTGATTTTCTTGGGGTCCAAAATCACTGCAGATGGTGACTGCAGCCATGAAATTAAAAGACACTTGCTCCTTGGAAGAAAAGCTATGACCAAGCTAGACAGCATATTAAAAAGCAGAGACATTACTTTGCCAACATAGATCCATCTAGTCAAAGCTATGGTTTTTCCAGTTGAGACAGTTGGAATATAAAGAAAGCTGAGCGCTGAAGAATTTATGCTTTTGAACTGTGTTGTTGGAAAAGACTCTTGAGGGTTCCTTGGGTTGCAAGGAGATCAAACAAGTCCATCCTATAGGAAATCGGTCCTGAAAATTCATTGGAAGGACTGATGCTGAATTGAAACTCCATTACTCTGGCCACCTGATGTGAAGAATTGACTTATTGGAAAAGACCCTGATGCTGGGAAAGTTTGAAGGCAGGAGGAGAAAGGGATGACAGAGGATGAGATGGTTGGATGGTATCACCAACTGACTCTATGGATATGAGTTTGAGCAAGTTCTGGGAGTTGGTGATGTACAGGGCAGCCTGGCATGCTGCAGTCCATGGGGTCGTAGAGTCAGACATGACTGAGCAACTGAACTGAATTGAACTCTCTCTTTTCTTCTTTCACCCCTATTATGCATAAGTTTATTATTATACCACTTACACCATCCCACAGATCTTGTATGTTGCTTTCACTTTTTAAAAATCTGTCTTTCTTCCTGCTGTTCTGATTGGTGATTTCTATTATTCTGTTTTCCAGATCATTTCTTTGTCCTGAATTATTTAGTCAGTTATTCATTACTTTTCAGTTTATTTTTATCATGGCAACTGAATTAACTCTGAATGATTCCTCTATAGATTTTAGTTACGTGTTACAGCTATACATACTTGTATTAAGAATTTTTTATTAATTCCTTTAGCATTTTTATTATCTCCTAGTAAACTGGAAGTTTGTTTCATTATTTATTCTTTCAGGGAATTCCCTCTTGTTCTCCTAATTGAGAGTATTTCCTCTACCATTTCATTTTACTTTACTTTCTCTGTCTCTATGAATTTAGGAGAAAGAGAAACAGCTACCTATTGTGGTCCTGAAGGGATATTTTGACATGGGATTGTCCCTGTGTTCATTCTATGAGTCCAGTGCTTTTGGTGAGAGGGCTCTTTTCAGAATGAATGTCGGCCATGTTTTTCCTCAGAGTGTGCTGGCCATTATCCCCTTGGTAGAGAGTGTGATTGGTGTCGTGTCCAGAACCTGCACTGGATGTTGGGTGATCAGGGCTTCCTCTTTACTCTTTGATTGTCACAGATTTGTTTGAGGTGGGGCCTGTTCTCCAGTTTTTCAGTAGAAGGCTTGAGTCATGTTTGATAAAGCTTCATTGCCCTTGAGTGCACAAATGCTCTGTTACAAGGAGACTCACTGAAGCATGTAAGACCTGTGCAGTCACAGCAAACTTATATATTACCATGCAGGAGTTTGCAGTTTTGCCCAGAAATAGCCCAAGTTTATGTCTTTGTCTTTGTTACATTCATCCCAGTTTTAGTTCTAGGCTAGTGAGGGATGGGTCTTCAGAGCTGCAGAAATTGAGGTGTTTGTGCTGCCACTTGGGACCAGGGCTTCCTCTGTTCCTGACCTCTCCAGGACTTGATTGCTCAGATTCAGCTCCAAGCTGCAGTGTAGGAAGAGCAAAATGGAGCACTTCCACTAGGAAGAGAATCACTGTGTATTTCTCCTTAGGGGCTGTCAACCCAAGATTTGCATTTCTGTGGTGCCACCCAACACGTGTCCCAAAAAATTCCACTGTGATCTTTATCAACCTGCCCTGTGAGTGTAACTATGGGCTCCAGTGTCAGATTTATGCCCTCTCATGCATATGCTGACAATTGACTCTGATAATGGACCTATACACATGGTGTACATGCTGACAATGGCTCTAAGATTCAGCCCAGACAACACCCTGAGTCTTATGAGGTGTCTCCATGCAGCTAGCCTGAGTTATTTCCTGAGATCCAGCACCTGTATGCTGTGTGTACCAGCAGCCCTACCCAACAAGCATTTTGCACTGGTAAGTGTGGTGAGGTGCCAGCTGTCAGGGCTGGCCTCTCTCTATCCTGTTTTCTAGCAAGCCGGCTCACACACTCCCCCTGTGAGCAGAGTCCAGTCCCATCCCGTTCTTCTACTTGTCCCAGCAGGCCTCCCACAAGGTAAGGGGGCTCCCCCAGCCAAGGGCCTGCTCCTGTGCATATTCTCTCCTTCACAGATTCCTCCTAGGGGTGCTGGATCCATCATGATGCCTTTTTTGTTGTTTTTGTACTTGGTTACATGGAGATCTTTCCTGCAACTTTGGTTATATAAAAGATCTTCTCCCAGTTTTCAGTTGGTTTTCTGTGAGAATTGTTCCACATAGAGATGTATTTTTGATGTATTTGTAGACAGAGGTGAGCTCCACATCCTCCTACTCTGCCATTTTGTTCCTCTCCCTGTATTTCTTAATGCAAAATGACTCAGAATTGAAAAGCTTGTCATAAATGAGAAAGTCATTTTTGGAAACATACTATTTATATCATTAGTGTTTTTGAATAATGTTTAACATGATAAAAACAGCAAATTAAAAATAAGAAGGTAATTTAATTTTTGCTCTTTACAATAAAAATAAAATATGACATGAAAAATAGGTAAAGAATGCAATCCCATGAATCAAGGACATAAAATGTTGTGGTAAATAGCATCTAAATTTTCTTCCAATTATTTATGCCTGTGTGATCCCTTCCTCTGTAAGCTGGACCTAGTGACTAACTTTTAATAATGAAATATAGCAAAAGTAATGGATTTCACTTCTGAGATCAGATTATAAGAAGTCTATAGTTTATGTCTTCATTGTGTTCTCTACACTCTTTCTCACTCTGAAAGAAGTCAGTCCACATGTTATCCAGATACTTATGGCTAAAGCTGAGAGAGGGAGAACCCTGACCAACCCCAGTGAGTAACTGAATCCTGCCAACAGCCACATGAAAGTGGCTTCTTCCCCAATCAAGCTTTCAGATGAAGCCACAGGTCCAGCTGACAACTTGATGGGAGTCTTGTGACAGACTTTGAGACACAGGCACTCAGACAACCTCAGCTGATTTCTGACCAACTATGAAATAACAAATATTTGTTGTTTAAGCCATCTCATTTTATGCTACCTTGTTACACAGCAATAGAAAACTAATACAGATACCAGCTGCAAATATACTAGATGTGCAAGTAGATGTTCAGAATCTATTCCCATATCTTTCATAAGTTACTAAATGGCCAGGGTTATAAAGTTTAAAGCTATATATCCTAAGGATCCATAATAACTTGGGTTTTGAAGGTAATTACTTTGCTATTTAAAAACAATTGGGTGAACTTTAAAGGGAAATTAGGTGGAAACTATCTTTCTGCTACTGTTTTGAACTTAGCAACTTGGTAATGGCTGTTCGATGATTTTCTGCAGTCTAGTTTCCAGTCTCAGAGGGGTCCCAAGATGTTCTAGTGGCTATTGATACTCCACCAGCAAAGGCCATGTTCTCTTGCACTCAAAAGTTCAACAGGTAGATTCCTAACCTTTGTATTGCAGCACAGACAGCAGTTCCCTTAGCAGATCAGTCTTGTGAAATTCAGAGAGAGAATACTGGCAACCCAGATAGGAGCCATACCTGCAATCCTCATAATTACATAATGACTTCTTTTTCTGCTTAAAATCTCCAGCATACTTTTCACTTCCTGCACTAAACCCAGACGCATGCTTGACTGTATACTTATTGCTGTTCTACAGTTGCTCAGTCGGGTCCGACTCTTTGTGACACCATGGACTGCAGCACGCCAGGCTTCCCTGTCCTTCACCATCTCCCAGAACTTGCTCAAACTCATATCCATTGAGTCAGTGATGCCATCCAACCATCTTATCCTCTGTCATCCCCTTCTCCTTCTGCCTTCAATCTTTCCCAGCATCAGGGTCTTTCCCAATGAGTTGGCTCTTCACATCAGGTTGTCAAAGTATTAGAGCTTCAGCTTTGGCATCAGTCTTTCCAACAAATATTGAGGGTTCATTTCCTCTAGGATTCACTGGCTTAATCTCCTTACATTCCAAGGAAACCTCAGGAGTCTTTTCCAACAACACAGTTGAAATGCATGGATTCTTTGATCCTCAGCCCCCTTTATGGTCCAACTCTCAGATCCACATGAAAGGTTGTTGCTGAACGATAAGACACCAGGATTCTTGGCCTCCGGAGGAGACAAATTCAATCCTGGGTCAGAGACGAGGCTGGATCGCTCAGAGCTTTTGTGTAATAAAGTTTTATTAAAGTATAAAGGAGGTAGAGAAATCTTCTTACATAGGCATCAGAAGGGGGCAGAAAGAGTACCGCCCTGCTAGTCTTCAGCTGTATGTTATATAGTCACTCGCAGTCTGTTAATGAGAAGAAAGGAATGTCTCAGAATGGCACCAGATAATTCATCCCAGGCCATAAAATGATTGACTTGAATCTTGTAGAAGGGCAGATTACCATACAAATAGCTTAATTTACATAGATTAGGGGAACAATATCTGAGTATAACATACTGGTTTGTCAAGTAGTTTGAGCCATTTGGCGGAACCAACTTGAAGACAGAGTCTGGGGTACATTAACATAGCTTAAGACAAACATTTCCATAAGAAAAAATGTATTGGTTAACTCAAGGTTTTGAGAATAGTTAGCTTCAGGTGAAACCAGGTGTCATGGCAACACAGCATTTTAAGAGAAACCTCCTTTTAAATTTATATAGAGAAGGAAAAAAATATCTCTAGTTTGTTTCCTCCTGCCGCTTAAGAGAGATAAAAATGTCTGGCACTTGCAGCCTATTTCCTCCATATGGGGACCTCTGGCCTTCCTGCCTGTTACCCTCTCACATACATGACTACTGGAAAAACCATAGCTTTGACTAGAAAATTCTTTGTTGGCAAAGTAATGTCTTTCTTTTTTAATATGTTGTCTAGGTTGGTTATAGCTTTCCTTCCAAGGAGCAAACGTCTTTTAATTTTGTGGCTGCAGTCAACCATCTGTGGTGATTTTGGAGCCCAAGCAAATAAAGTCTGCCACTGTTTCCATTTCTCCCCCTTATATTTGCCATGAAGTGACGGGACCAGATGCCATGAATTTCGCTTTTTGAATGTCGAGTTTTAAGCCAGCTTTTTCACTCTCTTCTATCACCTTCATCAAGAGGCTCATTAGTTCTTCTTCACTTTCTGCCATTAGAGTGGTATCATCTGCAAACCTGAGGCTATTGATATTTCTCTTGGAAATTTTGATTCCAGCTTGTGCTTCATCCACCCTGGCATTTCGCATGATGTACTCTGTTAAATAAGCAGGGTGACAATATACAGCTTTGACATACTCCTGTCCCAATTTGGAACCAGTCCATTGTTCCATGTCTGGTTCTAACTGTTGCTTCTTGACCTGCGTGCAGGTTTCTGAAAAGATAGGTGAGATTATATGGTATTTCCATCTCTTTAAGTATTTTCCACAGTTTGTGGTGATCCACACAGTCAAAGGCTTTAGTGTAGTCATGAAACAGAGTAGAAATTTTTCTGGAAGTCTCTTGCTTTATCTATGAGCAACGGATGTCAGCAATTTGATCCCTAGTTCCTCTGCCTTTTCTAAATCCAGCTTGTACTTCTGGACGTTCCTGGTTCACATAGCTTGGAGGATTTTGAGCTTTACTTTGCTAGCATGTGAAGTAAGTGCAATTGTGAATTAGTTTGAACACTCTTTGGCATTATCCTTCTTTGGGATTGTAATGGAAACTGACCATTACCTATCCTGTGGCCGCTGCTGCATTTTCCAAATTTGCTGGCATATTGAGTGCGGCACTTTCACAGCATCATCTTTGGGGATTTGAAATAGCTCAGTTGGAATTCCATCACCTCCATTAGCTTTGTTTTGTAGTGAGTCCTAAGGCCCACTTGATTTCACATTCCAGGATGTCTGGCTCTAGGTGAGTGATCACACTATCGTGCTATCTGGGTCATTAAGATCTTTTTTTGTATAGTTCTGTGTGTTCTTGCCACTCTTCTTAATATCTTCTGCTTCTATTAGGTCCATACTGTTTCTGTCTTTTATTGTACCCATCTTTGCATGAAATATTCCCTTGGTATCTCTAATTTCCTTGAAGAGATGTCTAATCTTTTACATTCTATGCTTTCCTCTATTTCTTTTCAGTGTTCACTTAGGGAGGCTTTCTTATCTCTCCTTGCTATTCTTTGGAACTTTGCATTCAGATGAGTATATCTTTCTTTTTCTCCTTTGCCTTTCCCTTCTCCTCCTTTCTCAGCTATATGTAAGACCTACTCAAACAACCATTTTGCCTTTGAATTTCTTTTTCTTGGGGATGGTTTTGATCTCCACCTCCCATATAATGTTACAAACTTCCATTCTTAAGGCACTCCATCAGATCTAATCCCTTGAATCTATTTGTCACTTCCACTGTATAATCACAAGGAATTTGATATAGATCATACATGAATGGCCTAGTGGTTTTCCCTACTTTCTTCAATTTTAGTCTGAATTTGGCAATAAGAAGTTCATGATCTGAACCACAGTCAGCTCCTGGTTTTGTTTTTGCTCTTCTCCATCTTCCGCTGCAAATCATATAATCAATCTGATTTCAGTATTAACTATCTGGTGATGTCCATGTTTAGAATCTTCTCTTTTGTATTTGGGAGAGAGAGTTTGCTATGACCAGTGGGTTCTCATGGCAAAACAATTTTAACTTTTTCCTGTTTCATTTTGTACTTCAAGGCCAAACTTGCCTGTTACTGCAGGTATCTCTTGACTTCCTACTTTTGCATTCCAGTTCCCTATAATGAAAAGGACATATTTTGTTGGTGTTAGTTCTAGAAGGTCTTGTAAATCCTCATAGAACCATTCAACTTCAGCTTCTTCAGCATTAGAGGTTGGGGCATAGACTTGGATTACTGAGATATTGAATGGTTTGCCTTGTAAAGGAACAGAGATCATTCTGTCATTTTTGAGATTGTACCCAAGTATTGTATTTTGTACACTTTTGTTGACTATGATGGCTACTCCTTTTCTTCTAAGGAATTCCAGCCCATAGTAGTAGATATAATGGCCATTTAAATTAAAATTTGCTCATTCCAGTTCATTTTAGTTCACTGATTCCTAAAATGCCAATGTTCACTCTTGCCATCTCTTGTTTGACAACTTCCAATTTACCTTGGTTCATGGACCTAACGTTCTAGGTTCCTATGCAATATTGTTCTTTATATCATCAGACTTTACTTTCACCACCAGACACATCCACTACTGAGTGTTGTTTCCACTTTGGCTTAAGCTCTTCATTCTTTCCAGAGCTATTGCTTCGCTCTTCTCCAGTAGCACATCAGGCACCTACTGACCTGGGGAGTTCATCTTACAGTGTCACATCCTTTTGCCTTTTCACATTATTCATGGGGTTCTCAAGAAAAGACTTCCCTGGTGTCTCAGACGGTGAAGCGTCTGTTTACAATGCGGAAACCTGGGTTCAATCCCCGGGTCAGGAAGATCTTGAGAAGGAAATGGCAACCCACTCCAGTATTCTTGCCTGGAAAATCCCATGGACCAAAGAGCCTAGTAAGCTACAGTCCATGGGGTCACAAAGAGTCGGACATGACTGAGAGACTTCACTTGACTTCAAGGAAGAATGTTGAAGTGGTTTGCCATTCCCTTCTCTGTTCGACCATGTTTTGTCAGAACTCTCCACCATTACCTATCAATCTTTGGTGGCCCTACATGGCATGGCTTATGGTTTCATTGAGTTAAACAAGGCTGTGATCCATGTGATCAGTTTGGTTAGTTTTCTGTGATTGTGGTTTTCATTCTGTCTGCCCTCTGATGGATGAGGATAGGAGGCTTGTGGAAGCTTCCTGATGGGAGGGATGGAGGGGCTAGCTGTGGGGGCAGTTGCTCTGGTGGGCAGGTCCATGCTCAGTAAATCTTTAACCTGATTTTCTGCTGATGGGTAGGGCTGAGTTCCATATTGGAAGGGATAATGGTGGTAATGGTGACAATGGTGGTAATGACATCCTTCACAAGGACATATGCCAGCTTGCTGCAGCTCCCAGGACTGTTCTACTTATAAAAAGCAGATAATATATTAATTGTGGCTTTTATCCAAACTCTATTTTATTTTATAATATATTTATGCATGGCTACCTCTCCGTGATACCTTAATAGAGAATCAATTTAATTAATTTAATAAGACTTGGTCTCAAAAATTGTATTGCTTGCCAGCTTTTTATCATGAAGATTTTTTTCTAGTCATAGTTCGCCACCTCCAGATACTATTTCAAGTCTTAGTCCTTTCCCTTCAATTTGAGCTCCCCCTCCCATTGAGAACTCATTGAGTGCAATTCAATACAAATAAACAAATATAGTTCATAGATTTTTATAACTATGTCTATAGATTTGTGTATATATTTGTACTGAGTTGAATTGTATTTATTATATTTGTATTGAATTGTATTGAATTTGTTTAGAACAAAGTAGTTTGAGGTTTGCTGAAAGTTAAGTTAGAATAGAATGGGGAGTGCATTTTTAGAATTCTTTGTCCGAGTTCTGTGAAAAAAGTCTTTGGCATTGTCTTAGGGATTGTATAGAATCTATATATTGTCACGGGGAGAATGATCATTTTAACAGTATTAATTATTTCAATCAGTGAGCACAATATATACCTCAACTTGTTTGGGTCATCTTCAATTTCTCAGTTTGGCATAGTTTTCCAAGTACAAGTTATTACCTTCTTGATTAGTCATTCCTAGGTATTTTATTCTTTTTCATGCTAATGTAAATAACACTGTTCTCTTAATTTCTCTTTTGATAGATTATTGTCAGTATATATAGATTTCTATGCTAATTTTGTATCCTACAACTTTACTGAATTCATGAGTTCTAATACATTTTATCGAAGCCACTTTAAGATATATTACATTATATATAGATATATTAGAGATATAGATACATTATTATATTATATATAATGTATTGCTTTATATACATTATATTATAATATAGATATATTATTATATACAATATAATAATATATTTAAATTAAATAAATATTATATAACTATATATTAAAAGTATATTATAAAGTTTATATAAAATTATATAAATATTTAAATATATATAAATATATAAAGTATTACATATAATACAGTGTATATATAATATATAATTAATAAATTAATAAATTAATAATTTAAAATATAATATAAATTATATATAATATAATATAATATATATAACATACTAATAACCTATAATATATAATATGTTATATATAACATTTAACATATAATATATAAATTATATATAATATATCATATAATAAAATTATAAATATACATTGTAAATATATGTGTATATTAATATATAATATATAATATATAGATTATTATACATATCATAATATATATTATATATAACATAAATTATATATATTTATAATAATATAATACAAAATATTATTATATATTAATTAACACATATTTATATTATTTATATTATATATAAATAATATATATAATTATATATTATAATATATATAATGAAATAAACAATATATTACATTGTATTATATAATTAGATTTATATTATATATTTTACATACATTTATATATTATATTTATAATATGTTATATATAATATATAATATAATATTATTTAATATATACATATATAGATTTATAAATATATATATTATATTTTATATATATGTATATATAATGCCATTTCTAAAAATGATGGTTTAACTTCTTTCTTTTACATTTGGATTGCTTTACTTTATTTTTGTCTCATTGCTGTGGCTAGGACTTTCAATACTATACTGAATTAAACTATTGAGAGTGGGCATCCTTGCCTTGTTCCTGACTTTAGACAAAATGCTTTCAGATTCCTACGATTGAATAGGAATTAAGCTGTGGTTTTGTCACATATGGCCCTTATTATGTTAAGGTATGTTCTCTCTGAGCTTCCCAGATTGTGCCAGTGATAAAGAACCCAACTGCCAGCGCAGGAGTGGTAAGAGACACAGGCTTGATTCCTGGGTTGGAGGACCCTGGAGGTCATGGCAACCCCGTCCAGTATTCTTGCCTGGATAATCCCAGGGACAGAGGAGGCTGGCAGGCTATAGTCCATAGGGTCATAAAGAGTTGCACGTGACTGAAGTGACTTAGCACGCATGCACACACATGTTCTCTCTATGCCCATATTTGGGAGAGTTTTTATCATAAATAGATGTTGAGTTTTTCTAAAGCCTTTTCTACATCTTTTGGATAGATCATATAGTTTTCACTCTTCATTTTGTTAATGTGGTTTATCGCATTGATTGGTCTGTTGATATTGAACCATTCTTGCATTCCTGGTAGAAATCCCACTTAATTATAGTGTCCAATCTGTATTAATACCTTATTCAATTTGGACGTTGATATTTGCTCAGGATTTTTGCATCTATGTTCTTCAAGGATATTGACTTATAATTTTCTTTTCTTTTGATGTTTTTGTCTGGTTTTGATATCAGGTCAGTGTTGGTCTTGTAGAATTAGTTCAGAAAAAAACCTTTACTGTACAATATTTTAGACTAGTTTGAAAGGGATGTGTTACCTCTCCTGTAAATATTGTTCAAATTCATCCATAAAGCTGTATAATCCTGGACTTCTGTTTATTGGGAGATTTTAAAATTACTGGTTCAGTTTCATTACTCATAATTGTTCTAATCATATTTTCCAGTTCTTCCTGATTCAGTCTTGATAGATGATAAGTTTCTAGTAATTTATCAATTTCTTCTAGCTTGTCTGTTTTTTTGGCATATAATTGTATGATAATTTGTGTGTTTGTGTTGGTTGTAACTTAACATCTTTAATTACTTTTTTTTTTTTAATTTTCTGATTTTATTTGGTCCCTCTCTCTTTCTTCCTTGATGAGTCTGGCTAAAGGTTTATCTTTTTTTTTTTTTTAACTTTTCAGAGAACCAGCTTTTATTTTCATTGATCTTTACTATTTTTCATCTCCATTTCATTTATTTCTTATGTGACTTTTATTATTTCTTTCCTCTACTAATTTTTTTTTTGTTGTTGTTGTTGTTCTCTTTCTAGTTCCTTTTGGGAAAGATTAGATTGTTCATATTTGGGATATAGACTTTGGTTTCTAATGTTGTCATTTGTATCCATTTCTATGTAATTTTATTTCCCTTTTGATTTCTCTATTGATCTATTGGTTGTTTGGTAGCATATTGTTTAGCCTTCAGTGTTTCACCTTTTTTATTTCAGCTTTTCTCTAGTAGTTTATTTCTAGTCAAGTATTGTATTTGGGAAAGATTTTTGTTAAGATTTCAATCTACTTCAAATTATTAAGACTTATTTTGTGGGCTAGCATATGATTTATTCTAGATAATGTTCCATGTGAACTTCAAAAGAATGTATATTCTGATTTTAGTAAATATGTTCTTTGTATATTTTTTAATTCCATCTGATCTAATGTGTCATTTTAAGGTCAATGCTTTCTTATTTTCTGTCTAATTATCTGCCCATTGATGTAAGTGAGCTTTTAAAATTTCCTATTATTGCTACTGCCAAATTTGCTCTGTATATTTGTTAATATTTGTATTACTTATTTAGGTGTTCCTATGTTGGGTTTATATACATTTACAATTGCTATGTCTTCTGGTTAAATTGATCCCTGATTTTTAGGGGATACCTTTCTTTGTCTTTTGCTAAAGTCTTTACTTTTTACTTATTTACTTTTTATTGGAGACTAATTATTTTACAATATTGTGTCATGATACATCAACATAAATTAGCTTTAAGTATACCTATGTCCCATTCCTCTGGAACCCACCTTTCAGCTCCCACCCCTGAAGATTGACACAGAGCACTGGATTTGAGCTTCCTGCATCACACAGCAAATTCCCACTGGCTATCAAATGTTCATACAGTAATGTATATGTTACAGTGCTAATCTCAGATTGTTCCGTGCTGTTCTTCACCCTGATCCATGAGCCTGTTCTCCATGTCTGCATCTCCATTGCTGCCCTGCAGATAGGTTCATCAGCACCATCTCTCTTGATTCCATATATATGCATTAACATACAATATTTGTTTTTCCCTGTTTGACTAACTTTACTCTGTATAATAGGCTCTAGGTTCGTCCACCTTGTAAGAACAGACTCAAATGTAATCCTAATTATGACTGAGTAATATGCTATGTTGTTTATATATACCACAGCTGCTTCATCCACTCATCTGTTGATAGACATCTAAGTTGCTTCCATATCCAAGCTATTGTAAATAATGCTGAGGTGAACATTAAGGTACATGTTCTCTCTATGCCCATATTTGGGATTTTTCAATTATGTTCTCTCTATGCCCAATTTGGTCTTTTTCAATTATGTTTTCCTCAGGGTATATGCAGTAGTGGGGTTGCTTGGTCTTGTGGTAATTTGAGACCTAGTTTTTAAAGGAATCTTCATGCTGTCTTCCATAATGGCTGTGTCAATTTGCATTCCCACGAGCAGTGCAAGAGAGTTCCATTTGCTCGACACCCTCTCTGTCAGTTATTGTTTATATATTTCTTAATGATGGCCATTCTGACTGGTATGTGATGACACCTCTTTGCAGTTTGATTTGCATTTCTCTATAATGAGTGATGCTGAGCATCTTTTCAAGTGTTTTTTAGCCATCTGTATTATCTTCTTTGGAGAAATGCCTATGTCTTCTGCCCACTTTTATTGCATTGTTTGTTTTTCTGGTACTGAGCTACATGAGCTACTTGTAAATTTTGGAGATTAATCCTCTGTCAGTTGTTTTGTTTGCTATTATTTTCTCTCATTCTGATGGGTTGTCTTCTTGCCTTGTTTATAGTTTCCTTCATTGTGCAAAAGCTTTTAAGTTTAATTACATCCCATTTGTTTATTTTTGTTTTTATTTCCATTATTCTAGGCAATGGGTCATAGAGTATCTTGCTGTGGTTTATGGCAAAAGTATTCTGTCTGTGTTTTCCTCTAAGAGTTTTATAATTTCTGGTCTTACATTTGGGTCTTTAATCCACTTGAGTTTATATTTGTGTATGGTGTTAAGCCTTACAGATAACTGAGAAAAGAAGAAATGTGAAAGGCAAAGAAAAAAAGAAAAGATATGCACATCTGAATGCAGAGTTCCAGTGAATAGCAAGGAGAGATTAGAAAGTCTTCCTAAGTGATCAATGCAAAGAAATAGTGGAAAACAATAGAATGGGGAAGACTAGAGGTCTGTTCAAGAAAATTGAAGATATCAAGGGAACATTTCATGCAAAGAATGGCACAACAAAGGGCAGAAACTGTATGGACCTAATCAAAGCAGAAGATATCAAGAAGAGGTGGAAAGAATACACAGAAGAATTATTTTTTAAAAATTATGGAAAAAAAAAACACAGATAACAATGATAGTGTGATCACTCACCTAGAGGAAGACATCTTGGAGTGTGAAGTCAAGTAGGCCTTAAGAAGGATCACCATGAACAAAGCTAGTGTAGGTGATGGAACTCCAGCTGAGCTATTTCAAATTCTAAAAGATGATGCTGTTAAAGTGCTGCACTCAATATGCCAGCAAATTTGTAAATTCGGCAATGGCTACAGGACTGGAAAAGGTCAGTTTTCATTCCAATCCCAAAGAAAAGCAGTGTCAAAGAATGTTCAAACTACCACAGATGTGCATTCATATCACACGCTAACAAAGTAATGCTCAAAATCCTCCAAGCAAGGCTTCAGTAGTATGTGAACTGAGAACTTCCAGATGATCAAGCTGGATTTGGTAAAGGCAGAGGAGCTAGAGATCAAATTGCCAACATCTGTTGGATCATAGAAAAAGCAAGAGAATTACAGAAAAACATCTACTTTGTTTCACTAAAGCCTTTGACTGTGTGGATCACAACTAACTGTGGGAAATTCTTAAAGAGATAGCAATACCAAACCATCTTACCTGCCTCCTGCAAAACCTGTATGCAGGTCAAGAAGGCAACATTTAAAATCGGACATGGAACTCTCTGTGTCTACTGGGATCATATGGTTTTTATTTCTCAATTTTTTGGTATGGTGTATCACATTGATTGATCTGCATATATTGAAGAATCTCTGCATCCCTGCAATACAGCCTACTTGATCATGATGTATAATTCTTTTAATGTTGGATTCTGTTTGCTAGAATTTTGTTGAGGATTTTTGGATCTATGTTCATCAGTGATATTGATCTGCCATTTCTTTTCTTTTTTTTTTTTCCTGGCATCTTTGTCTCATTTTTGTGTTAGGCTGATGGTGGTGTTGGAGAAGACTCTTGAGAGTCCCTTGGACTGCAAGGAGATTCAACCAGTCCATCCTAAAGGAGATCAGTCCTGGGTGTTCATTGGAAGGACTGATGCTGAAGCTGAAACTCCAGTACTTTGGCCACCTCATGCGAAGAGTTGACTCATTGGAAAAGACCCTGATGCTGGGAGGGACTGGGGGCAGGAGGAGAAGGGGACGACAGAGGATGAGATGGCTGGATGGCATCACCGACTCGATGGGCATGGGTTTGGGTAGACTCTGGGAGCTGGTGATGGACAGGGAGGCCTGGCATGCTGTGATTCATGGGGCTGCAAAGAGTCGGACACGACTGAGCGACTGAACTGAACTGAACTGAACTGAACTGAACTGATGGTGGTCTGGTAGAAGGAATTTGGGAGTTTTTCTTCCTTTGAAGTTTTTGGAAGAGTTTGAGCAGGATAGATGTTAGTTTTTAGCTAAACTTTTGTTAGAATTTGCCTGTGTAACCATCCGTCCATGGGGGTTTTGATTGTTAGAAAATTTTGATTACTGTTTTGATTTCTGTGCTCATGATTGGTCTGTTCATATTTTCTACTTCTTCATGGTTCTGTTTTGGTAAGTTATACTTTTCTAAGAATTTGTCAATTTCTTCCAGGTTGTCCATTTTATTGTCATATAGGTGCTGATGCTGTGCCGATGTGCTCAGTCATGGTTGACTTTTTGCAATCCCATGGACTCACCAGGTTCCTCTGTCCATGGAATTTTCCAGGCAAGAATACTGGAGTGGGTTGTCATTTCCTTCTCCAGAATAGCTGCTGATAGTAGGCTCTTATGATCCTTTGTATTTCTGTATTGTCTGTTGTAACTTCTCGTTTTTCATTTCTAATTTTATTGCTTAGGATCTTCTCCTCAACTTTTCTTTTCTTTTTTTATGAACCTGGCTAGTGCTTTCTCAATGGTTTATCTTCTCAAAGCACCAGCTTAGTTTTATTGATACTTGCTATTGTCTCTGTAATTTTTTTTTTCCATTTATTTCTGCTCTGGTATTTATGATTTCTTTCCTTCTACCAACTTTGTGGTACTTTTTGTCCTATTTTTCTAGTTGTTTGAGGTGTAAGGTTCGGTTTTTTATTTGATGTTTCTCTTGTTTTTTGAGATAGACTTGTATTGCTATAAACTTACCTCCTGGCATTGCTTTTATTGATCCCATAGGTTTTTAGTTGTTGTGTTTTCACTGTCATTTGTTTCTAGGTATATTTTGATTTCCTTTTTTCCTTCATCAGTGATCTACTGTTTATTCAGAAATGTATTGTTAGCCTCCATGTGTTAGTGTTTTTGTAGTTGTTTTTTTTTTTTTTTTTTCCACTGTGAAAATGAAAGTCACTCAGTCATGTCCAACTCTTTGTTACCCCATGGACTATGGTCCATGAAATTCCCCAGGCCAGAATACTACAGTGGGCAGCCTTTCCCTTTTCTAGGAGATCTTTCCAACCCAGGGATCAAACCTGGGTCTCTCACATTGCAGGTGGATTTTTCACTAGCTGAACCACCAGAGAAGCCCAAGTTAGCATCTAATCTTATAGCATTGTGGTCAGAAAAGATGCTGGAAATGATTTCAGTTTTTAAAAAATGTTTTAAGACTTGATTTGTGAGCCAGTATGTGATCTGTCCTGGAGTGTTCCATGTGCACTTGAGAAAAAGTGAAATCTGCTCTTTTTCATGGAATGCCCTGTAGATATCAATTAGGTCCAACTGGTCCAATGTATCATTTAAAGTATGTGCTTCCTTAGTAATTTTCTGTCTGGATGATCTGTCTTTTGGCTTGAGTGAAGTATTAAAGTCTACCACTATTATTGTGTTACTATCAATATTCACTTTTGCCTTATGTATTGAGGTGCTCCTATGCTGTGTGCTTATGTATTTATAATTGTTATATCTTCTTCTTGAATTGATCCTTGATCATTATGTAGCATCCTTCCTTGTCCCTTGTAATGCTATTTATTTTAAAGTCTATTTTATCTGAGTATTGCTATTCCCACTTTCTTTTGATTTCCAATTCCTCAGAATATCTTCTTCAAGCCCCTCACTTTCAGTCTGTATATGTCCCTAAGTCTGAGGTGAGTCTGTTATAGATAGCATATATAGGTTTTGCATTTGTATCCATTCAGCCAATCTGTGTCTTTTGGTGGCAACATTTATTCCATTCATGTTGAAGATAATTATTGATATATATGATCCTATTACCATTTACTTATTGTTTGGGGCTTGTTTTTGTAGGCCTTTTCTTTCTCTCTTGTTAACTGTCTAGAGAAATTCTTTAGTATTTGTTGTGAAACAGTTTGGTGATGCTACATTCTCTTAATTTTTGCTTGTCAATAAATCGTTTGACTTATTCTTCAAATCTGAATGAGATCCTTGAAGGACAGAGTAGTCTTGGTTGAAGTTTTTTTTTTTTTTTTCCTTTCATCACTTTATATCTTGCTGCTCCCTTCTGGCCTGCAGAATTTCTATTGAAAGAACAGCTGTTAGCCTTACGGAGACCCCTTGTATGTTATTTGTTGTTTTTGCCTTTTAATATTTTAATATTTGTTTTTAATATTTGTTCTCTGTGTTTATTTTCATTAGTTTGATTAATAGGTGTCTTGGCATCTTTCTCCTTGGATTTATCTTATATGGGACACTCTGAGCTTCCTTGACTTGGGTGACTATTTCCTTTCCCATTTTAGGGAAGTTTTTGACTATAATCTCAAATATTTTGTCAAACTCTTTCTTTCTCTTTTTTTTTCCTTCTTCTTTTGGGACCCCTATATTTCTCAAGATGGTATGCTCAGTATTGTTCCAGAGGCCTCTGAGACTGTCCTCATTCTTTTTTCTTTATTCTGCTCTGCTTCAATCATTTCAATCATTCTCTCTTCCAGATCACTTATCCATTCTTCTGTCTCAGACAGTCTGCTGTTGGTTCCCTTTAGTGTCTTTGTAATCTCAGTTATTGTGTTGTTCATTGCTGCTGCTGCTGCTAAGTCACGTCAGGCTTGTCTGACTCTGTGAGACCCCAGAGACGGCAGCCCACCAGGCTCCACTGTCCCTGGGATTCTCCAGGCAAGAACACTGGAGTGGGTTGCCATTTCCTTCTCCAATGCATGAAAGTGAAAAGTGAAAATGAAGGCATTCAGTCGTGTCCAACTCAGCGAGCCCATGGACTGCAGCCCACCAGGATCCTCTGTCCATGGGATTCTCCAGGCAAGAGTACTGGAGTGGGTTGCCATTTCCTTCTCCAATGCATGAAAGTGAAAAGTGAAAATGAAGTCACTCAGTTGTGTCCAACTCAGCGAGCCCATGGACTGCAGCCTATCAGGCTCCCCTATCCATGGGATTTTCCAGCAAGAATCCTGGAGTGGTGCTGTTCATTGCTTATTGTCTATTCTTTAATTCTTCTAGGTTTTTTCAAACATGTCTTGTCTTCTAGATCTGTGCCTTCAGTTTCTGTATCTGTTGGTCCATTTTATTTCTGAAGTTTTACATCACTTTTACTATCATTATTCTGAATTCTTTTTCAGGTAGACTGCTTATTTTCTCTTCATTTGTTTGTTCTTATGGGTTTACACCACGTTTCTTCATCTGCTGCATTCATCTGTTGCGTGTTTCTCTGTCTTTTCATTTTGTTTAATTTACTGTGTTTGGGGTCTCTTTTCTGCAGGCTGAAGGGTTGCAGTCCCTCTTAACTGTGGAGTCTGCCCCCCCTCCACGGATGGGGTGGACCAATGCCTTGTGAAGGTTTTCTGTTTGGGAAGATTTGTGTTTGAGATCCGATGCGTAGTGCCTTGTTTAGTAGTGTGTTTTAGGGTGTCTATGGGCTTTTTATGATTTTGAGTAGAGTAGCATTTTTGCTAATAGGCAGGGCTGTGTTTCTGTTTTCCTAAAGGTTTGGCATGAGGATTCCAGCACTGGAACTTTCTGGACTTTGGGTGGGGCTTGGTCGTATTGTTGAGATGGAGGCCTTTCAGAGAGCTCTTGTTGATTGATGTTCCACATGATCACGAGTTCTCTGGTGGTCCAAAGTCTTGCACTTGTGTCTCCCACCTCAAGGGTTCAGGCCCGACCCTGTATTGTAGCACTAGGATTTCACAGATCTCACAGCACAGAAGAGAAAACCCCAAGACTAAAGGTGAAAGCAACAGTCAGTAGCCAAGAACACCCAAAGAATCTCATACACTTACAAAGAGAAAGGAAGAGAGAAAAAAGATAAAAATAAGGGTGAAAACAGGAGTCAAAAAGGGAGAGATCAAGACAATAAATGAACCCATAGTAAAATGAATACTAAAAACAAGACCAGCAAAAATACAAAATAAAAAACATGGGGAGGATAAAATATAATTAAATAGTACTGCAAATATATGAAAAAATTAAATAAGTTAATTTAGAATAAGATGTCCTAAAAATTGAAAAAGTGCATTATAAAATAAAATTAAAGAAATAATGAAGAACATGAGAACAACATAAAAAGAAAAGAGAGTTTTAAAAAAGAGGAAAAAAAAGAGAAAAATGTATATAGAGTCATAGTTCTATCTCTGCCCCCCTAAGAGGCCCTCTAATACTGGACTGTTCTCTGGACCTGCTGTGGGGACAGCTCAGACTCTCATCTAGTCTAGTCTTGTATGTACTTGCCTCCAGTATCCATGGTTGCCAGAGCTAGGGATTTTACTTTTGTGTGAACACTCTGTTCTTTTATACATTTTATGGACACAGAGTCTACCAGTTGATCATGTGGATTTAATCTGCAGCTTATACAGATGGTGGGAGAGTTTTAGATCCTACTCTTTAACCACTTTGTCCTGTAATTCAATTGTGTTTCATTTACACCTCTGTATGTGGGTCATCCACAGGAATTTATCCTGAGGCTCCCCAGAGGACTTGAGACTGCCCCAGTGAGGAGCAGGCATGGAGGCAGCACAGATGCTTGGATTGAGAGGTCCTTAGCAGAGCCAGGTGTGCGGGGAAGCCGACAGCCATAGCACAGGACGTATGGTTCTATTAGAGTTTTCCCTGGCCTCTGGCCACTCTGTCCTAGTGAGGACTGAGCATGAAGATGGTGCAGCTGCTTGGATCACAGGGAACCTGGTGTTGCCAGGTACACAGAGAAGCCAGTGACCGCAGGCACAGGAGATAAGATGCTACACGAGCCTTTTTCTAGGTTCTGGCAGCAGTGTTCAAAAGGCTTCCCTGGCTGGCCCTTCTTTATTGCTTGGTGCAGCAGGCACTCAAAGGGGCCACCCTGGCTGGGGTCCTTCTCTATTGTTCCTCACAGCAGGCACTCAAAGGGCCACCATCTCTGGGGTCTTTCTCTATTTATCAGCTGCCAGTGCCAATGTGTGGGGACAGAGAGAGGCTACAGTGATGGCTCCACCCTGTGCCTGACTCGGCAGTATTGCTTTGCCTCCACGGCTGCCCAATTTCCTCCAAGGGCATACCCTGCAGTAATCTCCTCCCTCACATCCGTTTGGGCCACCTTCCTGCAGTCAAAAGCCATCCTCGTCCTGGGATTTCTCTCCAACCCCTATGCCCCTGCTTCCAGCCACGGTGTGTACGGGGGGTCCTGCATCCCTGTCTGGGGTATGCAGGTCTGCGATATAGATTGTCTGTGTGGTTCTCACACTATTCAGACCATCACAGATCAGTTGCTTCACTCCCTACTCCTTTCAAATGCCTCCCCTCTGTCCCAAACTATTGCTCTGGTATGGGGAATCTCACTCCTGCTTCAGTTCCTCCACTCCCCAGAGGCAGGTCCAGTCTGTACATTCTCCTGCTCTTTTCCCCTTCCTTCCTTCATCCTACTTAGTTTTGCATGGGTCTCTATATTCTTTTCCAGTGGTCAGGGACTCTTGCCAGCTCTCAGCTGGTGCTCTGTGATATACTAGTCTTTGTTTAAAAGTCTATTTTGTCTAATACAAATATTGCCACCCCATTTACTTTCAGTTCCACTTACATGGAATACCTGTTTTCATCTCTTCATTTTCAGTCAATCCAAAGTGAGTCTCTTGTAGGCAGCATATATGTGGATATTTTTAAAAATTCACTCGGTCACTCTGTGATTTTTTGATTGGAGCATTTAGCCTATTTACATTTAAAGTAATTATTTGTATATATGTACTTAGTGTCATCTTGCTAATTGTTTTCAGGCTTGGTTTTTTATTTTTTGTTTTTTAGTTTTTATTCCTTTCTGCTCTATTCCCTTATGATGTGATTACTATCTTATTTAGCATTACCTTTGAATTTTTTCTTCTTTTATGCATGTGTATGTATCATCTATTATAATTTGGATGTGGTTACCATAAGGTCATATATAACCCTATATGTGCTGTGTGCTGTGCTAAGTCACTTCAGTCAAATCCAACTCTTTGCGACCCTATGGACTGTAGCTAGGCTCCTCTAGAATCCATGGGATTCTCCAGGTAATAATACTGAAGTGGATTGCATGTCCTCCTCCAGGCAATCCTCCTGATCCAGGGGTTGAACCCACATCTCTTATGTCTCCTGCATTGGCCTGTGTATTCTTTACCACTAGCCCAACTGGGAAGCCCTGTGGTCCTATATATGGTTACACATATGATTATTTTAATATTTTAATGTGATACTTACTATGATATTTTGATATGAAATCTGTGATCTGGTGGTAGGGTGGTGCTTGGTGAGTGGAGCTGGGTTCATGACCTTAATAAAAGCAAAGGAGGATTCCCAAATTGTGCTTTCAGTGTCAATGTTTTTCCATTAGAATGAGCTCATAAATCTGTTTCCAGTGTTCAGGTTCCCAGAGAGAGTTCCATTTGCCTCCTAACCCTATGGGAAACTTTCCAAGATCAGGAAATGGGTTTGACCAAGGCTTCTTTCAAACTTCTGCTTCTGCACTGGGTCTCATAGAATGTGAGATTTTGTGCATGCCCTTGACAATTGGGGCTCTATTTCCTACAGCCATCTGGCTCTCCTGAATGTAAGCTCTACTGATTTTTATAAACAGATAATCTGGGGGCTCATGTTTCTGGCATAGGACCCCTCAGCAGGGTGACTTGATCTGAGACTTAGAGTCTTTGCTCTAAGTGTAAGTAAAAAGATAGTGGAAAAATTAAGGAAAAGAAAAGGATATTTATGTTAATACTTGTCTCAAAATCCAAACCATGCTGTTTGGAGGAATGTTTTCAAAATGGTAAAATGCACATGTATTTTTGGTTTTTTGGCCATAACACAGGGGCATGTGAGATGGAAGCTCTCCAACAAGGAATCAAACACATGCCCCCTGCAGTGGAAGCATGAAGTCCTCATCACTGGACTGCCAGGGAATTCTGCACATGGATGTTTTATATTGCAATGATGCCTTTTTGTGTTTTACTTTTAATTAATATTAATATTTATCTCTTCAGCTAGAATTTAACTTGCAAGGAAAAAAAAAAGATGGTGAGTTATTCCTTTTAAAGTCTCATTAAAGTCTTAATATTTGACATGGGCTAATATTATAGCTATTAAACAAATATTTGTTTAATGAATAAATGTCTATGAATGAAAAAAAAATGTCTACAAATGAAGGCAAATTGGAAGTGGTCAAACAGCAGATGGCAAGAATGAACATCGACATTTTAGGAATTGGCAAACTAAAATGGACAGGAATGGGTGAATTTAACTCAGCTGTATCTACTAATGTGGGTAAGAATCCCTTAGAAGAAATGGAGTAGCCATCATAGTCAAGAAAGTAGTCCAAAACGGAGTACTTTGATGCAATCTCAAAAATGACAGAATGATCTCTGTTCATTTCCAAGGCAAACCATTCAATATCACAGTAATCCAAATCTATGCCCCAGCAAGTAATGCTGAAGAAGCTGAAGTTGAACGGTTCTGTGAAGACCTACAAGACCTTCTAGAACTAACACCCCAAAAAGATGTCCTTTTCATTATAGAGGACTGGAATGCAAAAGTAGGAAGCCAAGAAATACCTGGAGTAACATGCAAATTTGGCCTTGGAGTACAAAACTAAGTAGGTCAAAGTCTAATACTAATAGAGTTTTGCCAACAGAACCCACTGGTCACAGCACACACTCCCTTGCAACAACATAAGAGAAGACTCTACACATGGACACCACCAGATGGTCAATACCAAAATCAGATTGATTATATTCTTTTCAAACAAAGATGGAGAAGCACTATACAGTCAGTAAAAACAAGACCAGGAGCTGACTGTGGCTCAGATCATGAAATCCTTATTGCCAAATTCAGACTTAAATTGAAGAAAGTAGGGAAAACCACTAGACCATTCAGCTATGACCTAAATAAAATTCCTTATGATTATACAGTGGAAGTGACAAATAGATTCAAGGGATTAGATCAGATAGACAGAGTGCCTGAACAGCTATGGACAGAGGTTCATGACATTGTACAGGAGGCAGTGATCAAGACTATACCAAAGAAAAAGAAATGCAAAAAGGCAAAATGGTTGTCTGAGGAGGCTTTACAAAGAGCTGAGAAAAGAAGAGAAGCTAAAGGCAAAGGAGAAAAGGAAAGATATAACTGTTTGAATGCAGAGTTCCAAAGAATAGCAGGAGAGATAGGAAAGCCTTCCTCAGTGATCAATGCAAAGAAACAGAGGAAAACAATAGAATGGAGTAGAGATCTCTTCGAGAAAATTAGAGATACCAAGGGAACATTTCATGCAAAGATGGATTCGATAAAGAACAGAAATGGTATGGACCTAACAGAAGCAGAAGATATTTAGAAAAGGTGACAGAATACACAGAAGAACTATACAAAAAAGATCGTCATGACCCAGATAACCACGATGGTGTGATCACTTACCTAGAGCCAGACATCCTGGAATGTGAAGTTAAGATGCCTTATGAAGTATCACTACGAACAAAGCTAGTGGAGGTGATGGAATTCCAGTTGAGCTATTTCAAATCCTAAAAGATAATGATGTTAAAGTGCTGCAGTCAATATGCCAGCAAGTTTGGAAAACTCAGCAGTGGCCACAGGACTGGCCTGGGTCAATTTTCATTCCAATCCCAAAGAAAGGCAATGCCAAAGAATGTTTGACTACTACACAATTGCACTTATCTCACATGCTAGCAAAGTAACGCTCAGAATTCTTCAAGACAGGTATCAACAATATGTGAGCTTCCAGATGTTCCAGCTGAATTTAGAAAAGGCAGAGGAACCAGAGATCAAACTGCCAACATCCATTGGATCATAAATAAAGCAAGAGATTTCCAGAAAAACGTCTACTTCTTCATTATTGATTATGGCAAAGACTTTGACCATGTGGATCACAATAAACTGTGGAAATTTCTTCAAGAGATGGGAATACCAGACCACCTGACCTGCCTCCTGAGAAATCTGTATTCAGGTTAAGAAGCAACAGTTAGAACTGGGCATGGAACAACAGACTGCTTCCAAATCAGGAAACGAGCACGTCAAGGCTGTATATTGTCACCCTGCTTATTTAACTTAAATGAAGAGTACATCATGAGAAATGTTGGACTGGATGAAGCACAAGCCGGAATCAAGATTGCTGGGAGAAATATCAAGGACCTCAGATAGGCAGATGACACCACTCTTATGGTAGAAAGCGAAGAAGAACTAAAGAGCCTCTTGATGAAAGTGAAAGTGGAGAGCAAAAAAGTTGCCTTAAAATTCAACATTGAGAAAACTAAGATGATGGTATCTGGTCCCATCACTTCTTGGGAAATAGATGGGGAAACAATGGAAACAATGACAGACTTTATTTTCTTGGTCTCCAAAATCACTGCAGATGTTGATTGCAACCATGAAATTAAGAGACACTTGCTTATTGGAAGAAAAGTTATGACCAACCTAGACAGCACATAAAAAAGCTGTGACATTACTTTGCCAGCAAAGGTCTATCTAGTCAAAGCTATGGTTTTTCCAGTAGCTACGTATGGATGTGAGATTTGAACTGTAATGAAAGCTGAGTGCCGAAGAATTGATGCTTTTGAACTGTGGTGTTGGAGAAGTCCCTTGGACTGCAAGGATATCCAACCAGTCCATCCTAAAGTTAATCAGTCCTGAATATTCATTGGAAGGACTGATGCTGAATCTGAAACTCCAATACTTTGGCCACCTGATGCGAAGAACTGACTAATTGATAAAGACCCTGATACTGAGAAAGATTGAAGGCAGGAGGAGAAGGGGATGACAGAGGATGAGTTGATTGAATGGCATTACCGACTGGATATACATGAGTTTTGAGTAAGCTCTGGAGTTGGTGATGGCCAGGGAAGCCTGGCATGCTGCAGTCCATGGGGTCATAAAGTGTCAGACATGACTGAGAGACTCTACTGAACTGAAATAAATATCTATGCCTTTTGGTATAAAAATCACAAAAATTATTATAAGAGACTCTTTATTCCCATGAAATTCAAACACAACTAATAGACATGGAGTGGTATAAAAGTGACTTTAACAAATTTATTATATTCCTTTGAAATTTTTTTCTGTAATTTAATTTTTAATTATACTTGTTTTAGGATAGATTGACATATTGAAGCCTCATTATCTGTAATCCTTTCACTCTATTTGTCCTTTCCAGGTGTTCTTGTGTTTAAATAATTTTAATGGCACTCCTTTAAATAGACCCCTCCTGCCACTTCAGTAAAAGCAGGAGAAGACCCAGCTGCCAGGTCCTTCTAGCTACATGTCTCATGATGCATATTTAGTGCTTGCTTCTGTTTTCATAGACTTTAACCAAAGTATATTTCTACATACACGTCTTCCAAAGTTAGAAGCTGAGATTTATTTCATTGACTTTTTATTCAAAATATTGGATGAGAGGGGGATTATATATATGAGACAGGGTCAGGGTCTTAAACAGTGTTTGGAACCAACATGCATTGACCTCTGCACCAGGTAGATGTCATGGTATTGACTAGAATTACATTGTAAACCTGAATTCAGTTTGAGGACACTGGCAGGGAGTGGAAAGAACATAGGTTCAAAGCTGGACAATTTAAAAAGTACATGTCAAAGCAAAGTTTGGTGACAAATAGTATTTTACCATGTATAGCAGCCAGCCTTTTCATTTCCTAAGCTAATGACAAAATTTATCAATTTTATAACAATAAAAATAAAAGACTAAAAAGAAAATATTCATTTATAACCATTTACTATGCACTAATGTAAAAATGTATTCATAAAGCACCTTTTCTTTCTTTGTGGTAAGGTCATGTTATCTATTTTTTCTTATCAAACAAAAAGTACCACTGCAGTTCAAGTTACAGATCTTTACATGGTAATTTATTTTTCCTATTTTCTTCCTCCCATGATGGATTTAATAAATGGTATTAAAGGTTTTCTTTTATCCAAAATACTCTTGCTAAATAAAATTATAGTTAAATAAAATTTCCAAACATTTTGATATTGTTTTAACTGAAAGTCCTTTTTAATTTGCACATGGCTGTAGTTTATCAATTTTAAACAAACTGATAATTCAATGCTTCTTTTTAAAAAATTTACCCTTGTGAGGAATAATAAATGCTTTCAGAGATTTTCTACATATGAGAATAAAATTTCATTATTTGAGCCTTGTTATCAAAAATAGAAAAAATAATAATCAAAAGACTAATGTATTAAAAAAAATTAAACAGAATTTGAATCTGATACTGTGGTATACTAAAACTAATCCAAGGTAGCAAAAATTCAGTCAGTACAGGCAGGGGACACTTAGGAATTTTGGAAATAGAACTGCTGTTTCTCATTTATTTCTTCAAATATATTGTTTGTGCAGTTATGTTAAGTCATGATCTTCTAAATAACTAGAGTAATAGTCACAATTGACTTTCAAAAATAATTTAATAAAATCATATTAAGTGGGAGCAAATTTTTATATGTAAAGTCAGTGAGGATTTTATAGGAATTAGAACTTCAGCAAATAGACAGTATTAACAGAACCAAGACTAATGTAGAAGTTGATGCAAAGGTTGAAAATAAATTTACAAAAGCTAATAAAATGCCTAGAACAGTAATTAACCATTATTATCACAATAACAATGAAGCTGTTTGTGTTTGAATTTAACAATACACCTAAGCCAAAGTTGAATTAATATAAAAATAATATGCAGTGAGCAGATAGCATACAAAAGGTATAATAAAAAATTAATGTTCCCATTGAAGACCTAAGTTATGACAACCTCTTTGAGTGTGCCTTCTAAATATTTTACTTCCCAGTTGTGTGAGGGCAGCTCATTGAAACCTTATAAGATATCAACCAGAGTATCCACAGTATTTCTTAAAAGCACTACATTTTCCCCACCACATCAGATAAAATAATTTAATGTACTTATTTTAACAAAAGGCCCATAGTTACTAACTCCAAACTATATAGTAGCTTTTTTTGTTTTTTAATTTTCTAGCATTAACTGTGGTTCTTAAAGACATCTACAGTTGATATTTTAATTTTCATGCTATTACTGAAAGTAACCAAGTTTATTCTTGGTTAGAAAGTTCTACTGTAACTCACCTCTAAAACTGACTTTATGTAGAAAGTTTCAGCATAAAAATATATCTCATATATATATATGTATATGTGTATGTGTATATATATATATATATATATATATATATATATATATGTCAAGATTGATTCTACTACATTTTTAGAATAAGTACAGAGTTTTATATCAGACAATTTGAGTTTTAACATCTAACTTTACACTGTAACCCTGGGAACATTATATTCTTTCTTTGAGCCTCAGTTCCTAAACCATAAAATGAGACCATTACCACAGTTCTCAAAGGGTTGCATGAAGTTAAAAGAGCTAGTGTATGTGCTTAGTACTGGGCTGGGCACAGCATGGTATACCAGGTTTTAATGTTTTTTTCTTTTCTCCTCTCTTTCCTATTCCCAATATTTTGGCTTACTGGAGATTGGTGAAAAAAAATATAGAAGTTACTGGAATAAATCAGCTCCACTAAAAAGCTCCTTATACTGCAGGCAATATTTATACATTTCCAAAGTAATGTTCCATGAGATCAAAAGATTATTTTTAAAAATGTATTTACATAATACAATTCATACACAATAAAAGATTTTCAAGGCAACAATGAAAAAAAAAAACAAGCTAAATCTGTGTGTATAGTTTAATATTGTAAAATGAAGAAAGATTTTCAATTTTATTAAATATTGAATGTTCATGGACAGACAACAGAACCAAAGCTACTTCATACAGCAATCTATATCAACATAAAAAAATATCAAAATAGAGTTTCTCTGAAGGAAGGAGCCTTTTTTAAAATGGGATTGATAATAATGAGAAATTCCCATTATTTGTCCATGAAACAGCTTATGAAAGTTGCTACTTCAAACAAGATTCTAGCAGAACTTGGCATGTAAATTTAAACTTTTCAGCCACCCACTACTCATCACTTTCTTGTAGCTTCACTCATTCAGACAATTTCATATATACATACATTAATATTAAAAAAAATCCTGGCTTTAAAGCAGAAAATTAATTTTCTACAATAAAAGTAGGTCACCATATTTATATCTAAAGATCTCAGTCACAGAAATTAATTTTCCTCATAGAGATGCTAACTAACGTACACTACTATACTCAACTTTTCAAAAAAGGTGTGTCTCTTAGGAGGATCTGCTCAATCATTCAAAATAATTCTAAGGCATTATAAGCAGCTGTTCCACAGGACAAGTGCTACCCTTGCAACAACATACTTTTGATACATTTAGCAAGTCTTTAGTCTTCAAGTGCTACCAGCCAGACAGAGACGTTTGTAGTCTACAGGTGGTTGGCTCAAAGGTCAAAAACTTTGTTTAAAAAAAATGTTTATGGAATAGCACCATAGAAAGTCTTTCAGAAACAAATCTTTCTTTTTTTTTTTTACAACATTACATTTTAAAAACCTGAATTCTAGGAAGAGAAAGAAAATTTTCAGTTCTAACAAGGCTTGCCCACTTCATTTCATTAAAAAACAAAAAAACAAGAAAACATTAACCTTGACAACATCAACATGAACAGCTACAACAGATCAACAACAAAAGAAAGAATAGCAGCAGTAGAACTTGAGTATGAGCCATCTAGGCAGTCACTTTAAAAGGATCTAGTTCACACCTGTTGGGAATTATCTCATCGGGTTCATAAGACATCACAAGGGCTCTTGAATTTGGTGTGAAAAGGCAGCATTTCTCACTGAAAGAATTGAGTTTACCGATAAACTGGGCATTTTCCAGCACTTAGATAAAATTATGTTTAGAATTAGCTAAATGGTAGACACTACTGACATTTCAAACTTGTCAAAGGTCAGGAAAATGAAATGGTTTCAAGATTGTTTACGTTTCAAAGAGGTAAATTTAGCCTGCAAGTGAAAATAATGAAGCTGAAATATTCCAGTTTCCAAACACTGGTCATACCTATATTTAAAGTATAAACCACCCTTAAAAGACTTCCACTTCACAACAACTTATATGGATCTGGTTTACATTGTCTTCAAGATGCACAGTCAAAGCAATTATCCTAAGATTCGAGGAGAGGGTTTTCCAGTTTATAACCTGTAAGATCATTTTATTTCTCCCATATACTGAGAAATTGTCAAAAAGAACACTCTGCAGCGTCACAGACCCTGAAAGGAACAATTTGAATTGTAAAGCATCTGTGTTGTGCTGTGAACAAAGAATTGTGAAGTCTTCTTTGAATCATGATGCCCTTTCACCAACTTTATTTATATTTATACTGTCAAGAATGGAGTTCAAATATCCTGGTAATGCTGATCAGGGTTAGCTGGAAACTTCTCTTGTAGTACAGAGATAATTCTGGTCTTGCAGTTTTCTTTTGCTCAAACTCATATGAAATATTTGTGCTAAAATCTTCATTTAAAAAAGAAATACATCTTCTCTGCATTATACACATTCCTTTACGTTCTGATGGAGATTTTGGTTATTTTTTGGTATGTGTGGAATCTGGATATCTGATGCTTTTGTATCTTATATGAAATCCTTTCTTGCTGATTGTGTCATCAGTATGAAAATGAATTAAAACTGTATCACCAATTGAATAGATTTCTTCTGGTGGCTGAAGACAAAAGCAAAGACAAAGACAGACACACAAACAAAAACAAATAATAAGAATGAATTATTTTTTCTTCTATGTAATTCACATTTGGAAATTTGGTATAAAACTGAATCCTCCCAACAACCTTGAAAAGTAAATAAGAGTGACTTTATTTTACAGGTGAGAAAGCTTGAGTTATAGAGAACAGATGATGTGCTCAAGATCACAATGTTGATCAGTGATGTAGCTGAGCTTTGAACATAATTAAGTCTGCTTCCAAGTTATGGAACTTGGTGTTTTTCCCCAAAATTTTAAACCAAGTTCCTTCGACTTACAAGTAATTAAAGTGAAGCGCAGAGAGAAAAAAGAGACACTAAAACTATTTCAGAAGCTGCTCTGAGGCAGAGCCACTTCCAGAATCCAAATTGTCCATTCCTTCTTGTTTTAGTAATCTAAGTACTGAGAAGCACTTTTGTTTCATTTCAGTTGTAATTTGGACAGGAGTTCAATATTATTCAAATTCAGTATTATTTAAGTAATAGTTATTGGTAGAAATTTGAAAAATGGAACTAAAGCTTTAGAACAAAATATGTATTCAGAAGAACATTTGATATTAATGTGCTGAATCCTGAGGGGGAAAGCATTGAGAAAACCTTAAGCTTTCCTTTTTCTTATTTGTCACGTTGATGCCCTCTGACCTATTTTGGGTACTGTGTCCTGTGCATACTGCAATGGATCGACATTCAATAGTACTGGCTAAACCTCCACACTGGTAGCAGACCCTGCCACTTATCATATATATTGTTGAGAGGGGAATCTCAATTTGAATCGTGCATATTCTTTTTCTTCTATGCTTTAATTTAAAAGTTTGCAAAACTGTCATGGTGTGTGTTAAGATATATTGCTTTTAGGTAAGTAAATATTTACTGCATAATTAAAAGCATGAATTTAAAAAGTTAGAATGTGGACAGTAACAATAATTATAGTTACTGAATTCATCTGTCTTGTTCGATGTTATTGAGCAAATTCACTAGCAACAGAGAAGGGAAGAGGCATGTTATAACTTATCAAGCCATTAATAATATGATGTAACATTTTTTTTGTAAAAGCATTGCTGACTTATACATCTTACATATATCAAATCACCAATTTATAGATATTTTTATCATGTCTATGGTATCCTGTTGGTACTGTATTTACCCCTGATCCACAGAATCGACCAAGCCCCACTGCTGTTGAATCAAGACCATCAAAGAGCTCAACGTAGTCATAGCCACAGTCAGCTTCTTCTTCCACTTCAAAAATCTGGAAGGATAATTCGAGTCGAGAGCCCCGTTCTGACACTAACAGCCATTCACAATCAACTTGTCCTGGGTAGTTGTTATCACCAAACTGAGCATGTGAGTACAGATCTCTGGGTTTTGATTCCACTTTCAGTCTGCCACCACACTCTGCCCAAGGAATAAAAATGAGATAAGTGAGCTCAATGAGCTTTAACAATTCCAATTTCTCTTTCAGTGTGGTATAACCACTCTCTAACTTCTGTATTCATTTCCATGGTCAGTTATGCTTCCCATATTTGAAGATTCCAATGACGTAGTGGATATTGATAGGCCCTAGGTTTGGTAGGCTGGGTTTGGTATTTCAGCTTCACACTTACTAGTTCAGTGACTTTGGATAAGTGACATTGCTTCTCTGATACATAAGGTAAAATGCAGATGACAACAATAGTACCAATCTTAGTGGGCTCTGAGGATTTAATTAACACAAGAAAATCACTTAAAACAGTACCTGCCATATAGTAACCAGTCAGTCCTAAAGGAAATCAACCCTGAATGCTGAAGTTGAAACTCCAGTGCTTTGGCCACCTGATGCGAAGAGCCGACTCATTGGAAAAGACCCTGATGTTGGGAAAGACTGAAGGCAGGAGGAAAAGGGGGCAGCAGAGGATGAGATGGTTGGATGGCATCACCAACTCAATGGATATTTCTTGTTGTTGTTCAGTCATTAGTCATGTTTGACTTTGCAAACCCATGATTGCAACACGCCAGTCTTCCCTGTTCGTCACTATTGCCTGGAGTTTGCTTAAACTCACATCCATTGAATCAGTGATGCCACCCAATCATCTCATCCACTGTCACCCCTTTCTCCTCCTGCCTTCAATCCACCCAACATCAGGGTCTATTCCAATCAGTCGGCTCTTCCCATCAGATGGCCAAAGTATTGGAGCTGCAGCTTTAGCATCAGTAGTTCCAATGAATATTCAGAGTTGATTTCCTTCAGGATTTACTGGTTTGATCTCCTTGCTGCCAAGGGACTCTCAAGAGTCTTCTCTAGCACCACAATTCGAAAGCATCAATTCTTCACCACTCATCCTTCTTTATGGTCACATCTGTACATGACTACTGGAAAAACCATAGCTTTGACTATATAGACCTTTGTTAGCAAAGTGATGTCTCTGCTTAATAATACACTGTCTATCTAGGTTGGTATAGCTTTTCTTCCAAGGAGCAAGCATCTTTTAATTTCATCCTTGCCGTCACTATAGGCAGTTATCTTAGAGTCCAAGAAAATAAAACCTGTCACTGTTTCCATTTTTCCTCCCATCTATTTGCATGAAATGACGGGATTGGATGCCATGATCTTAGTTTTATGAATGTTGGATTTTCAAGCCAGCCTTTTCACTCTCCTCTTTTACCCTCATCAAGAAGCTCTTTAGTTCCCCTTTGCTTTCTGCCATTAGGGTGGTGTCATCTGCATATGTGAGGTTATTGATATTTTTTCTGGCAATCTTGATTCCAGCTTGTGATTCATCCAGCTTGGCATTTTGCATGATGTACTCTGCATATAAGTTAAATAAGCAGGGTGACAATATACATGTACTCCTTTGACGTACTCCTTTCCAAACTTGAACCAAACTGTTGTTCAATGTCTGGTTCCAACTGTTGCTTCTCAACCTGCATACAGGTTTTTCAGGAGGCAGGTAAGGTGGTCTGATATTCCCATCTCTTTAAGAACTTTCCACAGTTTGCTGTGATCCACGCAGTCAAAGGATTTATCATAATCAATGAAGCAGATGTTTTTCTGGAATTCCCTTGTTTTTCTATGATCCAATGGATGCTGGCAGTTTGATCTCTGATTCCTCTGTCTTTTCTAAATCCAGTTTGTACATCTGGAATTTCTTGGTTCTTGTACTGTTAAAGCCTGGCTTGGAGGATTGTGAGCATTACTTTGCTAGCATGTAAAGTGAGTGCAATTGTGCAATAGTTTGAACATTCTTTGGCCTTGTCCTTCTTTGGGGTTGAAATGAAACTGGCCTTTTCCTGTCCTGAGCCCACTGCCGAGTTTCCCAAATGTGCTGACCCACTGAGTGCAGCACTTTCCCAGCATCATCTTTCAGGATTTGAAACAGCTCAGCTGGAATTCCATCACCTCCCCTAGCTTTGCTTGTAGCAATGCTTCCTGAGGCCCACTTAGCTTCGCACTCTAGGATTTCCAGCTCTAGGTGAGTGATCACACCATAATGGCTGTCCAGGTCATGAAGACATTTTTTCTACAGTTCTTCTGTGTATTCTTGTCACCTCTTCTTAATATCTTCTGCTTCTGTTAGGATCATATTGTTTCTGAGCCTGTCTTTGCATGAAATGTTCCCTTGGGATCTCTAATTTTCTTCAAGTGGTCTCTAGTCATTCCCATTCTATTGTTTTCCTCTATTTCTTTGCATTGTTCACTTAAGAAGGCTTTCTTATCTCTCCTTGTTATTCTTTGGAACTCTGCATTCACATAGGTATATCTTTCAATGGACATGAGTTAGGGCAAACTCTGGGAGATAGTGAAAGACAAGTAAGCCTGGTATGCTGCAGTGCATGGGGTCACAAAGAGTCAGACATGATTGAGTGACTGAAAAACAACTTATACTAGCTCTCAATGAATATTTTCTATTGTTATACGTTATATTGTTTTCACTTTTAACTGTTTTCAAGGATAAGAAGGTCAGTGTTCAAGTTAAATCTTAATATTTTAAGAACCCAGAATCCAAATTAATATGACATAATTGAAAAAAATCAACAATATAAAAATCCTGTATGTGTATATGTGCCATATAGAACTCTCTACATAGAATATACAGACCAGTATTACTTTACTTAGGTTGAACTACTTATCTAACTTGATTTGGAATAACATACACCCCTTATAAATTGTAGTTAATCTTGAAGTTCCAGAACTTTATGAATTATATTTTGTGTGTTTAACAAACAAAAAGTGCTCTTTTCATAGCTTTTTCAGGGAGATATTAATAAACATATGATTTACCAGTTAGTACCTCTGTCATTAGAGGTAACTCTACAAAATATAATATATACCTACATAAAATTTATAGTTAATGTATTTCAGAGAATACAAGTTTTCAAAAATTACTCTTTGTAGCCTGGGCGCCCAAATTTTACAATGACTAGAGAGGAAATGAATGTTCAAACTACTGTAAACTTGTGCTCATGTCATATGCTAGCAAGGTTATGCTCAAAATTCTTCAAGCTAGGTTTCAGGAGTACATGAACTGAGACTTTTCAGATGTACAAGTTGGGTTTAGAAAACACACAGAGGAACCAGAGATCAAATTGTCAACTTTCTTTGGATCATGGAGAAAGCAAGGGAGTTCCAGAAAAACATCTACTTCTGCTTCATTGACTACACTAAAGCCTTTGGATGTGTGGATCATACAAACAAACTGTGGAAAATTCTTAAAGAAATGGGAGTAGCAGACCACCTTACCTGTCTCCTGAGAAACCTGTATGTGGATCAAGAAGCAACAGTTGGAATCAGACATGGAACAACAGACTGGTTCAAAATTAGGAAAGGAGTATGGCAAGGCTGTATATTGTCACCCTGCTTATTTAACTTATAGGCAGAGTACCTCATGTGAAATCCTGGGCTGAATGAATCACAAGCTGGTATCAAGACTGCTGGCAGAAATATCAACAATCTCAGCTATGCAGATGACACAAGTCTTATGGCAGAAAGTGAAGGGGAACTAAAGAGCCTCTTGATGAAAGTGAAAGAGGAGAGTGAAAAAGTTGGCTTAAAACTCAACATTCAGAAAACTAAGATCATGGCATCTGGTCCCATCACTTCATGGCAAATAGATAGGAAAACAACGGAAACAGTGACAGACTTTATTTTTTGGGGATCCAAAATCACTGCAGATATTGACTGCAGCCATGAAATGAAAAGATGCTTGCACCTTGGAAGAAAAGCTATGACCAAACTGGACAGCATATTAAAAAGCAGAGACATTGCTTTGCTGACAAAGGTTCAGCTAGTCAAAGCTAAGGTTTTTCCAGTAGTCATGTATGGATGTGAGAGTTGGACTGTGAAGAAAGCTGAGTGCCGAAGAATTGATGCTTTTGAACTGTGGTGTTGGAGAAGACTCTTGAGTCTCTTGGACTTCAAGGAGATCCAACCAGTCCATCCTAAAGTTAATCAGTCCTGAATATTAATTGGAAGGACCGATGCTGAAGCTGAAACTCCAATATTTGGCTACCTGATGCAAAGAACTGACTCATTGAAAAAAGCTCTGATGCTGGGAAAGACTGAAGGTGGGAGGAAAAGGGTATGACAGAGGATGAGATGGTTGGATGGCATCACCGACTCAGTGGACATGGGTTTGAGTAAACTCTTGGAGTTGGTGAAGGACAGAGAAGCCTGGTGTGTTGCAGTCCATGAGGTCACAAAGAGTTGGACTTAAGGTCCAACTAAAGGTCGCCACTGAACAACTGAATTAAACTGAAGGGGAACTAAAGAATCTCTTAATGAGGGTGAAAGAGGAGAGTGAAAAGGCTGGCTTGAAATTAACATTAAAAAAACTAAGATCATGGCATGTGGTCCCATCACTTCATGGCAAATAGATGGGGGGGGGGGAGCGGGGAATGGAAACAGTAACAGGTTTTGTTTTCTTGGACTCCAAAATAACTGCAGATGGTGACTATAGCCATGAAATGAAAAGACACTTGCTCCTTGGAAGAAAAGCTATGACCAAGCTAGACAGCATATTAAAAAGCAGAGACATTACTTTGCCAACAAAGGTCCTTATAGTCAAACCTATGGTTTTTCCAGTAGTCATGTACAGCTGTGAGAGTTGAACCATAAAGGCCAAAGGATTGAAGTTTTTGAACTGTGGTGTTGGAGAGGACTCTTGAGTGTCCCTTGGACAGCAAGGAGATCAAACCAGTCTATCTAAAGGAAATCAACCCTACATAATCATTGGAAGTGATGATGCTGAAGCTGAAGCTACAGTACTTTGGCCATGTGATGTGAAAAGCCTACTCATTGGAAAAGACTTTGATGCTGGAAAAGATTGCAGGCAAAAGGAGAAAAGGGTGGCAGAGGATGAGATAGTTAGATAACTGAAGCCCATTATACAGAGTGAAGTAAGCCAGAAAGATAAAGACCAATACAGTATACTAACGCATATATATGGAATTTAAAAAGATGGTAATGATAACCCTATATGCAAGATAGAAAAAGAGACACAGATGTATAGAACAGACTTTGGGACTCTGTGGGAGAAGGTGAGGGTGGGATGTTATGAGAGAATAGCATTGAAACAAGTATACTATCAAGGGTGAAACAGATCACCAGCCCAGGTTGGATGCATGAGACAAGTGCTCAGGGCTGGTGCACTGGGAAGACCCAGAGGGATGGGATGGGGAGTAAGGTGGGAGAGGGGATCAGGATGTGGAACACATGTAAATCCATGGCTGATTCATGTCAATGTATGGCAAAAATCACTACAATATTGTAAAGTAATCAGCCTCCAACTAATAAAAGTAAATTAAAAAAAAAGAGAGATAGATAGCATCACCAAGTCAATGAACATCAGTTTGAGCAAACTCCAGGAGATGGTGGAGAAGAGCCTGGTGTCCTGCAGTCCATGGGTTCACAGTCAGACACAACTTAGTGACTGAACAATAGCAAAGAGAGTAGATATAAGTAGAGGAAGCCTACAGTCTCCTCCAACCAATTACACATACAAGCATGATTGCGGGTAGGGAGAAAGGAAGTGGTATGAAAAGTGTCAGGAGAAATTAGAGTTTCATTCTGCCCTTATTTGCAATGACTGAGTGGTTACTGGGAAGCAGAAATTTCATTACAAAAATCAGGGAATTCCCCCCAAAAGTGGGATGAGTTGGGAGAGAACAGAAACAAAAATACAAAGTGGAAAGATTTGGACAGATAAACCAATGGTTATTGAAAACAATTTTAACCCTAGTGCAGTCTTCTGTGACCAGACAGTCCTTGGCAGCACCATGTGAGGGTGAATTAGGACAGCTAAAATTTTACTTAGATTTTTTCAGATTGGTATATGGTTTACCCACATTGTGGTTTGGTGATTTTAACTAACAAAATATTTCTGAATCCCCAGGTGGAACCCTATTCAGATGTGTCTGAATACAAGTAAGCTCAACCAAAACTCTGGGTATTGCCACATGCAACTGCACATTCAGAGACCTTGGTGTGACCAGAGATGTAAAAACCTTCAACTAGTGTTTCAGTCATGAGAATGCCTTCCACATCATGTTAAATGATAACAACTATGTATAAAAGAATGAAATTAGAATGCTTCCTAACACTATACACAAAAATAAACTCAAAATGGATTAAAGACCTAAATGTAAGACCAGAAATTATAAAACTCTTAGAGAAAAGTATAGGCAGGATACTATTTGACATAAATCAAAGCAATATTCTCTATGACCATATCCTAGAGTGATGGAAGCAAAAACAAAAATAAATAAATGAAATTCAACTAAACTTAAAAGTTTTTGCACAGCAAAGGAATCTATAAACAAGGCAAAAAGACCACCCACAGAATGGGAGAAAAAACAGCAAACAAAACAACTGACAGATAATTAATCTCCAAAGTTTACAAGCAGCTCATTCAGCTCAATACCAAAAAAACAAACAACCCAATCAAAAAGTGGGCAGAAGACCTAAGCAGATATTTCTCCAAAGAAGACATACAGATGGCTAAAAACACATGAAAAGATGATCAACTTCACTCATTATTAGAGAAACACAAATCAAAATTGCAATGAGGTATCATCTCACACTGGTCAGAATGACAATCATCAAAATATCTATAAAAAATAAATGCTGGAGAAGGTGTGGAGAAAAGGGAACCTTATTGCACTGTTGGTAGGAGTGCAAACTGATATAACCACTATGGGGAACAGTGTAGAGATTCCTTTAAAAAACTAGGAATAAAACTACCACATGATCCAACAATCCCACTACTGGGCATATACTCTGAGGAAACCGTAATTGAAAAAGACACATATACCGTACTGTTCACTGCAGCACTATGTGCAGTAGCTAGGACATGGAACAACCTGGATGGCCACTGGCAGATGAATGGATAAAGAAGCTGTGATACTGTTAATACACAATGAAATATTACTTAGCTATAATAAGGAACACATTTGACTCAGTTCTAATAATGCGGATGAACCTAGAGATTACTATAGAGAGTGAAGTCATAAAGGGAAAAACAAATATTGTATCCTAACGCATATATATAGAATCTAGAAAGATAGTACTGATGAAACTCTCTGCAGGGCAGCAATAGAGATACAGACATAGAAAACTGACTGGTGGACACAGTGGAGGAAGGGGAGGTTGGAACGAATTGAGAGAAACATTGAAATATATACATTCCTATATATAAAATTAGATAGCCAGTAGAAATTTGCTGTATGATGCAGATTCTAAGCTGGTACACTGTGACAACCTAGAGGGGTAGGATGGGGTTGGAGATGGGAGGGAGGTTCGAGAGGGAGGGGACTTAGTATGCATACCTATGGCTGATTCATGTGGATATATGGCAGAAACCAACACAACATTGTAAAGTAATTATACTCCAATTAAAAATAATTAAATTTAAATAATAAATAAATAAATAAATGTCCCTTTGTCTTCCAGTTTTTAGGACGAGTGTCTTGTACAATCTATTGATATAGGTCCCATGTGTGCTTATAACCACTCTGGAAAGCTGGAAATCTGATCAGTCTTGGGAACTCTCTCTTAAGTCCCACAGACTGGAAACTAAGCATCCTTCCTTTACCACAATGGTGCTTCTCTTATCCCTAACTCCAAGAATCAGTGTCCTCTCCCTGTGACAGGACTCCGCAGCCAAATGGCCTGGATACAAACCTGAATTCTACTAGTCATCAGCTGTGGGATTTTGCCCCCCACTTCATTTCTAAAGTAGGGATCATACACAGTTCTTAAGTGATAGGATCTAGATGAAGAGTTATAGGCTAATACATGTGAAATTATTGAAAGATACCTGGCACGCAGGAAAAGCCACCTAAGAATACACTACCATCATTTTATTATTTTCCAGTGAGAACATCTAAATGCCATCATCTATACTTCTAGGGATCCACTCAGGTACGAAAAGAAAAGCTAGAAAAATTGGAAAACAATTTAAAGCATTGTTAATCTGTTTTCAGAAAGGAAGAATTATCTTTTTGAGGGCCAGTAAAATATTTTGTGACAATATTTCTGAATTCATTATATAAATGTATAAATCAATGTAATTGCATTTACAAATACTTAATGAATTTGACTTATTCTCAAAGTTTGATATAATTGAGTGATTTGTTTTGTTTACAACTGTCAGTACTTGCATTACTTTTATTCCACAGCCCAGGAAGAGAACTGTGGGAGAAGTGCTGGCTTCTGTATGCCTACTGTGGAGAAACACAGTAGCAAAACAAACCAGGATCCAGAGGAAACAATTCTCTGAGGGACCTAGTTCAGAACAGAAGTCAAGAAGTTTGAACAAAACGGGAAAAAGAGATTTAAAAAGCCCTTGTGAATCTGAAATGTGAGGCATCATTATTTAATTTTACTGAAAACTTCTAGAAAATGATAATACTCACATAACTTAAACTACAAGTAAGACTGACTTAAATTGTTTCAGAAAGGGTGGCCTTCATTTTAATTTGGAAAGACATTTGTTTATTTCCTGGTAAAGTTCCTATGAGGGCCTGTAATCTGACCAATAAATGCTTTTAGTAGGCATAGAAATATAATTTAATTTAGTTTTATCAACATAATTTCAAAGGTGCTGAATAATATATTATTTGATTTTTAAATGTTTTGACAATTACGATGATGCTTTATGCTGCAGAAAAATGCCCTGCCAGACATGCAGTGTTTTAAAATATTATCTTCCACACTTTCCCTCTTTTCCTGTATCTTCCTGTGTCTTGCCTTATCGTCTGAGAGAATACACAGGATACTTGTTTTAATGAAAATGTTTTTTTTTTCCAACAGTTTATTGAAGTCTGGCATAATGCCATTTCTTTTACCTGATTAAAATAAATTTGGACTTAGAATTTGAACACACCTTCAGAGGAAAATGGCACCTTTTTCAAGAAAGTCCATTTCCCACAGATTTGGAATGTATTACTTGTAAAAAAAAAAAAAGAAAGAAAGAAAACCATAAAGCAGCATTAATATTTCTATTCACCTAATTTCAAAATTCATGGTGTTAGAAACTTTCCTTGTGGATATAATTAAAACTCTATATAGAAATATAAATTTATTCAAGCAAATTAAAAGGTATACTTGAGGGCCTGTTAGTAATAGTTACATGTATTCTAGAAAGTGGTAAATAATGCATAAATGCCTTATACATTTAGCAAATTTGACAAATGTAGTATTGGACTTGACTGTCTCAACAGAAACCCACTGCAAATCTTAAATTTAACTTCTCAGACTATAGCTGTCAAAAGGTAGGTATTGCTTCTATTTTCTCATTGTCATGTTTCTTGTTGTTTAGTTGCTAAATTGTGTCCAACTCTTTGCAACCCCATGGACTATAGTCCACCAGGTTCCTCTTCCATGGGATTCTCCAGGCAAGAATACTGGAGTAGGTTGCCATTTCCTTCTCCAGGGTATATTTCTGACCCAGGGATCAAACTTGCATCTCCTGCATTGGCAGGCAGATTCTTTATGCTGAGCCATCAGGGAAGGCCCCATTTTCTCATGAAGTGAAGTGAGAGTTGCTCAGTCGTGTCTGACTCTTTCAACCCCTGGACTACACAGTCCATGGAGTTCTCCAGGCCAAAGTGCTGGAGTGGGTAGCCTTTCCCTTCTCCAGGAGATCTTCCCAACCCAGGGATCAAACCCAGGTCTCCTGCAATGCAGGTGGATTCTTTACCAGCTGAGCCACAAGGGTAGTCCAAAAATACTGGAGTGGGTAGCCTATCCCTTCTCTGGTGGATCTTCCCAACCCAGGAATTGAACCGGGGTCTCTTATTATTTTCTCATAAGTTCCGATAAAATTCCCCCCCTTTTTTTTTTGCTATGAATTATTAATACTCTACAGTGTCTATTTAAAGTACCAAATAAATATCTGATGAAAGACTGTGGAATAAATAAACTTATTAAAGAGAAATCTTTCAAAAGAAATAAATAATAAGCAGTACATAATATTTCAGCATGTATGGCTACTTGAAAGTACCAGTAAAAACTAAATCTACCCCCCAAATTCAAAGATAACTAGTTAAGTGAGAGCAAAAATTTACACATGAAGAAGAGAAAGAAACAGATAACGCCAAAAATTTTGACAAGAGCACAGTGAGTAGGAGTTGGAGAGGAGTCTAGTTCCAGCTGTTATTTTTTGTGCTACTTTGGTTGTCATTAAGTTTTAGCCTCAGAAGCCTCATTTCTTAGATGACAGGACTGAATCAAACAATATCCAAGGCATGTTTTGCCTACAAAATAATAGTGAGGCTGCTCACATGGGTATTTGAATGGATATGAATTGAACAGGGAAGTAAAATGAAACTAGTCTGTTGGTTACTTTCGACAGAGGATTTGTATAAGGAAGCATTCAGTCTCTACATATTGTTTCAATTAACAGTTATCTAGTTTTGTATTGGTTTTCTTCCTATTCCAAAATGCTTATGTTTAGAGAAAATATACCATAGTAGAAAGTACACGAGCTTTGGACACAGTCAGAATTAGGATGAAATCCAGGTTTTGATATACTTTCAGAAATTGTTGCAAATTAATCTCTCAGACGTTACATTTCTTTATCTGAAGATAAAGGTAATTCCTACATCATATAGCTCTTTTGAGAGCTCAATGTATGTAGTTGTTAAGTGTATGTATGTGCCTGAAATATCAAGTGCATGCTACATATACCATTGGATTTCAACATATGATCTCTGTGATACTGTAATAAGACCCTACCCACGGCCTCTTAATGCTGACACATACACAGAAACAGCATCTATAGCAGAAGCATGTAAATTAAGGAGTCATGGAGTTTTATAGCTGCAAGAAAACTTGAGATTTAAGGCAAAGGTAAAGATAAAAAGAGAAACTATAAAAGTAAGTTTTTATTAAACTAAGAGGAATTTATAGGTGAGTAAATTGAAGATATTTAAATCAGCTGTTTCAAGAGTTTTGAAGCATATTTTTACATTCCATTCTTGGAAACTGAGACAGCCAGGATTATTTTTAAAATTATGCCATTAACACTATGATGTCAGAAAAATATAGATCAAGTAATGAGATTTCAATTTTTTTATTCCTTCAACATGTGACAGGTTATCAGTCAAGTATTTAAAGAGTAAATGTCAAAGGCATAAAAAGTTCATTGATATGGAATATTTTTAAGCCATGAAAGATTTTTCTCAAACCAGAATATTTATATTAATTATGAGAAATAATGACATTGTATTATTTTTTAGTCCAGTCATTACAGGCATGAATCAGATAAAACCCACTTTCTCACAAATAGACTTCAATATAAATTTAATGCTCATAGCAGAATATACTAGAGTGGAAAATAAAATTGAACAATAGAACAAAGCTATTATTTCTAAAATAGAATAAAAGTGAAAGGAGAAAACAATAATCAAGAGAGCATGACAAACATCACTGCACTAACTTTTTTTCATGGATTGATTTGTAGACTGTTTTATAGCAAGAGGTAACGCTAGTGGTAAAGAACCCGCCTGCCAAAGCAGTAGATGACAGAGACGGGGGTTCAGTCCCTGGTTTGGGAAGAGCCCGTGGAGGAGGGCAGGGCAACCCAGTCCAGGATTCTGGCCTGGAGAATCCCATGGCCTGAGGAGTTTGGTGGGGCTATGGTGCAGAGGGTGGCCAAGAGCTGGACACGACTGAAGCGACAGTTTTCTCCTGGTGTCTCAACAGTTAATGCATTAAAGCTGGCAGCAGTGTATGACAAAAACCACTACAATATTGTAAAGTAATTAGCCTCCAACTAATAAAAATAAATGAAAAAAAAAAAAAAGAGCTGGCAGCAGGTGTCACTACAGGCCAAGCAACTTCAGTAAGTATGTACAACTGAATGATTTTAAAGGACACTTACTGGACTTCATGGAATATATTGTTAACTTTGCTCCAAATTAAAAAACAGTTATTTTATATTTTTGCCTAAAATTTTTCATATTTGTCTAAACTATATTTTATTTCTTAAAAACTTCCATTATAGCTGACATTTGACCTGTAATGGTCAAATTAGGGATTAGGGTTAGGAAAAATATCATATTGCATACCAAATAAAAGTGAAAAAGTTAGGCTCTGTAAATAGTTGAATTCAAACTTTAAATCACAAGAAGATATTAATGTGAAAATTAGCTAATAGGTAAAGCAAAAACTTTTAGTTGCTCTTTAGGATTTTAGCAATAACAAAATTTTTGAATTTCTAGCTATAGATTTCTATCTGTTAAATATAACATATAAATTGAATTTCAAAAGTTAACATGGAATACACCATATAAATATTTAACATAGTTCTTCTTAATCATACCACATTGATAAAAATATTAATGTGAAAGTTAACTAATCAGGTAGGATTTTAGCAAAAACAAAAATTTCCAATTTCAAGCTACAGACTTTATCTATTAAATACATAAATCAACTTGCCAAAATTAACATGGAATACACCTTATAAATATTAAGAGGTAGTTTTCTTGATCTTTGGGGCTTCCCTGATAGCTCAGTTCTTGATTATGAATCAGATCAAACTACTGTGTTTCTTTTAATTAGCGCAACAGCTACAAAGATCCAGTTCCAGCTTCAGTTCAGTAGGTCAGTCGTGTACAACTCTTTGCAACCCCATGAACTGCAGCACGCCAGGCTTCCCTGTCCTTCATCAACTCCCGGAGCTTGCTCAAACTCATGTCCATTGTGTCAGTGATGCCATCCAACTATCTCATCCTCTGTCGTCCCCTTCTCCTCTTGCCTTCAATCTTTCCCAGCATCAGGGTCTTTTCCAATGAATCAGTTCTCCCCATAAGGTGGCCAAAGTATTGGAGCTTCAGCTTTAGCATCAGTCCTTCCAATGAATATTCAGGACTGATTTCCTTTAGGATGGACTGGTTTGATCTCCCTGGAGTCCAAGGGACTCTCAAGAGTCTTCTCCAACACCACAGTTCAAAAGCATCAATTCTTCAGTGCTCAGCCTTCTTTATAATTCAACTCTCACAACCATACATGACTACTGGAAAAACCATAGCTTTGACTAGATGGACCTTTGTTGGCAAAGTAGTGTCTCTGCTTTTTAGTATGCTGTTTAGGTTGGTCATAGCTCTTTTTCCAAGGAGCAAGCATCTTTTAATTTCATGGCTGCAGTCACCATCTGCAGTGATTTTGGAGCCCAAGAAAATCAAGTTTGTCACTGTTTCCATTGTTTCCCCATCTATTTGCCATGAAGTGATGGGACCAGATGCCATCACCTTAGTTTTTTGAATATTGAGCTACAAAGGTAGGACTTCCCTTTTGGCTCAGCAGTAAAGAAGCTGCCTGCCAAGGCAGGAGATGTGGGTTTGATCCCTGGGTTGAGAATATGCCCTGGAGAAGAAAATGGCAACCCACTCCAGTATTCTTGCCTGGAAAATCCCATGGACAGAGGAGGCTGCTGGGCTGCAGTCCATGGGGTCACAAAGAGTAGGGCACAACTTAGTGACTAAGTAACAACTACAAAGATATTTAGGTAGGTTGCTACATGGTTCTCAAATATTTCATACAATGTTTCAGTGGGATTTCTTATGATCCTGTTAGAAATACCCTGCCTTCCCTAGAAGAGAAACTTGGTACTTACTCAGGAAAGAGAAGCATCACCTAATTTACTCACCTGTAGAATGTGCGGCTTGAAAACCTTTTCTTTGAACAGATGCGTCAGAGACAAACCGAATAAACATGTTATTTCCAGTAGCCACAAGGGGCTCTGGTATCTTGTTCCCACACAGTCGTCCAAGAACTGGTGATTTTTCTGTTTCTCCATCAAATACTTCCAAGTGATCATAAGCACATTCTTGATGCTGCTCAATCTCAAATTCAGTAAAGGCCTATTAAGAAAGAAAAAAAGAACATTTATAAAGCCACATATCACTCAAAATGGGTTCTTTTCTTTGCAGCAGAAACAGAAAGACAAATACTATATTTTAATACATATACAAGGAATTTAAAAAGACAGTACTGACAATCCTACATGCAGGACAGCAAAGGAGACACAGATGTAAAGACCAGACTTTTGAACTCAGTGGGAAATGGCGAGGGTGGGATGATTTGAGAGAATAGCATGGAAACATATATATTACCATATGTAAAATAGATGACCAGTGTAAGTTCCATGCATGAAGCAGGGCACCCAAAGCTGGTGCTCTGGGACAACCTAGAGGGATAGGGTGGGGAGGCAGGTGGGAGGGGGCCTCAGGATGGGGGGGAGATATATATACCTGTGACAAATTTTTGTTCATGCATGGCAAAAACCATCACAGTATTGCAAAGTAATTATCCTCCAATTAAAATTAATTAATTAATTAATTGAAAAATATTTTCAGGGTTTGAAAATCATTTAATCTATCTAGCACATTATTGAAAAGGGTTGTGAAATCAATAGAATATAGAGTCTAAGAAGACGTAATGAGGAAAACAATGTAATAATATCATGTGAAATTCTATTTGACTATTGCAACTAATTCTACCATTGCAGTTAAGTCTACTCCAGAAATTAGACAGATTATAATAGCAAAATGATACTTTATTCTGAGTTTGTAACTATTAACAGAACAATAAGAGAAAATCAGCTTAACTTCATCCAGAGGGTTTTTTCTTTTTTAGCTTCCAAATACTAAGAAAAATATTCTATAAAGGGAAATAACACCTGAAAACTGTTGCATGTCAAATAGTTGTCTCTTTGGAATGGACTTTGGAAGCATTCATCTATCAATATAAAGAGTAAAGAAACCCACTGTGTAGAAGAGAAAACTTTAAGAATGATGGGAGTAATGACATTCTAAAGCTTATCCTATAAGTAAAAGTTAAAAATAGGATCAGAATTTACAGACCACAGGTGTGGTCCATTGATTGGTCCATTGAAAATGAAGTGAATGAGATAACTAATGGGCTACTTCAATCTCTAGTGAAATACAGGATGTCTGAGTAAATCATAACATCTGTTTTACAGAACAGAGCAATACCACAGAAGGTAGCATTGAGCTAGTGGGCTAGGGGCTATGTTGACAATTGGTGGGAACCAACTGACTTCAGGTTTTTATCAAATTACTAACAGAATCTGACTGATTTTGTAAGAGTCAGATAAAGCAGTTTGTGTAGCTGATACATTCTCAGTAATGCAAATAACTCTCATTAATTAAAGTATTGATTAATTTTCCCCTTGGAATTAATAGCAGCTTGTAAGGTCAGTTGCAAAGATTGGGTGGTCCTTTTCCAGAAGCCAGCTTAACCCAAATGCTCTACCACACACAAGCAAAACATGACTAATTCACATGCTGAAATCTCATAAATCTGCCCTGTAATATGCTAGAGACATACATGTAGAGACATCTCCATATATAGTGACTTTGTGTTAATATGAAATATTTCTAGGCCATAAAATGGAGTCCATGGAAAAATGGAAAATTTTTAAAAAACTGACTTTAGAATCCCCAAAGGTAAATTAAGATATACAATTTATTGTTTTTTACTCTATCACAAATTCTGAGGCATGGATCTCTATGTCTAAATGATGCAGAATGTGAAAATTTCCAGTCACCAGGAATCAATGCCATGGAAGTGTGCCTCCCGAAGACACTTCGATTCTCAAAAAAAATTCCCTCCAAATCCTTCAAATTTACAATGAAGACAGGACAGAAAAGTTGATGTGTGGAGCCATAACGAACTCTGATTTCTGCTGAAACACTGCCCTCATTTGGGGGGAATTTTAAATACCTTTCTTAAGCATCTGCACTCAGACTTTACAAGACAGTTCGGTATTCAAACATTTAAACCTTATTCACTCCATTATTATACTTCTATGATTTTAAGGTTAATGATCAGTGTTTTAGAGAGACCAAAATAAGTGAGCAGTAAGAAATTCTAAATCATTTAAAGAGAATCATTCAAAAGAAACAAAATTAACATTTCATTTTAAGCTCTGGAAAGAATAACTGTGCTTTTTTGGAACATCCAAGCAAGCCTAATCTACCTTCCTAGCTTCCAGCCAGGCTTCCATACACAACCCCTTCACATGCACATTACTTTGCAAACAAATGTCCATATAATCAAAACTCTGTTTTTTTCCAATAGTCCTGTATGGATGTGAGAGTTGGACCATAAAGAAGGCTAAGCACGGGAGAACTGATGCTTTTGAACTGTGGTATTGGAGAAGACTCTTGAGAGTCACTTGGACTGCAAGGAGATCAAACCAGTCAATCCTAAAGGAAATCAATCCTGAATATTCATTAGAAGGACTGATGCTGAAGCTCCCATACTTTGGCCACCTGATGCAAAGAGCCAAGTCATTAGAAAAGACCCTGATGTTGGGAAAGATTGAGGGCAGGAAGAGAAGGGGATGACTGAGGATGAGATGGTTGGATGGCATCAGGGAGTTGGTGATGGACAGGGAGGTCTGGTGTGCTGCAGTCCATGGGGTTGGAAAGAGTTGGAATAAATGAGCGACTGAACAACAACAACAACAACAAAGAGGTACTTTTGCCTGAAAAAGTATTCTTGTCTTAAAATCTCTTGGACAGAGGAGTGTGGCGGGCTACAGTCCATGGGGTAGCAAGAGTTGGACACAACTTAGAGACTCAACCACCCCCAGAGGTACTTTTACTGAAAATACAAGCACTAGCTAAAGGATAAGGCCACTCAAAGTCTCCACAGACATTCAGAGAGGACAAGATAATAAAATAATAGTACTTAATGTGGAAATAAAATTTAGCCAGGGTGACTATAAATTTAGAGAATTAAAGAGACTGATACAATGTGAGCAGTTGTGAAATGAAATTCAGACCTCCTTCATTCTATCCATCCTTTGCATTTTCCTGTCTTTGATGAGAACTTTGGTTCTCATTTGGTTTTCCTCAAGATATTGGAAGGATTAGAGGCCACTGGAAAACAATGGCACAATTGAATTAAACCCCAGTCTTCTGACAACAGTGATCAAATACACTTATTACGGATTTATGGTGGAGAATTATATATCACTGTGAGTGTTTTGTTTTCTAAATATCCCACATATGAAGCTGTAAACTACAACTTAGCAAAGCTTGGATACAATACATAAAATTAAAATGGTACAAGTATATTAGCCTATTGCTATGTGATCCTACGCCTAGATCTTTTTTCAGTTGTTTAAATTTTTTTAAGTGTAGAGTAATTAAGAATATGAAAAAACTACCAAAAATTTAATGATCAGTAGAGACTTTCAGGACAAAGACATGGTAAAGCCAGGAATGCTAGAACACTATCCCTTTATTCATTTAGAACTTTATCCCTTTTCTAAAAGGAAGACTTTTTCCAAGTATCTTTCAGCCAAGGTTTCTTTTACTTTAAAAATATTATGATGCAGTTAACATTTAATGATTAACACACACACACAAACACAAACTCCAGAAACAAGGTAAATATATCTGCTTCCTCCAGCAAATTTGCTCCAGGAAATTACCACACACTTAGTAGCTCAATACAATACACTTTTATTGTGCTAGAACTGTGGAAGTCAGTGGTCTAAAGTGGGTGAGGAAGCACTATGCTGCTTCTGGGGGTCCTTGGTGTGAATCTGTTTCCTTAGATTTTCTTCAGCATCTAAAGGCTCCCCTCATTTCTAGGCTCATGTTTGCTTCCTCCATCTTCAGATCCAACTGTATAAAACTTGGCTCCCTCTTGTAAGGACCATTAAGATTACTTCAAGCCCATCTAGATATTCCAGGATAATCTTTTCATCTGAAGACCTTTGATTTAACCACAGTGCCTTTTGACATATAAGATAATGTATGCAAAGGTCCTGAGAATTAAGAGATGGTGATCTTTGGAGGATGGGGAGCATCATTCTGCCTACCATAGAAAGTAAAGTCAAATACTTTCACCTTCTGTGATTTTCAGGGGAAATGAGGGCAAACACTTATAATTACATGATTTCAAACTTTTTTATATGTGAATTTCTTAGTTCAAGTCAGCAAACTAAGTCCCACAGAAGAAATCTGACTTGAAGCCTGTTTTTTAATAATTAAACTTTTTCTGGGACACAGCTATGTCCATTAATATGTTGACTGGCTCCACCCATCAGCACACAGGGTGTTTAAAGTCTTCCTGAGCCCACAGCCAACTCTGGACACAGCCCTGCCCAGCAGAGGGCCAGCTCTACCTATCAGAGAACAGAGAACAGATGCAAGAAAGTCACAATCCTATAACCTGTGGGCCTAATCTGTCACAGTAGGCCAAACCCTGCCCTGGGGCCAGCCTGACCCCAGCCCACTAGCAGGCCAGCACAAACTCCGGGACATCCCAAGAGTCAGTACCCACTTGTTTCAGGAACTGCCCCCACTCCTCCTACCAGTGACCTCTGGGATTCCTGGACCCTGGAACCAGAGTCCAGGGCCTGACTCTGCCTGCCAGTAGTCCTGCACTAACACCGGGACAGATTTCACCCACCAGTGGGTGGGCTACAACCCCGAAGTCTTATGGACTCTTCCCATCAGTGAGCCAGCTCTAGCCTTGGGCCACCCTGGATTCTGCAGCTGGCCACCTTATGACCAGGCCCCTGTGTGGAACAGCCAGTAGCCTCCATACAAGGCAGGTCCAAGCTATCAACCAGACCCGGGGTCAACCAAGCCTAACAGGCCACCCATATATTCAATGTGCCACAACTAAAAGACTCACACAGCCCTAATAGGGAGATCCCCTAGAGCATATAGTTTGGGTGATGAGAAGGGAGTGCACTGCTGGGACACACAGGACACCTCCTGCAAATGGTCACTTCTCCAAGATCAGGAAACAGATCCAAACTATTAGATACAGAAAAATAAAAACAGCAACTTAGATAAAACAAAGCAACAGACAAACATGTTCCAGATGAAGTAACAAGATAAAAATCCCAGAAGAACTAAATGAAGTGGAGCTAGGCAATCTACCTGAGAAAAGGTTCAAGGTAGAGATGGTAAAAATGATCAAAGAATTTGGGAGGAGAATGATGCACAATAAAAAGTTAGAAGTTTTTAATAAGTTAGAAAATATAAATGACAGACAGACAGAGATGAAAAATATAGCTGAAAACACACTAGAAGGAATCAAGTGTAGAATAAATGATAGAGAAGCAGAACAGAAAGCTGGAAGAAAGAGTAGTAGACATCACTGGCGATGAACAGGGAAAAGAAAAGAGAATGAAAAGAAATGAGGACAGCTGAAGAAACCTCTGGGACAACATCAAAAGCACTAATATTAGTATTACTATCTCAGAAGGAGAAGAGAAAGAGAAAGGGGCTGATAATATATTTGAAGATATAATAGGTGAAAACTTTCCTAACATGGGAAAGGAAATAGTCCAGAGAGTCCAGGAAGTATGGAAAGTCACATATAGGATGAACCCAAAGAGGAATGCACCAAAACACATTGTAATTAAAATGACAAAAAGAAAAAGAGAAACTATAAAAAGCCGCAGGGAAAGGCAACAAATAACATACCAGGCCATTAAATTAAAAGATACTTGCTCCTTGGAAGGAAAGGTATGACAAACCTAAACAGCATATTTAAAAAACAGATACATCACTTTGCTGACAAATGTCTGTATAGTCAAACTATGGTTTTTCCAGTAGTCATGTATAGATGTGAGAGTTGGACCATAAAGAAGGCTGAGTACTAAAAAATTGATACTTCTGAATTGTGGTGCTGGAGAAGACTCTTGAGAGTTCCTTGGACTGCAAGGAGATCAAACCAGTCAATCCTAAAGGAAATCAGTCCTGAATATTCATTGGAAGGACTGATGCTAAAGTTGAAGCTCCATACTTTGGCCACCTGATGTAAAGAGCTGACTCAATGGAAAAGACCCTGATGCTGGGAAAGACTGAAGGCAAAAGGAGAAGAGGGCAGCAGAGGGGTGACACGATTAGATAGCATCACCAATTCAATAGACATGAATTTGAGCAAACTCTGGGAGATAGTGGAGGACAGCCTGGCTTGCTACAGTCCATGGAGTTGCAAAGAGTTGAACATGACTTAGCAACTGAATGACAACAAACTTAGAAGAAACTCTCATAAGACTATCAGCTGACTTTTCAGCAGAAACTCTGCAGGCCAGAAAGGAGTGGCATGATTTATTTAAAGTGATGAAAGAGAAGAAAAATCTATAGCCAAGAATACTCTACCCAGAAAAGTTCTTTTTCAAACTTGATGGATAAGTTGAAAGTTTTACAGAAAAGCAAAATTAAAAGAATTCAGCACCACCAAACCTGTTTTACAACAAATGTTAAAGGAAATAGTCTAGGTGAAAAAGACAAGGCCATAACTAGAAACAATAAAATTACCAAATGAAAAGTTTGTCAATAACACAATAATAATAACACCTCACTTACATCAATGGACAGATGATCCAGATGAAAAATCAAACTGGAAACATTGGCCTTAAATGGCCCATTAGACCAGATCCATCTGAAAGCACTCTTAAGTGCACATGGAATATTCTCCAGGATAGGTCACATGCTAGGCTATAAAACAGGTCTTAGTAAATTTAAGAAAATTGAAATCACTTCAAGCATCTTTTTGGACCACAATACTTTGAGACTAGAAATCAACTACAAAGAAAGAAACTACAAAAAACCACAAACACACACACACAAAAAAAAACCCCCACAAACACATGGAGACTAAACAGTATCTTACTAAACAATTAGTGGATCACTAAGTACTGAATTTCAAACTGATAACGCTACACACACACTTGACTATGGTTGAATTTTTAATAAAAATTTTAAAAATTAAATTATTTTGTCATATTATTCTATCATACCTCATTGTTTATTGGCACTTAATAAAGTACTGTGCCAAATACTTTGTATACAAGTTCATGTCTATATACACAAAATCTGAGTAAGCAGCAGCTTCAATTTTCAGATGAAGAAATTAAGGTTTTAAAATGGTAAGTATCTTCCAAGATAGCACAACTAGTAAGTAGAAGTGTTAGGATCTAGATACAAGTCTTTTGCAACCAAAATGTATGTTTCTAATCCCTCCATATTTCCCTGATGCATACATTTGCTTAATAATTTATTTAATCATTGTAACTTTGTTAGGATTTTATTCTAGTAAATATTCCTAATCATAATAGGAAACATTATTTTCTATTTAAATTATTATGTAAGTGTACACAGCAATTATGGATCTCTTTCTTCTCTGATGTAGGATGTTATAAGGAAGAATAAGAGTTTTTTGTAGAGACAGAATGCCTGTGCCTGAAGGTAATTAGGCCCCTACCATCTGTATAAACTTGCCAAGTTATCTAAACTGCCTGGGACTGCTTCCTTATTGATGTGTCATTTATGACATCAACTTCAGCTAAAATACAAGATACCACTATGAAACCACTGGGAACTATACACACAGTCTTCAACCAGATACATTTTTAGGAGGTACAAATGTGCCCAGTCAAGCTATATTTTACTATTTGGAGAGCACTTTCAAGAAATGGAAAACCTAAGAACGTTCATAATTTTATTTGTAGAATTTCATATGAGAGAGTGACTATCTTAGAATTTTTAAAAAATGACACTCCCAGGTTCTTTGGATCCCAGTTCTCTAGCTTACTGTATTTATACGAAGATAATATTCCAGGGTCTTATAAATATGAGAAAGTATGTGCAAGAATACAAGAAATCCTCAAGAACTGATATACTCACTCATACACACAATTCTACTTAATATTAATATTCTGTTTTATAACAGAAAAATCATTATTTAAAGACAAAAATTAATGAATATGTTCATGGGATTTCCCAGGCAAGAACACTGGAGTGGGTTGCAATTTCCTTCTCCAAGAAAGAAGAATAAGCCTCTCAAAATTGTTTTTAAAATGTGTCATGGAATTGTTTTCAGGGAAAAGTCCTTTTTCTTTGCTTTTATATAATAAAATACTTATAAAAGTTTTCTTACTTTTCCGTGCAGCCTAACATAAGAGGAATAACTGTAAGTTGTAAATAAGCTCCATGGCACACATGGGGCCACCACAGCTTCCCTTTGCCTTTTCTTTTTGCCTGGTCTATAAAGAGACTAACTTGGAACTCAGTATCTATCAGCAGCTCTTGAAATAACAGGATTAATAGATTTTAGAATTTTCCAAGTTTCCTCAGAATCTACTTTCCAAATTTAGTTTGGATTCAAGTTCCTCCATTAAAATTAAGGATCTTAAAGAAATCAATGCATTTATTTTAAACTCTGTATTTTCTTGATCAAATCTTCCATATAATAAATGTCAAAGCATATAGGTAGGTGGTTGGTTGGTTTGAATATTACAACAAGGGTTAGCCAAATGTACATTGGCTGGTATCTGCAACAGAATAGTGATTTCAGTTATAAAGTAGATAAGACTCATTAACAATTATATTATAAGCAAGGAGACAATAATAGTAAACATAAGGAACAATAATGCCAAAATGGTAAGAGTTAGAAAGTATAGCATTAAAATAAACTTGTTGGTAGCAAATCTGTTACACACTTTCTGCTGATACTGATTGTTGGAGTGATATTGTGAGTCAGATTTTGTATGAACATGATTAATGATGTAAGAGAGTAGAATCAATATTATGCTCTGATTCAGAAACCTCAGAATGGCAAAAATGTGTTTTAGCAAATTTTTCAGGTAATTCTGATACATGTTAATGTTGACAAAATCTGTCTTAGACTGCAACAACTTCTACAAAATCACAAAGTCAAATACTTAAAAAAAGATCAGTACTTGCATTAAAGCTCTTATTTTCCTTCTAAAAATTATCTTCTTAGGATACTAGCAGGTATTATTGTTGAATCCAGACTGTTTCCTGATCTTCACGTGGAATATTTGCCTGTAATTTGTGAAGAAGCAGACCATCCTAGAGCTTGAAAGGGATGCTCAATAAGCTGACAGGTATATAATTGTGAACAAATAAAATTATTAACATATTTTCAAGTTGAGGTATATTAGAAGTTCCATTTCTTCTTGGATATATCATAGAATGCTGGGACTAGTGTTACTCTACCCTACCTGTGCAAAAAGCCAACTCATTAGAAAAGACCCTGATTTGGGGAAAGATTGAAGAGGAGTACGTCAAGGCTGTATATTGTCACTCTGCTTATTTAACTTCTATGCAGAGTACATCATGAGAAACGCTAGGCTAGAAGAAGCACGAGCTGGAATCAAGATTGCCGGGAGAAATATCAATAACCTCAGATATGCAGATGACACTACCCTTATGGCAGAAAGTGAAGAGGAACTAAAAAGCCTCTTGATGAAAGTGAAAGAGGAGAGTGAAAATGTTGGCTTAAAGCTCAACATTTAGAAAACTAAGATCATCACATCAGGTCCCATCACTTCATGGGAAATAGATGGGGAAAGAGTGGAAACAGTGTCAGACTTTATTTTTTGGGCTCCAAAATCACTGCAGATGGTGATTGCAGCCATGAAATTAAAAAATGCTTACTCCTTGGAAGGAAAGTTATGACCAACCTAGATAGCATATTAAAAAGAAGAGACAGTACTTTGCCAACAAAGGTCCATCTGGTCAAAGCTATGGTTTTTCCAGGGGTCATGTATGGATGTGAGACGTGGACTGTGAAGAAAGCCGAGCGCCAAAAAATTGATGCTTTTGAGCTGTGGTGTTGGAGAAGACTCTTGAGAGTCCCTTGGACTGCAAGGAGATCCATCCAGTTCATCCTAAAGGAGATCAGTCCTGGGTGTTCATTGGAAGGACTGATGCTGAAGCTGAAACTCCAAGACTTCGGCCACCTCATGCGAAGAATTGACTCATTGGAAAAGACCCTGATGCTGGGAGGGATTGGAGGCAGGAGGAGAAGGGGACGATAGAGGATGAGACGGTTGGATGGCATCACCGACTCCATGGACATGAATTTGATTAAACTCTGGGACGTGGTGATGGACAGGGAGGCCTGGCGTGCTGTGATTCATGGGGTCACAAAGAGTCGAACACAACTGAGCCACTGAACTGAACTGAACTGAACTGAAGAGGAGAAGGGGATGACAGAGAATGAGACGGTTGGATGGCATCACTAACTCAATGGACATGAGTTCGAGCAAGCTCTGAGAGACAGTGAAGGACAGGGTAGCCTGGTGTGCTGCAGTCCATGGGGCTGCAAACAGTCAGACATGACTCAGCCACTGAACAACAACAACCTTACCAGAAAAACCTATGTAAACAAAATCACAACTTGGCTGAACATGTCAAAGAGCCAAAGTCACTAGTCAAACACGTAATATCAGTCCACTCACTCTCAGGCCCTGTCAAGGAAAGATGAGACACATGCATCTGCTCACTGGTGATAAGACAGTTAAGGTGCCATTAACTAAGTTAGATGCATTTAGCTACAATTGTGATGTACTGTAAAGGTCAGGTGTGGAGTCAAATGCAACATCCTAAGATCTGTAGACACAGGAGTTTTTACACACATGCACGCTCTTCCCCATGGACCTCAATCTCCTGCTCATGAGAAAGATGTGGGAAGAGCAGGAGACAGACAAGTACCTTCCTTGCTATTTCAGGCTTGGATGGGAAAGTGGTCACTTCTGGGAGAAAAGCATGAAGTCCTGTTGCAACCCTTCTGTGGAAAATGAAATAAGCTTCTGGGGGAGGAGTTGAAAACCTGTCACCACCAGGGCAAACATGTAGACTCCCTGTAGAAAGGTGAAAAACACATGAACAAATAAAACTGGGGAAGTCTTGGACCCAGGAGCCTACTCCAATAATACCAGAGACCTTCTAACACATAGGAGAGAGAAAAAACAAACAAACAAAAAGACTCTCCCACAGAAGATCAGCCAGAGATATGAGATGCAGTTTGGCTGTCAGGAAGAGAAGAGGCAAGACCACTGGGAAAGGATATTTCTAACACTTGAAAATAGATCCTGTCTGAGGTGGAGAACCCCTTTCTCTCACCACCAGACTACCAAATACCAAGAAGCACGTAACTGCAGTCTTTCACTGGTTGACTGAAAATAGTCTGAAGAGGTATACAGTTGTGGTAGACATGAATGAGGACGCTAAAGCTAAAGATGAAATATTGAGAAAATGCATCTGAAAATTCAGCCTCCAAGCTAAAACAAAGGAATTAAAAGCCAATGGTCTACTGAAGGTAATTGTAGGATAAAGACAACCCAAGCTCAGCTGATTACTGACTATATTGACTCAGCAATATCCCTTCCCATATACACATCTTCACTAACAGCCTAACACAGCCTGAGCTGTGTCCATTTCCAGATATAAAGCCTCTACTGTTAAGTATGTAATGTTTACTTAGTTGGTCAGTCATGTCTGACTCTTTCTGACCCCATGGACTGTAGCCTCCCAGGCTCCTCTATCTGTGGGATTTTCCAGACAAGAATACTGGAGTGGGTTGCCATATTCCTCCTCCAGGGGATCTTTCCAACCGAGGAATGGAAACCACGTCTCCAGTGTCTCCTACATTGCAGGTGGATTCTTACCTGCTGAGCCATCTGGGAAGCCCCCTAAAAACATATTATCTGATGATTAATCAAAAATTACATGACACACAAAAAAGCAAGGAAAAACACCACAGTGTTAAGAGAGAAAATAATCGTCAGAACAGACTCAAACATGACCGCTATGTTTAACCTATCAAATGAGAAATTTCAGCAGAGGGTATTATAAATTGAATTGTGCCTCCATGCCAAGTTCATGCATTGAAGCCCTAATCCAATGAGGTCATAAGGGTGAGGCCTAATCCCACAGGGCTAATGTTCTTATAAGAAGATGACAGACACCAGCACCCACTTTCTTTCTCTGTCTTTTTTTCTCTCCACACACATACACACAGATGAAGTGCTGTGTGAGGGCACAGTGATAAAGCAATCATCTGCAAGTGAAGAATAAAGGCCCCAGCAGACGCCAATCCCCACAGCACCTTGATCTCGAAAGCCTAGCCTCCATATCTGTGAGAAAATATATTTTTGTTGTTTTAGACATTCAGTTTGTGATATTTTGTTATGGCAACCTAAGCAGACTAACACACATTGCAATTCTGCTAATGAATCAAATGGAAATGCTAGAAATAAAAAAAGAGAGATAAAGTATACCTTTGACAAACTCATCAGTAGACTGAAGACAGTTGAATAGACAATCACTGAAATTTAAGATTGGTCTCTAGAAATTACTCAAACTCAAAAAGAGTGGCAAAAAATAACAGAATTCAAGAGTTATGGGGTAATATGAAACAATCTCACATATGTGTAAATGAATCCCAGAAGGAGAGAGATAATAAAGCAGGAGAATTGTGAAATAATGAGCAAGAGTTTTCAAAAATTCATGACAGATATCACAATACAGAGAAATTTAGAGACTTCTCAGAAGGACAAATTACTACACAGACAGACAACACTCCTAGATATATTACATTCAAACTGCTGATAAAAAAAAAAATGTTGAAGGTAGCCATTAGAGAAAAAACCACAGAAATAAAATTAAGATTTACCACAGACATTAAAAACCATCAAGAATAGTAAATAAAAGAGTCCAGAATTTAACATGCAGATGGCGCTAGTAGTAAAGAATGAGTCAGGAAGATCCACTGGAGAAAGAAATGGCAACTCACTCCAGTATTCCTGCCTGAGAAATCCCATGAACAGAGAAGCCTGTCAGGCTGTGGTCCATGGGGTCACATAGAGTTGGGTACAACTGAATGACTGAACATACATATTTAACATGCCATCTTAGAATTTTATACCCAAAGAAAATATCTTCAAAAAATGAAAATTCATAGACATACTCTATACAAAATACAAAAAGAAATTATTCAGGGAAAATAAATATGATATGAATCAAAACTTGGATCTACACACACACACACACACACAAAATCTTCAGGAAAATCCATTTTCTCAACTCCCTTAGCTACTGCACTGATCAATGCAGCTTCTGTATCTCAGTCCATAAGCATCAGAGAGTGTTCCTCTCAACCAGGGCCTTGAACAGGACTGGAAAGCAATCAAGTTCCTACAGTGCTGTTATTTTAGCACCTAGTATCATTACAAAGAGTGGCTGAAATTAATTGATGTCTTTGTCTAGAAAGTCATTTATTGATGTTTTACAAGTATGGTGATTGGAAAGAACTCCATAGTAGGAATATGAATGTCTCGATGACAGTCTCTAATATTATTATTATTCTTATGCTGCATGTGAATAAGATACCTTTATTGGGGAAAAAAAAAAAAAAAACCTCACTGAAGGAAAGGGTTCAAACAGAACTTTAAAATTAACTTCATGGCTGGATTGGCCCACTAAGCTACTATGGACTTGTAGCCTCATTCCCAAGACAATTTCTTTTTCTTTATTATGGTTCTTGTTAGACTGTCCTGAGCCTTGCTAGTTGGCATTCTTTCCTGCTTTTGACAATAGCATAGTGCAGAAAATTGTCAAAATTTCTATATTTTATGATTCTGTTTCTTTAAATTATACTCTTCAAGTATTCTGTAGCCTATTATGAAATATAAGATGTATTATCAGATGACCAGGATCAAAGAATACAAGAGAGAGGATGAACATTACATTCATTTTTGAATTTGGAAGAAGTTTAATGATATCTGTACTCATCTAAACAGGACAGCTACATTATGTAAAAATAATACTCCAGAAATCACAAGACAAAATTAGTTTTACTATTAAAAAACACATATGTTTTGTATACAAGACATATAGAATTGACACAATAGAATTTACTATGCTAAGTTGAAGTGAATACTTATAGTTTCCTTCCTGAATTTCTGACTTTTTTTTTTTACATCTCCGTTTGGAAACATTATTTTCAATAACATATTAGGAAGTAAAACTTACTGTTTTGCAGTAACTTTGGCAATGCCCTTTAAAGCTTCTCATCCAGGATAAGAAGACTATATGAGAACTACATGGCTACCATTACTATCACTTTGATTAGGAAATCAGGAATTTAATCAATGTTAGTAGGAAAACATAAGAAAGTCTTTTCCATCTGTCTACTAACTCAATTCAATTAAATAAACATTCATTTTATTATTTTATTTCCACATACTAGCTGTGCATGTGCAAGACATGAGCAAGCAGCTTAACAGAAAAAAAAGAATAATGTGCTCACTTACTAATTTGATTCGATGACCAGGAGTGGCACTGATTTCCCATGTGCATTCTTTTCTGCTTGGGTACTTGTCTGGCCAGTTGGGACTGGTGATGAAGCCATAAGGACTGTGAATCTTCTGTTCACACTCAGCTGTGCCAATAATGATAGTATCAATTAGTGTGTAAATCTAGCCCAGGATTGGGCCATCAAGGAAGCAGCTTACTTGCCCACTATCTTGCTGAAAAATTTTCCTGAATAACTAATCATTACTCTACAACTTATCATATTCATCTGCTTTGGCAAATATTTTGCCTAGCATAATCGTAACTAGACAATGACTGTTTTTGAGTTCACATGAAATTAAGTATTTATAATGAATTAGATAAATGCCTATGAGAAAATAATTATTTTTAACTGCTGGATTTGTAAGGTCAAAATTTAGCAGAGTAACATTATTGATAATCAAAGGTATCAATTCTTTGTACTGCAAAACATTTAATGCAACGTCACAACAAAAATCAATGGACTGTGACATTTTCAATTATTTTTCCTATTAACATAAACATCATTTATAGTTAACTAGGATCACTAAGCCACTTTATGAAACATATCTTTACATTTTTCTCTCCCTTTGTTAAAGTACACACTTGAATATCCAAATCATAATTTCAGCTGCTAAAGTAAATTTTTTGTAATTTCAGCAAAGTAAGATGAAACACTGAGGGGAAAACATCTCATTCAATTAATATGAAATTTCTTTTAGATTTTACACAGTTTAAATAACTTCATCTTGGGGGAGGGCATCCAATATTGCTAATGAGTGCGTGCACTGTTGCTTCAGCTTTGTATGACTCTTTGTGACCCTATGGATTATAGCCCGCCAAGGCTCCTCTGTCCATGTGATTCTTCAGGCAAGAATACTAGAGGAGGTTGCCATGTCCTTTTCCAGGGCATCTTCCTGACTCAGAGATTGAAACTGCATCTCCTGCAGCTCTGGCATTGGCAGGCGGATTCTTACTGTTGAGCCACTGGGGAAGACACAATATTTCTAATAGCAAACTTCAAAAACAAGTAATACTGTGTCTTCAAATTGTGTTCTAACTATATAACTTATGAAGCGTCATGCTGTGTATCCTGTGTAGACTGGAAATTATCTGTTGTATATTGTGTCACTCATTCTAAAATATAACTAATTCTCTGAAAATTTCTAAGAAATCTCAAGGGAAACACTTTACTATATGAACAAAACACTTGTTAAATAGTAGTGCTGCACGATAAGGGTAAAATGACTGCACTACTGTGCTGCTGGCGCCTGCCTGCCTTCTAAACCCTCGCTTTAACTGTGCCAGCTTTCCACAGGGAACTGGATTTGTAACTGAGAAATGCAACAACAACAACAACAAAAGAGTGAAGTTTAGCTCGTTTTAAACAACATAGGTTCACAGCAAGACGTAAAGTCTGGGTGCTGTCTTGATAAGGGTTTTCTAAGTTCCATTATCCCTGTCCTTGCCTTGCTCATGTGAAATGTGGAATCTTCCAGATCTGGCAAATAGTCTGTAAGACAAAGCCAAGAGGCTTGCTGCTGAAGTGTATAAGGTGCTGAGTATCACAGCAGTAGTGAAACAAAACCCAGCCTTTTTACTGACGGAAAAGAGGAGCATCATTTGGCGTGCCTGGATACACTTCTACATAAAAGAAGTTTCCTAGAAAGTCCTTTCTTGAAAATATTTATCATAAAGAGAGACTTTGGATATCTAAATGTATTTGCTACCTGTGAGTCACTACATGCATACTCTGTAAAAACTTTTTTTTCTAATTTTCCACATCTCAAAATAACTGGGCCTATTCCCCAGCCTATTGATTTAATAGCATTCTTTACCAAGTTTCACACATCAGAATCTCATTGGTTTATACATGAAAGTAAAAAGAGGAAAAAAATCGTGCATATAACTCTGTGCAACATCATTAATTTAGTGAAATAGAGGGGAAAAAATGTGACATGACCATATTTGAATGAAACTAATGGAATGAGGGTCAATTCAGGGTATTCTGTAGGATTCAAATGTGCATACAAAGAATTGCTATGTAATTGTGGTTTTAGTCAGGCACCTACCACTCTGCCTGTGCTAATGACTAGTTATAAACCTGTCTCATTAATAAATTCAAGTTAAATAGAAAGCTTTATTTTCTTTTTAAACAAAACAGAAATAAGGAAGAAATAAAAGAAGGAAGAATTAAGGTCTTTTCCCCATGTAGCTCATATTGGCTGAGGAGATGAAGATAACTGTCTTTATAAAACCTTGGAATATAGTAAGAACGTAGGACCAAAATCTGATAGGAAGATATTTTTATGTGTGTGTGTATGTGTGTGTGCTGGGGAGGGGGGTGGGAAACCATGACTTAAAACTCTAAGTGGCACAGTATTTTCAAATGTCTTTTTTATGGTAGGCATTTGACTTTGAAACACCTGGTATTTAAAGTGACAGCATTCATGCAGCACGTATACAAGATATGTTGGGGAGGGAAATTAAACCAAATGCCAAGCATTTAGCAGCAGTTTAAATATGGAGATGGGTATGAGGCCTGTTATATGAAGACTGGAGGATAATGCAGTGCTTTCCTGGTTGCCAGACAGCATCACGGCAGCCCCTGCATCTGTTATACAGTTATTCTAATGACACCTATGCATGATGTGCAGAACCTTGAGGTAATACAAAGTTTCCAATAGTGTGACCTGGATCTTTGAACACTGGGTGTATTTTTATTTTTGACATTTGAACAGTTAACAATTACTACTCACTGATATGATTAACTCTACCTGGAAGCAGTGCTTTACCCAAACTGCATGAAGTTCTAGATATCATCAGAAAAAATGACCTTTCTTTCATACCTTCCTTGCAATCATGCTTATTTTCATGCAGCACAAATCCATTTCGGCACTGACACAGGTAGCTTCCCACTGTGTTGACACACTCATGTTGACACCCGCCATTATCCTTAGAACACTCATCTTTGTCTAGCAAAGAGATAACCCCATAGATTAGTAAGTAACTTTAAAAATGAAGGATGTCAAAGGAGAGTCATTTAGTTGTAGTTAATATTGGCAAAGGGTAAAATAAGTCACAGCTTTCCCTGTCCCCAAAATAAAGCAAAACAAACAAAATTATAGTGACTTAGTTCTACCTAGTCCTTGTTTAGCTTGGAGCCTTGTGCCATGAATTGAATTTCCGAGATCACTTACATTGGATGACAACATGTAGGCCTCTTTCACTGCTCTATTGGAGAAGTTTTGAGTAGGGCAGAGGAAATAAAAAAATATTTTTCCAAATAATCTTAAAAATTTATTGTCAATTTTTAAAACCAACTAAAAATTGTGAATAATCTGAATAAATGCAAATAGGGGCATATAAATGGAGGGAAATCCTTCACCATGGCATGTAGACAGAGGCTAAACAAGGTTCCAAGATTCGTGTGCAATCATTTTTAAAAACCACTCATTGTAACTACTGTAGCTGATTTTTTTTCATTAACTTTGCAGTTATGCTTAACATTAATAAATCTGGATATTTTATAAGATTTCAAGACAGAAAAAGTCATCATTAGATTATCCTGAAGAAGAAACAATTAATATATTTTAAATTAATCTACTCAAGCAAACCAGTTAATTAATAAGTAATTCCATAAAAGAGCTTTTAGTGTGCTAGAAGTAAAGGTTAGGATAGGAAATATGAGTTCTAAGAAATAACCAACAAATTCCACTACAGGGAAAAAAATCCCAACTCTATTAGCAGGCAGTCAATTCAGTGAGAGGCATCAGTCACCATATTACATTTCTTAGCAGTCATTCCATGAATGGCTTGTCCATTAAAGTCAAAACTGGCCTCTGCTCTTGACATATACATATGATGTTCTTCACTCAGACCTTCCCCACTCCCATAGCACAGAGAACAAAAAGGACATATGACAGTCGCATCAGATATTGGGCTGAATTCAAAAGTTACACTGTCAACTGATATTTCTAGTGAGGGTTTGTGAGCTCATGGTGGCACACAGATAGCAAATGCTATTTTTGCTTGTTTTAATCAAATCAGTATTCCCCCTATGGAGATGGGTGTAGGAAAGGCATTTTATCCAAGAATCTGATACTAATATTTGTGAATACATTTATTTTTTCCCATTTTGGTGACTGATAACATGACACACCACATGCATGCTCCTGGGATATATTCACGCATTGGCAATATCAGAATATACACACAGGCAGTCCTGAAATTTTTAAGAACATATCAGGATCGATATATCTGCAATTTATGTGTCCTCTATTTGTCCTTAAGATTTCCATAATACTTTTAATAGTTAATATTGAATCTAAGCAAATAAGAAAAAAAAAACATAGAATAAAGAAAATTTATCTCTAAAGCAGCATCAAATATTAAAGCGAGTAAGAAATCAGAAATTAATAGAAAGTAGCCTTACAAGATTAATTTTCAAGAGGTTCATAATTTGGAAGTACTATTACCTTAACTGTGAACACTACAGGTGATAATTTGTGAATTTCCATGCAGAGAGGAAGAGGGGTGGACTAGACTCCCTACTACCACATTGTCAGCTAGCATATTTCCTAATTCAGACAATCAGTCAGTAGGTGATTTACATTTCTTATTTTAATATACCTTTCCAGGGGCTGTTTACTTAAGATGCTTTGGAAAAATACTTCTTTATGAGTTGATGCCAAATACACTGCATCACTGTAAATGGAAAGAGTCAATTAAAAAATTTCTGGTGCTAGAATTACTCTGAAATAAATACATATTTCTTATAAAATATATATCTAAAGATTGTTTGATAATCTTAAAATCTGATATAATGAACTATGGTTGTAATCTAGGTCAACCAGATTTTTGAGAGTTGGTTGGAAATCTAACAATTGTAAGTATTTTACTTTTAAGAAATTGGTTTACATTTGCAATTGACTGGTAAACAGGTTGCTCAGTGACAAACCTATCGGAGCAGGGACCACCTGAGTCATCCCTTCATTTGGATCTGTTAGACTGCCATGAATGAGAGAGAAAAAATGTTAAAAAAGAACACAGGTTAATATGCTAAATTTTTCAACTCATAGTCATTTTATAATGAAAATAATTCCAAAACATAAAATATTTCTAACATTTAAAGTTCATTGTAGTAGAAATATCATGCTACATGATATTTCTAAGGAGAATTATTTTCTTTAGATTTGATAGAACAAAATCTGATTTGTGGTAATGGTAAGTACAGAGAAATAAAGTTGAAAGTGAAATAAATCACATTTGAATAATAGTTTTTGTAGCCAGTTTTTCATATTTTTGTTGTGCTGGAAAAATAATAATAATTTAAAAATAATTTTTAGAGGAGGAATAAGAAAATGAGGAACAAGAGGGAGAAGAAGAAGATTTTATATATCACACTAAGTATTTTATTATTTTTCAGTTTCCCAATTAATTAATGTTTTCTTCTTCCCTACATCAAACATTGCTTAATATAATCAATGTCACATGAAATTAAGAGTTATCAAATATATTGCTAGAATATATGTGTAAGCTAATCTAAACTAAATTAAAATTCAAAACTGGGCAAAAAAGCAGCATATAAAAGTCATAATGCCCAGCAAAGCAGTGTATAAAACTGCCCACACATGCCAAATAGTCAATATGAAAAGAGAAAATTTCAGTAAATATTGGAATACTTGAAATTATCCAGACTTTTCACATCATGCAGACAAAGAAAGCTATTTATTTAACTTAATGTTATTAAAGATGAGTTACACAAATATGTTCTTAATTTCTTATAAAAATCATCAAATTTGAGGGAAAAACAGTAGCAAATATAATTGTGTTTTCATTTTCCTTCCTTTTTATCTTCTTAGGACACAAACTACAAATATTTTGAACAATGAAAATCCAAAGGAAAAGTGAAGGAAGGAGGATGTGGTTTTAAAAATTTCTCAGACTGTCTGCGTAATGAATTCAATAATTGATAATTCTGTCAATGATTCATTTGAAATTTTCTAGCATTTTCATACTGTCAGCATGGGATTTTAAGAACTGTTTTTATTAAAGAGAAATAAATGTCATATTGAGGAGAAATAAATGTCATATTGAGTAGAAATCCAAACATTTAATTTTTCAGAGGGCAATTAGCCTCCTTCTTTGGAATGGACATATCTGATTTCCATTCCTTCATGTTAGATGAAGGAAAGGTCCATTATTAGGGAAAAAGCAGGTGGCATTTTCCCATCAGAGGCCTGCAGAGTATCTCTTGCAAGAATAAAAAATAAAAATTTTCTCTTTGCAGAAAGCTTCCATGTCTGTAGAAAAAAGAAGTAAAGGGTCCATGCACCAGAACAGAACAATATATGAGAAGACACACTTACAATAAATGCTTAGATATAAAATAAACATCTTACACACTCATGCATACACACATACACAATATATTGCATGCATGTGTGCATGCATACAAGACACACAGGTTTCATTTTTTTTTCATTTATTTTTATTAGTTGGAGGCTAATTACTTCACAACATTGCACTGGGTTTTGTCATACATTGACATGAATCAGCCATGGAGTTACATGTATTCCCCATCCCGATCCCCCCTCCCAGCTCCCTCTCCACCCGATTCCTCTGGGACTTCCCAGTGCACCAGGCCCAAGCACTTGTCTCATGCATCCAACCTGGGCTGGTGATCTGTTTCACTATAGATAATATACATGCTGTTCTCTCGAAACATCCCACCCTCACCTTCTCCCACAGAGTCCAAAAGTCTGTTCTATACATCTGTGTCTCTTTTTCTGTCTTGCATATAGGGTTATCATTACCATCTTTCTAAATTCCATATATATGTGTTAGTATGCTGTAATGTTCTTTATCTTTCTGGCTTACTTCACTCTGTATAATGGGCTCCAGTTTCATCCATCTCATTAGAACTGATTCAAATGAATTCTTTTTAACGGCTGAGTAATATTCCATGGTGTATATGTACCACAGCTTCCTTATCCATTCGTCTGCTGATGGGCATCTAGGTTGCTTCCATGTCCTGGCTATTATAAACAGTGCTGTGATGAACACTGGGGTGCACGTGTCTCTTTCAGATCTGGTTTCCTCGGTGTGTATGCCCAGGAGTGGGATTGCTGGGTCATATGGCAGTTCTATTTCCAGTTTTGTAAGGAATCTCCACACTGTTCTCCATAGTGGCTGTACTAGTTTGCATTCCCACCAACAGTGTGAGAGGGTTCCCCTTTCTCCACACCCTCTCCAGCATTTATTGCTTGTAGACTTTTGGATAGCAGCCATCCTGACTGGCGTGTAATGGTACCTCATTGTGGTTTTGATTTGCATTTCTCTTATAATGAGTGATTTTGAGCATCTTTTCATGTGTTTGTTAGCCATCTGTATGTCTTCTTTGGAGAAATGTCTGTTTAGTTCTTTGGCCCATTTCTTGATTGGGTCATTTATTTTTCTGGAATTGAGCTGCAGGAGTTGCTTGTATATTTTTGAGATTAATCCTTTGTCTGTTGCTTCATTTGCTGTTATTTTCTCCCAATCTGAGGGCTGTCTTTTTCACCTTGCTTATAGTTTCCTTTGTTGTGCAAAAGTTTTTAAGTTTCATTAGGTCCCATTTGTTTAGTTTTGCTTTTATTTCCAATATTCTGGGAGGTGGGTCATAGAGGATCCTGCTGTGATTCATGTCAGAGAGTGTTTTGCCTATGTTCTCCTCTAGGAGTTTTATAGTTTCTGGTCTTACATTTAGATCTTTAATCCATTTTGAGTTTATTTTTGACACACAGGTTTCAACACAAAACTGTTGAAAAAATAATCACCTTCAAATGAGTTCTGATAAGCTCTATTGAGAGCAACTCAGACAATTTGCTCTTTCTAAAATATGCAAATATTTAAATATCATTAATCATGAAACTTGGAACTAGATTCATAATCATAGAAGAGCTTTAGTTGTGTTACTACTTGAAATTAATCACACTAATATTTAAAGTTTTGTTAGGATAGTATCAGGTTGAATTTATTCTATAAATATCTATGACCTTCCCACGAGAAAAAAAAAATGGTGTGTAGGAGAAACAGTGTAAAGAAATATCTATAAACACTGAAAGGTGGATAAGATAAGAACCAGAGCAGTTGAAATCACTTGAATATAGAGGAAGAAAAATCACACAAATCATTTTATCTGACTCCTATATTTGTTACAGACATAAATGAACTCAGAGTCAAGAAATCTGGGCTTTAATGAGCTTATCTGTTAAGTCATCATTGCATCATTTTACCATTACAGGGTTGCCTAAAGAAGGTGGAAGGTCTATGTACATCTCTCATTGCCTCAAGATATTTGTTACATTATTTCCAAATAATGAACACTGTGATTAAATTAAAACTAAGTTTTCCAAATGTTATTTTTACATGCATAAAATCCTACTAATGTTTCCTTTAAGTTTAACCTATGTAAGGAAAAATAATTGTGTTATTAGTAGAATACAGTTAATTTTGCTTAATCACTTAAAGTAAGTAAACTATAACAAATACACCTATGCAGATTTGCATACTTGTATTCAAATACAATACCATATAAAATTAACTTAGGCTTTACTTCATATAAAGTAATTATTGTTCATTTAAAAACAAACCTCATTCATTCATAGAAAACAACAGTAATATATTATTAAACCAGCTATCTTCTAGAAAATGTTTATATTATTAGACATTTTTGTCTCATATACCTAATTACATGAAAATTTAATAGATACATAATTCAATATCATGTTCAAATAACCTTAGTTTTATAGTCATAATTTTCTTATTTACTTGTACTATTTCATTATATTGCTTTATAATACACCCTTAATATCAGAAGTATATAACAGTAATTATTGTAGAGGAGCTTATGAATATTCTGCTGTATAAAACAATAACTTCTAAATTTTCAAACTATAGCATGACTATTTTAAGACATCAGGAATTTATGCAATGATTTCTTACTTTGCTGAACATGAAAGTGATAGAAATCTGTATTCATTATTTTGCTAATAAGTTCTTAGAGTCATTCTTCTAATTCCATTTCTTAGGTCTATAAAGTGCTTCTTGAAAATCAAAGGTATGTACAGACATTAGTAAAATTTCAACATGATTATTTCATTAAATAATCATTGTATTTTAAAAACAATGCTATAGCTTAATTTCATTTTATTCATTAAAAATCTAAGTATATTTCCTTGTGTTTTTTCTTTCTTGATGAATCACTTAGTTGCAAGAAAGCTAGAACATATTTTTAAATAGCTTTCCTTTCTATATAATATGAGTTCACTTATAATAAATATTGTTTATTTTTAAATTGAATTTCTTGATAAAATTTCTGGGGAAAGTTATGTGGAAAAATAGCTAAACATACTTCTTATTATGTTTTCATAAATGATAACCACTCTGAACTTTTTAGAGAACTGGTTATAAACAGAACCACTTAAGATTAAGTCTCCATAAAATATTTCTGGATTAACATACACAATGCAGCAAATATTTATTCAATTGCCTATAACATGTTGCAGACTAACTATAAAAATTAGAAAATTTAACTCAATTAAAAACACATATTAAAATTATTAATTTGTATTAATATTTATTAACTAATCAATAGATGGATTTAAAGTTTCACAAGTTTCAAAATAATGTTTTTAAGAGGAATAATTTTGAAATTGGGAAATTTAGGGAATTTCACTGATGTTTATTTATTTCCTTAAAATTTAGGGACTTTTAATCAAATTTCAGCTCTTTAAGAGGGAATTTTTAATGTGAATTGGTTAAGTGTAAGTCACTGAGTCATGTCCAACTCTTTGAGACCCCATGTACTGTAACCCACCAGGCTCCTCTGTCCATGGGATTCTCCAGGCAAGAATACTGGAGTGGGTTGCCATTTCCTTCTCCAGATCATTAACCTTATCCACTTCCAAAGTCATTGTATGAAAATATTGCCATAATAATTTTGTGTTGTTTTTACTAGCGCTTGAAATATCTGATTATAATGTATATAAGATCTAAGTCAGCAAATCTGGAAAACTCAGCAGTGGCCACAGGACTGGAAAAGGTCAGCTTTCATTCCAATCCCAAAGAAAGGCAATGCCAAAGAATGCTTAAACTACCACACAATTGCACTCATCTCACACGCTAGCAAAGTAATGCTCAAAATTCTCCAAGCCAGGCTTCAGCAATATGTGAACCGTGAACTTCCAGATATTCAAGCTGGTTTTAGAAAAGGCAGAGGAACCAGAGATCAAATCGCCAACATCTGCTGGATCATCGAAAAAGTAAGAGAGTTCCAGAAAAACATCTATTTCTGCTTTATTGACTATGCCAAAGTCTTTGACTGTGTGGATCACAATAAACTGTGGAAAATTCTGAAAGAGATGGGAATACCAGACTACCTGACCTACATCTTGAGAAACCTGTATGCAAGTCAGAAGCAGCAGTTAGAACTGGACATGGAACAACAGACTGGTTCCAAATAGGAAAAGGAGTATGTCAAGGCTGTATATTGTCACCCTGCTTATTTAACTTATGTGCAGAGTACATCATGAGAAATGCTGGGCTGGAAGAAGCACAAGCTGGAATCAAGATTGCCGGGAGAAATATCAATAACCTCAGATATGCAGATATGGCAGAAAGTGAAGAACTAAAGAGCCTCTTGATGAAAGTGAAAGAGGAGAGTGAAAAAGTTGGCTTAAAGCTCAACATTCAGAAAACTAAGATCATAGCATCTGGTCCCATCACTTCATGGCAGATAGATGGGGAAACAGCGGAAACAGTGTCTGACTTTATTTTTCTGGGCTCCAAAATCACTGCAGATGTTGATTGCAGCCATGAAATTAAAAGCTGCTTACTCCTTGGAAGGAAAGTTATGACTAACCTAGACAACATATTAAAAAGGAGAGACATTACTTTTCAACAAAGGTCCATCTAGTCAAGGGTATGTTTTTTCCAGTGGTCATGTATGGATGTGAAATTTGGACTATAAAGAAAGCTGACTGTGAAGAATTGATGCTTTTGAGTTGTGGTGTTGGAGAAGACTCTTGAGAGTCCCTTGGACTGCAAGGAGATCCAACTAGTCCATCCTAAAGGAGATCAGTCCTGGGTGTTCATTGGAAGGACTGATGTTGAAGCAGAAACTCGAATACTTTAGCCCCCTGATGAGAAGAGCTGACTCATTGGAAAGGACCCTGATGCTGGGAAAGATAGAGGGCAGAAGGAGAAGGGGACGACAGACGATGAGATGATTGGATGGCATCACCGACTCAATGGACATGGGTTTGGGTGGACTCCAAGAGTTGGTGATGGATGGGGAGGCCTGGTGTCCTGCAGTTCATGGGGTCACAAAGAGTCAGACATGACTGAGCGACTGAACTGAACTGAAGATAAGTATTTGAGCATTGCATTTCATAGGGCCATTATTATTAATATCTTAACTTTAAGTAAAAAATTATTAAACTGGGATAAATGTTCATGGATTCCGTGTACCTCCAAGCTCATTTATAGAAAGCTATGAAGAATGGATACCATGCAATTTAAGCCAATCCACCTTGAAAGTCTGTAATACACATGCAACATGAGAATACTGATACCTGAGAAGAAATGTGCTTTGAAGCCCTTCTTGGATACTGTATTGTCAGATTTGAATTCTATTCTCATATTGTTGAATTGGGATGTGATCACTTCAGGCACTTCAGCACCACAGTATTTGCCATGCAATTTAGACTCAGAAGAGAGACCACTCAAAATCTCTACATAATCATACTTGCATACCTAGAAATAAACAGGGTTACTGTAATCACCAAATTTGAAAGCATCAGATAATTGACAGCTATTTTTTAAAAATTTATTGTTTTTCCCTTTTCACTCCTGTTGTAGTCAAACTGGATTAACAGGTGAAAAAATGCAGACTTAAGGAAAACTGAGATGAGTGATGAGTATTTGTTTAACAATACATACTATTTGAACTCTCCACATTACGTGTGCCTTGTAATATGCAACCTAAATTACTGGTTTTTGTGATATTAAGTAATGAATAAGCAAAATCTTGTTAGGAAAAATGAAATAAGTTTTCTATCTACTTTGCTACCACTGCAACTTGTATTTAGAGAGAGCTCTGACACAAAAATATAATAATGTTACTGAGGCTAAAGTTGTTTCCTATTGACTTTCGTTTTGGACATCAATATAATGAATGAAACAATGAAGTGATAACATAACCCAGTATCCTACAAATCAAGATTTTGCTCATGCCTTTATTTTAAACATCCAAGAATTTAAACTATGAAAATGCACAGAATTTTTTTTAACAACATTCCACATAGTAACCTCATCATAAGTTGAAGATTTCCAGGATATGTTGGAGTCTGTAAAGCCTCCTTCCATGAATAAAGACTGCTACCATGAGAAAAACGTCTTCAACCACAATGCACCATTTATTTAAAACCATCTACCTATCTTCCTCCTAAACATAAACTTCTATCCTTTGGAACTTCTACCAACTAGTGAATCAAAATGCCATTTCTGCCATAATGAACAGCTTCAGGGAAACTCAGAAAGTAGAAGCCATTCAGTACTAAGCTCATATTACATCACAGAACTGGTAGGAAGAGTCCCATTTTCAAAACAGTGCTGCTCTTGTGAAAGCTTTTCTAAGATTACTGTAAAAATGCTTTCTTAATTTTAATATTTTCCTAAATTTCAGACAATTATTAAAGAAAAATGATGTTTCATGTGGATAAAGTATGTGAGAAAAATAAATTGCAGTCGTTTTTCCATCATAAAACTTATACATGTTGTGAAGAAGACCTCAAAAGGTCCACAGAGGTCGAAAATTGTACAATTCTCTGAAATATCAGTTCATCGCATTTCAGACTTCAATTTCCTTAAAGGAAACACGAAAGTCTGCATTTCTTTTCACCTCAAAGCCAGCTGTTGTTTGTTTATTTGTGAAGTCATGTCCAGTTCTTTTTGTGACACCATGGACTATACCACTCCAAGCTCCTCTGTCCATGAGATTTCTCAGGCAAGAGTACTGGAGTGGGGTGCCATTTCCTTCTTCCGGGAATCTTCCTGACTCAGGGATCAGACCTGTGTCTGCTGCATTGTCGGGTTAAGTCTTTACCACTGAGCCTCTTGGGAAGTCCCACCTGAAAGCCATTAATAAGAGACTAAACATGCACACAAATGCCTTGACTACTACAAATAAAATTTTTTTTAAATGATTTAAAAAGTAGGAAAAGTGGGAGGGGCAAAGAAGAAGCAAAGATACACATACAACACAAAATTATGGCATAAAACCCACAAACATCACCAATAATATTGAGAGGGTAACAGTTAGGAAGGCCAGGGATCTCCAAACGGAGGAAATAGGCTGCAAGTGCCAGACATTTTTCTCTCTCTTAAGGGGCAGGAGGAAACAGCGATATTTTTTTTTCCTTCTCTATACAAATTTAAAAGGAGGTTTCTCTTAAAATGCTGTGTTGCCATGACACCTGGTTTCACCTGAAGCTAACTATTCTCAAACCTTGAGTTAACCAGTACATTTTTTCTTATGGAAATGTTTGTCTTAAGCCATGTTAATGTACCCCAGACTGTGTCTTCAAGTTGGTTCCGCCAAATGGCTCAGAACCTACTTGACAAACCAGTCTGTTATACTCAGATATTGTTCCCTTAATCTATGTAAACAAAACTCTTTGTATGGTAATCTGCCAAGATTCAAGTCAGTCATTTTATGGCCTGGGATGAATCATTTAGTGCCAAGCTTATCCCAAATTGCATCTTATGGATGAGGGGCCTGGTGCCATTCTGAGTTGTAAGACATTCCTTTCTTTTCATTAACAGACTGCTAGTGACTATATAACATCCAGCTGAAGACTAGTGTGTGGGGGGGTACTCTTTCTGACCGCTTCTGATGCCTATGTCAGAAGCTTTCTCCATCTCCTTTATACTTTAATAAAACTCTATTACACAAAAGCTCTGAGCGATCCAGCCTCGTCTTTGGCCCCGGAGTGAATTCCTCTCCTCCGGAGGCCAAGAATCCCGCATCTTATCGTTCAGCAGCAACCTTTCAATATTACCCAGGTGTACTGGTGGCTCAGTTAGTACGGAATCTGCCTGCAGTGTGACAGACCCAGGTTCAGTCTCTGGGTGGGGAGGATCCCCTGGAGAAGGAAATGACAACGCATTTCAGTAGTCTTGCCTGGGAAATCCCAAGGACAAAGGAGCCTCGTGGCCTACGGTCCACGGAGTCCCAAAGAATCGGACACAACTGAACGACTAAACCACCACAGATACATTATATTTCTGTTCTCCACTTATTTGCAATTGTTCAACAAATATACATCAAAGACAAAACACATTTTATGAGTGAATTTTATCATACTTCTGAATCTTAATTCATTTTAAATTGGGCTTCCCTGGTAGCTTAGCTGCAATTCAGGAGACCCTGGTTCAATTCCTGGGTTGGGAAGATCCTCTGGAGAAGGGATAGGCTATCCACGCCAGTATTCTTAGGCTTCCGTGGTAGCTCAACTGGTAAAGAATCTGCCTGTGATGTGGGAGACCTGGGTTTGATCCCTGGATTGGGAAGATCCCCTGGAGAAAGGAAACGGCTATCCACTCCAGTATTCTGACTTGAAGAATTCCACAGGCTGTAAAGTTCATGGGGTGGCAAAGAGTTGGGCACAACTGAGCAACTTTACTTTTACTTTTTCATTTTAAAATAAACTTTTTCATTTTAAAATAAATAAAAAGTTTCTGGGATAAAAGATGTGGAAGTTAGAAAGAGAAAAGGAAACTACAAAAGCTCAAATGAAACAAACTTTTGTTACATTTTCTCTGGACTTAAAACAATGTTGACCTGTCATACAAGACACAGTTCTAAAAGCTGTCATTTCTAGGGCTGACATTCTATTTGAATTTGGTGCTTGTGTACTAGCACATAGGAATTTTAAAATAAATGATTTCACTTGTTTAAAAGTGATCACCTAGCAGAAAACTGGACTTTTACTATGTTAAACTATAAAGGTAAAGAAAGGAAAGATAGGGTCAACCAGATGCATCTTTTATTGAGGTTAAAAATTCATCTTTGTGAATCATAAGCATATTCATAATGCAAAACTAGTTATATAATGAAAATATACCCATTTCCTTCCAAAAAGGAATTTTTGTTGTGATTCAACAAGTGAATTTTGGTTTGTTTTTTCTAGAAAAGTCTATGTGTCATGACCGCAATGTGTTAATAGTACTTTAAAAAATTAGGAAAATGCTGGGGATTAATTTTCAATCTCCTAGAGACAGTCTAAAACATCCAGTGCCAACAGGAATTATAAGCAGTTGCAGAAATGAGAAATAGAGCAAAAAAAGACTAGAGTATCTATACTATCATACTTGTTTCTTTTCTTCCTCTCTCCCTCTTTCCCGCCCTCCCTGCTTCCCTCCTTCCCTCCTGCCTTTCCTTCTTTCTTTCCTTTTTCCTTTTTTTTTTAGCTTCCAGATCACCACTGGGGATTCCTAAAACACTTTATAAAAACATATTTATTATTCACTTACTTCATTGCCCTCCAATTCAAAAAACTCAAACTTCACAGAAATTTTGTACTGTGTTGGTGCGACCACTTGCCATACACAGTGTTTGTTGGGAGGGTACTCCTTGGGCCATCCTGGAGTGGTTATAGTGCCATTCAGCTTCGTGAGAAGTCCACCACAGGCCGCTGGAAAGAAAGAAAAAGGGAAGTTTCTCCTAATAAATCTATCCCTTTTTTAGCAGCTTTCCACTAATAAGCAAACATCTCAGCATTAAATTTCAACCATCTTCTGAATTTTTCAAAATCTAGAAAACTGCAGTCTTTAGTACAACAATTTGAATCATCTATTTCTATTTATAAGTGTTATTTTGCAGCTTTGGAGCCAAGAAACTGGTGGCTGAACTACAAGAAAGTGATGGCTGAACTACAGCATTTTAGGTCCTTTTAAACTTGGCCGAGCAATATAAAGAAAACTGGGTGTCAGTTTTCTTATCTTTTAAATGGATATAATAATATCTATACCATATGATTGCTGTAAGAATTCATAAAAAGATATATGCAAAGAACAATACAGCCTATTGTAGTAAGACCAAAATCAATTGCTTATTTCCCCAAACTCTTTCGTTTTTTTTTTCCAAGACACGAAACTCTTAGGAAGAGTTAGTTGAGCTAGCAGGCAAGGTAAACTATAGTAAATAGAGCATATTTGTTACTCCCAAAACTCCATTTAACAACTGGCTTTCTTTCCCTTTTGGGTGATCTATTTAAAAGAGGTACTACAAGAAGATCAAGCCAGTCAATTATAAAGGAAATCAACCCTGAATATTCATTGGAAGGACTGATGCTGAAGCTGAAGTTCCAATACTTTGGCCACCTGATGCAAAGAGCTGACTCATTGGAAAAGACCCTGATGCTGGGAAAGATTGGGGGCAAGAGGAGAAGGGGATGACAGAAGATGAGGTGGTTGGAGGGTATCACTGACTCAATGGACATGAGTTTGAGCAAACTCCAGGAGACAGTGAAGGACAGGGAAGCCTGGTGTGTTGCAGTCTGTGGGGTTGCAAGGAGTCTGGCATGACTGAGCAACTGAACTACAACAACAACAACTATTTATGCTACCTCTCATTCTTACTGATAGTGAGATTAGGAAAATTAGAGTATTTAAAAGCAAGTTAAGTGAAAGGAAGGTCTTCCCTCATAGCTCCGTCAGTAAAGAATCTGCCTGCAATGCAGGAGACCTGATTTCGATTCCTGGGTTGGGAAGATCCCCTGAAGAAGGAAATGGCAACCCAATCCAGTGTTCTCACTTGGAGAATCCCATGGACAGAGGAGCCTGGCAGGCTACAGTCCATGGGATTGCAAGAGTCAGACACGACATGGCGACTAAACCACTACCATCAGTGAAAGGAATGTATTATACACAGTTCCTAATTAATTCCTAAGGAGTCAAGAGTTAGATAAAGTAATTGGTTTCTTTAATTGCCTTTGTGTGCATATGTTTATATATGTATATCTGTATATGTATGTTAGCTAATATTATCATATTTATATATATTTTTAAAGCTACCTGTACTTTCAGGTTTACCATATTGGTAAATTTCTAAAGTGTAAAAATATTTATGTTAGGAGTCACATAGAAATAACAACATAACTTTCTTTTTATCTTGTATGCAATATCCTCTGTTTTAAAGATATTTTATTTTCTTTGTAACTGTGTCTATTTTATTCTTGCTTAAGAGGGAGGCAGAAAGAGAGAAAGACAATGAGATTGCATGAAAGAAAGGCATGGGTAGGGTTTCAGGCAGGGAACACCATGTGCAAATCCAGCCCCACCTTCGCAGGTCCTTCTGTCAGGTCCCAGCTCATAGCCGGGCTCACAGGAGCACTGGTAGCTGCCCAGCGTGTTCAGACAGTGCTGTTCACAGCCGCCACGGTCAGGCTTGGCACACTCATCTTCCTCTACAAAAGTGGCAACAATTAGAGAACTATTTTGTTTTTATATACTAATGTGCAAAATTTTTTGAAAATGTGATGTTTAGTAGTTTTGAATGAAACTGAAACAATTGATTTCTTCAACAAAATAACAGGAAAAATTTGCAAACCCTTGATGGATGACATATAAGAATCCATGTCACTGCAGTCTAAAAATTGTGTGAGAATCAGAAGGACTGGGCCAACTGATGATCACCTTACCTCAGACATGGCATGTGTTTTTTTCTGAATTTAAAGTTAAAGGAGATTACTAAGATGTAGAGATTACTGAAAGAACATGAATTCATCTGTTCATTTCATAGTATAGTTTGCTAGGTAGCCTGAAAAATGCTTTTAAAGAAATAACATTACTAATAAATAAATAATGATGGCAAAAAATTAAAAAGAAAAAAAATAAGAAAATTTCTAGACCTCTTTAAATTTAAAACATTCAGTATTTTTTATACAGAGATTTTGATTCAGAAAATACATAATTCTATATTCTATAAACATTATTTTAATTATATGTGGTAATGTAAAAAATATATACAAAATGGGCATGTGAAACATATATATTATTCTAAAAAAACATGTATGTATGACAAGGTATTCCATAATCTCACTCTTTAGGAATAACCTACTCAGAAAACAATAAAAAATATTCTCTGGAGAAACTGCATATCCTCCAATACTGTTCATTTTGATAACCAAATACAAACATCACATAGTATTTTATATAGTATTTTATATCACATAGACTTATAATATGTTTCTTCTGCTATAAAATATAACATGTGGAGAAGATTTAAAGTATATAAATGAATATTTTAATGAATACTTTGAATATGTATACCCTAAGTGCCAAGGTTCTCTGCCTTTCAACTCAAATGGTGAATAATACCCAGGGGAAATCAATTTGCTCTTTGAATAACAAAAAATGTCTAGATATTCTTCACACTTTGACATACACAACTGAATTCATCACTTATTCTTTAAAACGTATCACAGAGGAAATTTATTTTCTCTGTTAAAAGAATTTTATTCTACAATAACACAGTTAACCTAAATGTCTCTGAATTTTCAAGAAGCAAATCTGATGCCATTATTTACACTGAAACAGCTTTCTTTTTACCCTACAAATATACATCATGCTTGGGACATTAAAATAAAATATGATTATACAATTCAAAATTAAAGATAATCAGTAATAATTCTTTGTCTTTTAAGGGATCAGAATATTCTACTAAGGAGGCCATACATTATTTGTAATGTGGTAGAATGCTACTCTCTAAGGGATAGTGTAAAAGTGCTGCCACCTGGAAATAAATTGATGAAATATATGTCAGTAATCCCCTTCTGGTTATAAACTCGTTGCTGATTACATTGCAAATATTTCCTCTTATCTGAATATCACTTTCTGGATTTTGCTATTTTGACTGTTTCCTAAAAAACAGACAATAGAAAATTTAATGGATTTCCTATCCTGTGCTACAAATCTCCAGATTTTAGTTTTCTTTTTTTTTTTTTTTTACCAGTAAACTTCTCCATCAAAAACCATTAAAATTTTTGATATCTTTATGAAGACTGCATACTTCAATATTACATTACTCTATTTCTTCCCTGCCTCAAAGCTAAATACATTTACTACATAATACTACATTTATCCTTGACAAAGAGAAGCTTACATTTTAAATGATTCCAAATTACCTTTAAAAAAATTGGCAGCAAACCCTGCCTTGTTCACAGTTCCATCAGAAACAAACTTCATCCACAAGGTATTGGAGGTAGATCTGATATCTTCAGGCTTATCGTAACCACAAAAACGTCCTATCAAAGGACTACTTTCATTGGTTCCATCTCGAACTTCTAGGTAGTCATAGGCACAACTGTCATGTCTTTCAATCTGTAATAGTAAAAATATGTGATCTATCTCATTAATAGACAAAACAATTTCTATAAAAAAGAGCATTATGTATTCTCAGTGCCATGGTACTAACTAACATGGCCATATAAAAAATTATTTATACAAAAGAGAGAATTTCTGATGAATGGTGCATGGTAATATCACACTGTCCATGAATAAAGGGTGTATTAATCTGGTAAAGACAGAGAGAGAAAATATCTATGAAAAAGTGCATCCACATCCATTAGGATCATAGAAGTTAGCTGCCTTTTAAAATGGAATAAAAATACAAGTAGTAACCCTTTGGAAAACAGAATTTTAAAAATTCCAGATTTAAAATTATCATTAGAAAGCTGGGCTAGATATCCTATAAGCAATGCATAATTTGTTCTGAAACATAAGCAATAATTATAATAATTGCTCATAGCTGATCAACAAAACCATTATTTTATCAATAGGCTGAATTTTATTTTATTGACAAATGTTGCATAGTTTCAGGTTATACATATCTTTCTGAAGGAACATCTGATAATATGAGATTACAATTCTTCTTAGTCTATGAAATCCTCTATGCATAGTTAGCATAGCTGTGAGCGAGATGACTCCACTATGGGACTAGCACTAGCTGCCCTCTCAAGAGTCATAGGGCTTGGTAATGAGCCCTTTTACCCCAAACCTTTCCTTGCAGGCTGTGCATCCTGGATAATCTCTTTCCTAAACAACTAAATGCAAATATTAGCTCAGACTATTGGCCTATAAGGAGCTTCCCAGGTGGCTCAGTGTTAAAGAATCTGCCTGGTAAAGCAGAAGATGCAGGTTCAATTAATAGGTACGGAAGATCCCCAGGAGAAGGAAATGGCAACCCACTCCAGTATTCTCGCCTGGGAAATACCATGAACAGAGGAGCCTGGTGGACTGCAGACCATGGGGTCGCAAAGAGTCAGACACAACTTAGTGACTAAACAGCAGCACCACCAACAGAGCAGCACTGGCCTTTATGAAGGAGTGACGTTTGTGAGCCTTTGTTTTAGCCCTAAACTACTGAAAAAGTCTACAAATTGTTTAATAAATTATAAGACAATTTCTAAATAAATTCTTGCTTCTACATTTTTCATAGAAAAATCTTAGTAGCACCAACTAAGCTGGAAAGCACAGTCATCTATGATTAATAAACCATGAAAAGCATCACATCTTTTCAACCATCATTCAACATATTTTTCACTAATTTATGGAATTCTATCACAAAACAAACATCAGGGAACACGTTCATTCCATGAACTACAATCTGTATGCATGAAACTGGTGGTAGAGTTGGTTGAAGAAGTAATTTCCTGATTTGTCAACACATTAACAATGATAGTTAATGCATGTTAATGATATACATGATATACACGATTGTCTTCACATTCGACAGCATGAAGACAAACAGAAAAAAACATATTTTGAAGCAGATTTGGTTAGAACTAAGTACTGCATTTGCTGCTTCCCTTTTCCCAATCATAAATCGGGATCATTCATTTCCCCATTAAATGCGCAACGCCTGGCTCTGCGCTGGGCACGCCTCACTCGGTACGCATAGTGTGTGTGATACACTTCTCACTGCTTAGAGAGCATCATTTGTCAAAGTAACAGAGCCTTGCACTCCTGCAAATTATCCTGGTGGGTAGAGAGCAAAGGAACAATAAACAAGGTAAATCATAATCATGAAGTATTAGAAAGTAATATATTTTATAGAAAAACACAAAGTGAAAGAAGATAGGAAGCCTGAAAAGTGGGGGTGGGGTGAGTGAAAGTTGTGATTTTAAATTATACTATCAGGAGGAGCTCACTAGGATTCATACTTACAGATTTTTTCCTAAAAATGTACCCTCTTTGTGTGTGGAATTATGGGAAAGAATTGGAAAATATTTAACATTAAAAATGTCTCACTTTTAAAGTATACTTTTGGGACAGAAGCTATTAAATAGGAAGGTGAGGGAGAGCTAGCAGTTGCAGGAGAAGTGAATTAGTCACCAGAGGTGACAAGGCTATCTGACCAGGCATGACATATCTTCTCTCAGTCTTTAACACACTCTCTTCAAAATCAGAATTCTCTATAAATATGAGGACACTTCCAGATGGTCAAAGGCTATTTTTTGGCTAAGGGGACATATAAAATAATATTGGAAACTCTCAAGGTATATAGCTTGTTAAAAGAATAAGTGAAACTGAGCAATAACAAAACTGTAGGGAAAATAACCAAAGGTCTCAGCAAACCAACCTATCTTTCCCCACTTGAGGACACAGAATGAACTGCTTGCAACTCATGAATCATTTTGGAAATGGAGGAAAAGTTTATATCAGAAGAGGAAAGGGAGTGAGAACACAATGAAGAAAGAAGCTGCCTGCCATAGAAAGTCAATTAATAGGAAAAAAAAAAACACATTGTTTCATATTAGAAGTCCTACCAGAGGTAAAAAAAAAAAAAAAAATTAGGCTAATTTAAAAGTGTTTGGGTATTTAATTACAGTATGAAGAAAATGAGATAGACAATACTGAAAACAAGTTACACTTCACCAATGATTAAAAAGAAATAGGATAATGAATATTTCCCTGTATATAAAATTCATTTTGTCCCTTTAACAGTTACACAAAAGGTCTCTAAATTTGTAGCATATTCACTAGTTATACTTAGCAAAAATTTTAAATATTTTATATGATGCGAAGTTGCTCAGTCGTGTCTGACTCTTTGTGATCCCATGGATTGAGCCTACCAGGCTCCTCCATCCATGGAATTTTCCAGGCAAGAATACTGGAGTGAGTTGCCATTTCCTAATCCAGGGGATCTCCCCAACCCAGGATCGAACCCAGGTCTCCTGCATTGCAGGCAGACTCTACCATCTGAGCCACCAGAGAAATCCATTTTTATATGATTCACAAAGTGTAAATATCTCATGGGTAAAATGCATGAAAATGATCAATTTTAGGATTGATTCTACCAGTACTTATTTATGAATTACATGTTACTTACATATTAAGTATCATGCACCTGGTATCTTGGGTAAAACAATAGAAATATAAACTATAGTCTCACATAGCCAATGCCACAGTTATTGAAGCAGATAGCTCAACTGTGACCTCCATGATTTTTGTTTACGTATTTCTCTAGGTTAATTACATTAATCCTAATGCAATATCAGCACAATAAATCTATTCTATTGGTGTTAATTATAATCAATATCTCTTTAACTACATCTGCAAAGCAGTAATGATGGTGAGCACAAATGAGGATTTGAGTTATTTTATTTATGTTATTTGTATCACAGCTTTAGAGAATTATGGTGGTAGTTTAGTCAGTAAATTGTGTCCTGACTCTTGTCACCCCGTGTACTGTGGCCCTCCAGACTCCTCTGTCCATGGGGTTCTCCAGGCAAGAATACTGGAGCAGGTTGCCATTTTCTTCTCCAGTATAGAGAATAGATAGAAATAGATATGTTTAAAGCTAAAAAGTAGATAAGTTCATTGATGTTACATTATATTAGGTATAGTAGGAAAAAGAACACCAAAGTCAATAATTCATAAAGACAAAAAAAGAAAAAGTTTCTTCTTGCTTTGAAGCATGGACATAGTTCACAGATCTGGAATCTGAATGCAATGTCATGCACAATTACACATGTAGCAAATGCAATGATGATACTGACCTATTATAGACTTTAATGTAGTCAGAGCACAAACCATATAGGAGTGTGGCAAGTTTATCTTAAAGTAAACAGTAACACAATAAATATATGTATATATATAAAACAATAAAAGTGATATTAAGCTCTGAAGATTTTTTTAGGAAACTGACATATAAATGGTACTGGAAATAGGTTCAAATACACAAGAAGGAAGAACAGTGCAAAGCTTAGGCAGAAGAGATGGATATTACATTTCATTACTAAGTGGAGGGTCCATGTCTTTACTGGTATGTTAGAGAAGAAGCATCGAAAAGCTAAGTCCTTTTATTTAGCAGGATCTTTCATTGAAAGGACTGATGCTGAAGCTGAAACTCCAATACTTTGGACACCTCATGCGAAGAGTTGACTCATTGGAAAAGACCCTGATGCTGGGAGGGATTGGGGGCAGGAGGAGAAGGGGACGACAGAGGATGAGATCACTGGATGGCATCACTGACTCGATGGGCATGAGTTTGAATAAACTCCGGGAGTTGGTGATGGACAAGGAGGGCTGGCGTGCTGCGATTTATGGGGTCGCAAAGAGTCAGACAGGACTGAGCGACTGAACTAAACTGAAAATCAATTAAATATAATTTAAAGTAGCCAGCTTCTCATTCTAACACCGCCAGCCAGCACAGAGCTTTGTGATCAGTGATGCAGGGGAGCTCTGAGACTGAAGGGATGCTAACCCTGGAGCAAGATATCAGGCTCGGGCTTCAGGGTCATTCACCCACTTTGCTCATTTTATAATCAAACTTCCAAATAAATTTGACATTCCAAAAACATCTACTGCAATATCTAGTTATTTGTAAAAACCTCTGAAAGTCCAAATTTTCTAGGGAATAGTTTTAGTGAAATCTTTCCCATATTCCTTAAAAAATTGAAAATAAAATTACCATGTGATACATCAATTCCACTTTCAGGTATACATTTGGAAAATTGAAAGAACGGTCTTGGAGAGATATTTGTGCATCCATGTTCATAGCAGCATTATCCATAATAGCCAAGGGGTGAACACAATCCAAATATCCATCAGAGGATGAATGGAAAAGCAAACTGTGGACTATACATACAATGGGATATTAGCCTTAGAAAGGAAGGAAATCCTTTCATGTGCTATAGCATAGATGAAACTTGAGGATATTATAGTTAATGAAATTTAAAAAGTCACACAAAATTCAAATATTGTATGATTTCACTTACACGAATAGTCAAATTCACAGAGACATAAAGCAATTGTGATTGCCCAGGGCTAGGGGGAGCATGGATGGAGAATTGCTGTTTGCTGGGTAAACAGCTGCAGTTTTGAAGCATGAAAAGAGTTCTAGAGGTTGATTACACAATGTGAATGTACTTAACACTACTGTGTCATACATATGTTATGTCTATTTTACCATAATAAGTCTTCAGTGAATGGTAGGACATAATTTCAAAATATAATGAATAGTATCACTACATAAATGGTTAAACTTTTATAGTTAATCTAACTTAAAATTGTATACACTTGGAACAATTTTAAGTCATTAATGTTGCTTTAGGGGAAGATTTTAAAGAAAAGTATGACTAACAAAAACAGTCAAGATTAGCATGTGTTATTAAAAATAAATTAATTTTAATAATGCAAAAAATATAGTAAAGTCATGATAAAGCTATAACAAAAGGAACTTTAAATAAAAAGGAAAAATGTTTAATAGGATGGTTATTTTAAAATATACTGTCATGTTTAATATTTTATTAATTAATATTATTTTTATTAGTACTTCTCCAAGGGATCTTCCTGACCAACACTGAAGGATTGAACCTGGGTCCCCTGCATTGCAGGCAGATTCTTTACTGCCTGAACCATCAGGGAATCCCTTATTATTACTATTTGTACTATTAAGTACTGAAGTGAAGTGATGTAAAGCCGCTTAGTCATGTCGACTCTTTGCGACCCCATGAACTATAGCCTACCAGGATCCTCAGTCCATGGGATTTTCCAGGCAAGAGTACTGGAGTGGGTTGCCATTTCCTTCTTCGGGGGATCTTCCCGACCCAGGGATCGAACCTGGGTGTCCCACATTGTAGGCGGACACTTTACCATCTGAGCCACCAGGGAAGCCCCTACCAGGGAAGCCCCTACCAGGGAAGTACTAATTAAGTACTACTAGTACTTAATGCATATTGTCAACTAAAAATTGTCACTTGCTATTGGCACTTGTCATCTACCTGTACAAGGATTAAATCATATGCTGCTGCAGCTTCTTATTTTCAACACTCCCTGAAAGGAGTTCAGGGTGGAGAGTAGAAACGGGTTACTCTGTGCTTGAGGTGGGGGTAGGATGGTGGAGAACTAGCAAAGACAGATCTTCAAATAGTTAGATGTTTTCAGGAATTGATTTTACAAGCCCAATTCTTATATCTCCCCATATCTAGAAAGGCACTAAAATCCTTCATGGTGATGACTATTGCTCCTGACTAGCAAAAGCTTCTCAAGACTAGTAGAAACCTTCTGGATAATTGTGTGCTTGATTGCATGCATTCTCCCTTCACCAAAATAACATCTATGCTGACCTTTCCCCCTTGCCTCTTTGGAACAGTCTCTCTCACAGTCTGCAGTCCTCATTTTGCCCCAAATAAAACTAACGCACAACTGTCACACTGTGCATATTTTTAAGTAGACAATTTTGATACTATAGTGGAGAAAAAACAAACATGATCAACTATGTGGAAATCAAAACTATAAGGTGTGGTTAGGTTTAATTTCACATGATTCAGGTTTTTCAGTGCTGCCATTTGATTTCTTTTCCTCATGACACAATAATTTTTAACTCACTCATAAATTTAGCAAAGATTCATTGAAAACCTATAATGGCCAGATAATAAATAATACACTTGATAGTATATAAACAGTGATGAATAAACAGACATGTACCTGACTGATAGACATTTATTGATTAAAAAATACAAATGTACAAATGACAATAGTTATGAAGGGAAAGAATTTAATGCCATGAGAGAATATATATGCTTCATTTTGCTAGCAAGACCAAATGGGTGTGTGAGTGCCAGGCCATGGAACTGCACTATTAATCACGGTGCTACCAATTAAGAATTGTGTGACCTTGGGCAGGTTTATTTAATCTAATCTTTCAGAGTAGACTGATAGTCTAAAGTATTCAATAAAATTATGGAGAGGTACTTAATTCTCTTTTATAATTATTAACTGAAACATTGGTTAGGGAAGACTATTATCTACTCCAGTATTCTGGCCTGGAGAATTCCAGGGACTGTCTAGGCCATAGGGTTGCAAACAGTCAGACATGACTGAGAGACTTTCACTTTTACCAATACTTTAATATATTAGTAGCCAAATAGCCAAAGAAATAGTTCAGGGCAAGCATTAAAATGTTAATTAATTAAGATCTCCTTGTCTTGGCTTCCAACTTCACTCACAAAGATGAGCCTACTTAATTTAAACTAATATAAAATATTTAAAGGAATTAAAGGATTACTCTTAACTGGGTAATTCATAAAGTACAGTTGACCCTTGAACAATGTAGGAGTTAGGGGTGTCAACCTAGTGCAGTTGAAAAACTGGAACGGCAATCTCTGCCTCAGAAATAAAAGAACTGATAAATGACTCACTGCAGAGAAAGAGGCTGAGGCAGTTTGGAGGTATTAGCCATTTAAATCCTAGTTTTTTGACTTTACATGTTTGACATCTAATCAAACACAAACTGCATATAAGTTGATAACTGTAGTTCAGACCTGTGTTGTTCAGGTCAACTGTGCCAAGATTAAAAAAAAAACAAAAAGAAAAAACCTTTTGTATGTGGTTTAGAAAGTTGCTAGTAAGAATGAGGAAAACTATTACACACTATGGTTTTCAGAAGCAAGGTAGAACCAAATTAGAATGTATAGAAACCTGACAAGTGCTGCAAGTGTAATCCCACGTAAATAAATGTATGTAGGGATTTTAATTAAGCATAAGTAACCTCTGGATTTGTTTCATTTACTTTCTGCTTTATTGACATTTCTTTGAAGTTGTCTCCCCAACTTTTTCTCTTATGTATTTCTGCATACTGAAAGTGCCCTGGTGAAGCAGTAGTATCGAGCCTGCTTTACCAACACTACTGTTGAAAAGAAGACATGTTCTTCAAAATGATTTTAGACACTATTTACATTCATGTACAAATTCATTTCAGTACTGGTCTTAGGATCAATGTATTAGTAACTGCTAGAGAAGAAAATTGTCCCAAAGGGTATGATTGCAGATATATTAGGACTCTTATTACCACCCATATAGCATCCTTTCCTGCTCAAACATACCTGAAATTCATTAACAAAAGCACTTGTTCAGATTTCTTTCTGTGCTTACAATTAAAATCTAAGTAGCATTAGAAGAGGTGAATATTCATGACATAAATTCACAGAAAGGCATAAATAATGAACAGCCAGAAAGTTCTTTATAGTAGATTGCAACAGAACTAGCTTATCTTAAGGGCCCTTTTATCTGAAAGGGGAGAGAGTAACACAGGGAATAAAAAAGTCACAAAAATAGAAAGTGTTTCAAAAAAATCAAAGACTGATATCAGTAAATAAAAATGGTTTTGTCAGAAAAAGATGCGAAACACTAAGGAACAGTAAAGACCACTTTAAAATTATACATTTTCAATATAAAATGTATAAACTGCATATTGAAAATATATAAATATACAAATAAACATATATAATATACAAATAAACAAATATACATTTGTTTATAAATGTATAAACAAAATAAATCAATTTAAACAGATAACTTACTAACTGAAACAAACCATCTAGTGACCATTAGACCAAATTAAAAATATATACAGTCAGTTCTCAGTGTTCACCGTAGTTAAGCTCAGCTAAGTCGCTAAAAACACTGAGTTAGCAAGTATTGATTCAGAGCTCCTGGGGAAATACAGGGTTAGGTCCTTGAGAGGTTCTGGTCACAAAATTTTTGTAAACAAATTATTTAGCCTTGCTTTATGTGTGTTTCTGTTTAAAGTCACTTTCACAGATATTCCAATTCATTAACACTGAACCCAGGACCAACAGTGCTATAACACATGCCTTAAAAGTCTAATACAAAGATTTTCTCCATGAGGCATATGGACAGTAGTGTTTGAATCAACTTTAAGCAGAGTAGTGCTTGATATAACTCATATTGTGACAGTATCATCCTGGCTGTTGTGTGGGTATCAGGATATGTAAGGCAAAAGTAGAGATGTGAAGAACTTACCAAGTTACAAAGCAAGCGGCAGTGATCAGAGCAGTGGTGGCAAAAAAGTAAATGTGAAGTGATCATGCATATAGGATATCTTGAATACAAAGAAAATGGAATATGCTGATGAATTGGCCTTGGGGTTTAAGAGAAAGAGTGGAATTAGAAATATTCCTTGAGTAAATAGTGACATGGGGAATCCTCAGTGACTCAGTAGTAAAGAATCTACCTGCAATCAAGGAAATGCAGGGTTGATCCCTAGGTGAGAAAGATCCCCTGGAGAAGGAAATGGCAATCCACTTCAGTGTTCTTGTCTAGGCAATCCCAGGGACAGAGGAGTCCATGGGGTTGCAAAAGGGTTGAACGTGACTTGGTGAGTAAACGACAACAGCGGAATAGTGACATGCTCAAACGTTAAATATTGAAATAGGGAAGACTGAAGATGATTGCGTTGGTGTGAGTAAGACTAAACAACCAAAGATGGTGTTACTCAAAGATAAGAGACCTACTAGACAATCAATTATGCCCAGTGTATAAATAAAGGAGGAACAAACATAAGGAAATAAAGAAAAATGAAGAAAGGACAGGGAACTGGAGATAACAAATAAAAGATACTATCAAACAAGCTATTATATGACATGACCTTACTTCAGCTTCAAAACGTAGTAACAACTTATTCATCCACTTAATCAACAAGGGTTTATTAAATGACTACCCTGTGTCAAGCATGGTTCTAAGTGCCTGGGGTATAAATATTTCCTATTTGTCCATACATTATCCTATTTTTGGAGAATGCCACTCTTACTACATTGATATATCGAAACAAACAAAAAAAGAAACAGAAAACCCCAAAATTGCAAACCAGCTAAGCCAGCAATTTCTGCGTCTCAGTTTTTAGATGCATCAAATGAATGTATTTGCTAACATCACTTTTGTAATAGAATTTTATAAAACACTGAAGTATTGTTGGAAGACAGGTCTCAATGTTTTCAATAGCACAAAATATGGGGTCATATCTAATGGGGTCATTAGATAATTTTTCAGTGAACCAGTTGTTTCGCTCTAAAAAGTGGGTGAATCCTCAACAATTTTATTACTCTTTACAACAAAGTAATCTATTTCAATAATGTCTTCAATCCAATAAAAATTTAAAAGTTAAATGTGAGTCAAATAATCTCAGAACCAAGGCTTCCAAAAATGCAAAGTGGTCAGGGGCATAAACATCTTGATCACAGGAGAAAAGAGAATTTTTTCATGATTAAAAAGAAATATGCTAAAAATTAAAGGTACAAGCAAAGGGGTAGAGAAGAACCAAAACATATGTTACAGAGATTACAGGTGACGGAAAGACATTCTCTGGGTTTTCGAGTAAACCCTGTATTCCCCTGGGGTTCCTGCTTTGGGGACTGAGACACCTCACATCACCAATTCAGTGGCAAGTATATCTTGACAGTAAGTGGGGTTCTCGGCAGACTTCTGATCACTCAGACAGTAAGTAGAACCTCTAATCAGTAAAGAAATAATCTCCAATAATGGCATCTTGATCTCTTCCTGGACCTACTGCCAACACCTCATCATTCCTACCTACTCTGCTTTGGGCTCTCAATTTCTAGCCTGATTCTATAATTTAAGCATGCTCAGGAGTTCCAAACAAATTCTCATGTCTCTCAGCTTCTCACCCCTTACTCAGTTCTCACCGTCACACAAAAATGACTCATTAGCTAGCACAGTAGTTTTGGATGCAGCTTTTGCTCCAGGATTCTGACTGGCCTTTGGTTTATTCTGTCCTCATCTAATAATGCAATTTTGGTGCTGCTCTCTTTCCCACTAAATATTTTTGATAAAGTCAAAATCTCCTAAGAATATTTAAATTCCTGTTTTTGATATAAACAATTTTCTACATAATAATAAAAAAGGTGAAAAATGGATTTTCCCCCTAAAGACAACAAAAAAGATGAGCTACCTTTGGCCTCTTAGTTTAGAGGAAAACTAAAAGTTCTTTTTTTTTTTTTTTTATGGACTCTTCAAGCATTCTTGTGAAACAAGCCTGGTCATTTTTCAAAAGAAACTATTGTCAGTACTCCAAACATTTTTAATTCAAAAAGCACAGATAATATAAGCTCACTTTAATCTTCTTGAAAATGTCTGCAATGAGAGGAACAAAGGAAAAAAAAAGTTCTCTCGCTCTTGATGTTGCATTTTATAGGCAATCTTTTGCTTCTTCACTGATTCCACAGTTCTCGCTTACTTAAATGCAGTGTCATTTAGGGAGGATGTGCCCCACAAAGGCTGCCTCAAGGACTTTACCTCAAAGGCCTGAAAGATCAGGCCAACGTAGCAGTCTTCTGACACTGCTATTTTCCACACACATTCTTTCATTGGCCTGTAGTCATCAGGATAATTAGGAGACTGAATCTGTCCTTCATTTTTATGTATCTCACCTCCACAGATAGCTGAGGAAAGCAAAAATAAATAAATAAACCTAGACATGCCATTTCATTTCCATTTTCTTCTAAGACAACATTTTAGTTCAGTGCCTGTAGCTGAACATATAAAGACCAGGTTGTAAAAATCAAGGTTGGCTAGTTGCCAATACTTTTATCAACCAAGTATTTCATTGATTAAAAAAAAAAAATTAGCCACTTAGCTATAAATATTAGATGACAGTCAGCAAAGGAATATGAGACTTTTTAACCACTATTAATTCACACCTTTACAAAAACAAGCCTCCTTGTTAGACTTTAAAAACCGTCTGAAATTTTAAAATTTATTCCATGTGAGTTCGCTCTGTGATCCCCTGAACTGCTGCTTTGGGGCTTTGACCTCAGTCAGTGGAAGAGCTCTTCAGGAGAGAAGCGCCACAGAGCTCCCTGGGCCCCTGGTGTGAGCAGGCCGCACGTGCAACATCTGTGGCTCCACCCAGGCCACAACTCCTGTCCTCATAAAAGTCTAAAAGAAGCACAAACTGTCTGTCTTGTAAACTGCCTAAATTTCTGTGCTGTCGGAGGCAGGAGCAAAAAGGGTCATCTCCATCCATGATCAAGAAGGAAACTGTTTTTAAAGCCAGGAAGCACAATGCCAGTTTACTCTTTTAAAGACATATAGAACAAAGCAGCTGGTAAATTCTTCTTGAATGCTGACTCTCTCATGTAGACAAAGCAATCTCCAGAAATGTGCACAATTATTTTCTGTGCAGTTTCCTTTAACAGGACATTTCCACAATACAGGTAGAAAATACAGACAAACTCAGTACAAAGAGAACTGGCAATTTCTTCATAATATTTTAATATTATTCTGAAAAAACAATCAAAGTTGAAGAATCCTGTGCCATTTGATTGCTGTTTTCCACACATCTCTAATGAGTTATTTTTCCCCACACATCACTGATGAGAACATTTATATATTACCACATTACTGGTACCAGAAAACAGGTTATTTTTGCAATTAAATTTACTATTTTTATTAAAATCATCCCATGGACATCATAATGCAATTTAGAAAATTAAATAATTAAAAATTGCATAATTAAAATACAATTACAATACTATTCAAATGAAATTGAAAGTACATTTTTTTAAAGAGGTCTAAGGAAAAGCCATCTCTAAACTCAAAGTGACTTGCCTTCATAGACTGCTGCAAAGCCCTTTCCTACCCAATTGCTGCTGCTGCGAAACTCAATCCACATTCTGCTTTCTGTAGAGGTAAGAACTTCAGGCAATTTGTCCCCACAGAATCTACCTAAAAGAGATAAAAGAATAAAGAGAGACTTCTGAATATGACTTTATATTCTAACTGGTTTTCCTACTAGCTACAAATTACATACATAAAACCAGATTTGGTTCCTATCACCATGCTTAGTAACTACAGCCATAGCTATTAATCCTTAATATTTACTTAATAAAAGTATATAAGTAAAACTATCTCTTCTTATTTATTTATAGAATATTGGAACATATCACCCTTAGATTAAATGACTGATACCACTACCACTATCTGTAGAATTAGGAAACAGCTAGCTCAAAACATCTATTTGTAAAAGGACACACGATACATCAAGGTAGGGAATGTTATTCCACAGAGAAGAGAAAAACCTCAAGTGATCCTGAAAAACTACTTTAATTGTCAGTCTGGTCATTAGTTGGGAAGTGACAGCTCAAGTGTAGTTCTTTGTTTAGCCAAGTTCAGTGGCAATTTATCATAGAAACCTATGGGCTGCCTAAGGATCTTATGTTACTACATACATCCCATCTCATCTATAAAGCTATAGCACGTAGTGTAGTAGAATGGCAAACAGTATTAGAAGACTTGAGTATGAGTTTTGATATTTTTCTGATTGTGTACCCACAGGCAAGCATAATACTGAATGAATATAATAATAACTGTCATTCCTTCTTCCCTCCCTCTACCCTCTGCAAATATTCATTGCTTACTGTATGTTTGCTCTTGTGCTCAAAGATTTCATTTTGATGGTAAAAAGTTAAATATGATAATACACATGAAATAATTCTACAAATAATAATACATTGTCATTCATTTTTGTGTACCCTTGCTAATGATTTCATACATAGTTTTAGTAAATGAAAAAAGTCAAAACACATTTATACTAACAGCTAACAGGTGAAAAAAAAATGTCTTCCTAAATGGTATTAGGGGCATGTATTAAAAACTTAGGGCCATGTAAAAGAGAGCAATGTCTCTAATACTGTAATGTGTAGGAAAGGGAGGGGGAGAAGGATAAATTAGGAGTATGAGATTAACAGATGTGGGTGCATGCTAAATTGCTTCAGTTGTGTCCGACCCTTTGTGACCATATGGACTATAGCCTGCCAGGCTCCTCTGATCATGGAAATTCTCCAGGCGAGAATACTGGAGTGGGTTGCCATGCCATCCTCCAGGGTATCTTTCTCATCCAGGGATCGAACCCATGTCTCCTGTGACTCCTGCATTGCAGGCAGTTTTTTTACCACTGAGCCACTGGGGAAGCCCATGAGGTTAACAGATACACACTATTATAATATAAAATAGACAAACAAAGATTTACTATATAGCACAGGGAACTATATTCAATACTTTGCAATAACTCATAATGGAACATAACCTGTAAAAAGAATATATGTGTGTGTGTAGATAGATAGATAGACATTGGCTTTGCATTCCCTGGTGGCTCAGTGGTAAAGAGTCTGCCTCCAATACAGGAACTTCAGGAGATGTGGGTTCGATCCCTGGGTCGGGAAGATCCCCTGGAGGAGGAAATGGCAACCCACTCCAGTATTCTTGCCTGGAAAATCCAACGGACAGAGGAACCTGGTGGGCTACAGTCCGTGGGGTCACAAAGAGTCAGACACGACTGAAGCAACTTAGTGTATATATATATATATATATATATGTATATATATATATACATACATATATAGGTATGAATCACTTTGCTATACACGTGAAACTAATACTGTAAATCAACTGTACTTCAATTTTATTTCAATTCTGAATAAAGGAAGCTGGAAGATAGCAACCTGACTAAAAGAGAAAAAGCTGTAATTCACATGAATTGCCAGGGTGTCTGTTAAATGCAGTCTGTTTCAGGAGGTATGGAGTAGAACCTGCATTTCTATCTTTCTAACACCCAAGTGACTCTGGGGCTGCCAGTGTGATGGCTACACTCTGAGGAGCAAGGTCTCAGAGAAACAGCGGGGAAAGCTTTCCATATGAACACTGTGGTCAGACTGAACCAGTGTGTTAGGCTATTATACCCTGCAGTATGTAATGCTGATGGTGCTGTAAAAAACTGTTCTCAGTATTCAGCTTTAGGTTTGATTTTTCAATATGAATTTAATAAAATGTTTTATTAGGAACACACATACATATCAACATATTATAAACAGCTTCATCTAGGCTAAGAAACTGGGGTTTCCCAGGTGGCACAGTGGTAAATAATCCACTTTTGCCCATGCAGGTGACACGAGTTCAATCCCTGGATTGGGAAGATCTCCTGCAGAAGGAAATGGTAACCCACTCCAGTATTCTTGCCCCGGAAATCCCATGGACAGAGGAGCCTGGCAGTGGGATCAGAGAGTCAGAGAGGACTTTGCAACTGAAGAGCAACAGCAACTACAAGGCTAAGAAACTAAATGTTCAAGACAATGTTTTCCTCAACCTGACATTGAATTAGTTAAAATCTTTGTTTCCTCAGTTTTAAGCATTTCTACAGATCTCTTGAATTTACTAAGGTTGCTGTCACTTTTAATACAAATGTGTCCATTCAGCAGGTTTTAGATGTTAAGAAGAAAAGATCTGTAGGCACTTAAAAACAACTGAGCAAAGTCACTTCTAAAAATAGAAGAGAAAGTTACAATTTAAAAAAAAAAAAAAAAATCAATAGAGTAGACACATGCTCACAGCAGTTCTCACCTTAAACTGAAACAGAGGGCAACAGAAACTGCCTCATGTAAGTTAATGTGTGGTCTGTGGTTAAAGGTTGGTAGGATACTTTGATATGCACTGAATTTGAGCTACAATTTATGACACAAACTACATACACACCTTCTAAGCCACAAAAATGTGAGAGGCAAAACTGTGATGTCTACAGTAAGAACCAATATTTTTGGTGCAGGAAGCCAACAGCTGAATGTGTACCTAACACCCCATGCTCTACTGCCTTAGCAAAGAAAGAAAAACAAAACATATACACATATACACACAAACACACAATTTATCTGGTTTACCCATTAGAACTTTGATTTTAAAATTAAAAATATAGAATATGTGATGAGTATTCACTATAAGCTATTCTAAATCATCATGTTCAGATCCAAGCACCATCTCATAATTGAAGCTGGTTTAAATTAATCTGTTGTCTATATGTAAGTATTTTTGCTATGATTTAAAAAAGTATAATAAAAATTAAAATACTGGTCTCATGTACCTTAAACCCTAAGGTGACTCTTGAAAGAATTGTCTCTGGATAAGACAGACTATATATAGACATGTAAAAAGCAAAAAAAAAACAAAAAACAAAAAACTCTTACCAAGGAGAGGTGACTTCCTCCAGTACCCATCTCTTACTTCAATATAATCATACCAGCACAAACTACTTTTGTATAGGTCCATTGTAGTAAAATTTAAAACAATCTGCAAAATGGAAAAAAGAATACACAGATTAAAAATGATTATAATTTCATATGGCTAGGAACCCAGATCTACTGTGAAAACAGACTAATAGCAAATTCTTTTTTTCTTCCTATATTAGTATCTAATATTTTTTCTTTAATAAAACAAAAAAAACCCAACCCATTTTCCCAATTTAATGTCTAACAATTTAGAAGCACAATGCCAATAAATAAACATTTCAGCAATTAAACCAAAGCTTCTGTAAAGTTAATTGAACAATTGTGAGATGAGAAATCTTTATTCAAACATTTTATTTTGAATTTTCTTAGATAAACATGACTATGAAAAGTTCTGATTTTGTTATGACTGTCTTTTAATAATTTATTTCAGACATCTACAATTATGTTAAAATAACCACCATGTGCCATATTCCAGGAATATAATATCATTGTGTACTTGAAATGTTTTAAATACAGCTTTAGAATTAAAATTTCTCCATATAACTATAATCAAAGACAGATGTCACTATGCTTCTCTAAATTCAAGAATATATATTCAAAGACCTTTTAAGTTAGAAGACCTTGTACATGACATTTTATTTTGTACTTTGCTTTGAAATGTTACTTTTCAAGATAATTCAAGGATAACTCAAGGAAAGACAGTTTTCTTACTGCTTTATAAAAAGACTTTACTTTTCAGATAATTAACAGTTTTTTCAGTTGATTACACCAAAAAGTAGAGGAAAACTAACATAAGAAATGCATATATCTGATGAGGTAAAATTTACTTGAACAATACTTTTTTCATTGAAAAACTCATTCTAAGTCTATTCTGCTAATAATATCTAAGATGCTTATGGTGTATAGTGAATGTGTTTTTTACTCTAGAAATCAAAATGGACTTTGGCTAAAAGTAAAAAATTATGAATGTTTGAAATACTTCTAATATAAAAGTATAGTTTCTAACTGCATAAGCAGAATGTTTTTGTGACAATATAAAATCTGAATATAAGAAGACTCTTAAGCAAATGAAAAAAATAATGAGCTTTGAATTCATATTTGCTAAAAGTACTATCATTGTTGTGTTAGAAAGCATATACTTCTTTTTGAGCACACTATTTAACAGAAAGGTAAGTACAAACTGTTTCAAGCAATCCCCAACTAATTTACTTCTTCCTATAATGAAGATGGAAACAGTGAGAGACTTTATTTTCTTGGCCTCCAAAATCACTGCAGATGGTGACTGCAGCCATGAAATTGAAAGACATTTGCTCCTTGGAAGAAAAGGTATGACAAACCTAGACAGCATATTAAGAAAACAGACATTAACTAGCTGTCAAAGGTCCATCTAGTCAAAGCTATGGTTTTTCCAGTAGTCATGTATGAATGTGAGAGTTGGACCATAAAGAAAGTTGAGAGCCAAAGAATTGATGCTTTTGAACCGTGGTGTTGGAGAAGACTCTTGAGAGTCTCTTGGACTGCAAGGGGATCCAACCAGTCAATCCTAAAGGAGATCAGTCCTAATATTCATTGGAAGGACTCACTCATTAAAAAAGACCCTGATCCTGGGCTTTAATTAAGGTCATACTTGAATGGTGTAGTGGTTTTCCATACTTTCTTCAATTTAAGTCTGAATTTTGCAATAAGGAGTTCATGATCTGAGGCACAGTCAGCTCCTGGTCTTGTAATTAAATTAAAGAAAGTAGGGAAAACCTTACTACTTACATGAGGAGGCCTGATAAATAGCTGAGAAAAGAGAAACTAAAGGCAAAGGAGAAAAGGAAATATATATCCATTTGAATGCAGAATTCCAAAGAAGAACAAGGAGAGATAAAAAAGCCTTCCTCACTGATCAATCGAAAGAAATAGAGTTAAACAATAGACTGGGAAAGACTAGAGATCTCTTCAAGAAAATTAGAGATCTCTTCAAGAAAAGGAATGTTTCATTAAAAGATGGGCACAATAAAGGACAGAAAATGTATGGACCTAACAGAAGCAGAAGATATTAAGAAAAGGTGGTAAGAATACACAGAAGAATTGTACAAAAAAGATCTTCATGACCCAGATAATCAGGATGGTGTGATCACTCACCTAGAGTCAGACATCCTAGAATGTGAAGTCAAGTAGGCCTCATGAAACATCACTACGAACAAAGCTAGTGGAAGTGATGGAATTCCAGTTAAGCTATTTCAAATCCTAAAAGATGATGCTGTGAAAGTGCTGCACTCAATATGCCAGTAAATTAGGAAAACTCAGCAATGGCCACAGGAATGGAAAAGGTCAATTTTCATTCCAATCCCAAAGAAAGGCAATGCCAAAAATGTTCAAACTACCACACAATTTCACCCATCTCACATGCTAGCAAAGTAATGCTCAAAATTATCCAAACCAGGCTTCAACAGTATGTGAACAATGAACTTCTAGATGTTCAAGATGGATTTAGAAAAGGCAGAGGAACCAAAAATCAAATTGCCAGCATCTGTTGGATCATCGAAAAAGCAACAGAGTTCCAGAAAAACATCTACTTCTGTTTTATCGACTACGTCAAAGCCTTTGACTGTGTGGATCACAACAAACTGTGGAAAATTCTTAAAGTGATGCGAGTACCAGACCACCTTACCTATCTCCTGAGAAATCTGTATTCAGGTTAAGAAGCAACAATTAGAACTGGACATGAAACAACAGACTGGTTCCAAATAGGAAAAGGAGTACGTCAAGGCTGTATATTTTCACCTGCGTATTTAACTTGTATGCAGAGTACATCATGCAAAATGCTGGGCTGGATGAAGCACAAGCTGGAATCAAGATTGCCAGGAGAAATACCAGTAACCTCAGATACGCAGATGACACCACCTTTATGGCAGAAGTGAAGAGGAACTAAAAAGCCTCGATGAAAGTGAAAGATGGGAGAGAGAAAGTAGGCTGAAAACTCAACATTCAGAAAACTAAGATCATGGCATCTGGTCCCATCACTTCATGGCAAATAGATAGGGAAACAATGGAAACAGTGACAGACATTATTTTGGGGGGCTCCAAAATCACTGCAGATGGTAACTGCAGCCATGAAGTGAAAAGATGCATTGTGCTTGGAAGAAAAGCTATTACTAACCTAGACAGCATATTAAAAAGCAGAGACATTACTTTGCCAACAAAGGTCTGTCTAGTCAATGCTATGGTTTTTCCCGTACTTATGTATGGATATGAGAGTTGGATTATAAAGAAAGCTGAGTGCTGAAGAATTGATGCTTTTGAACTGTGGTGTTGGGGAAGACTCTTGAGAGTTCCTTGGACTGCAAGGAGATCATACCAGTCAGTCCTAAAGGAAATCAGTCCTAAAGGAATCAGTCCTAAAGGAAATCAGTCCTAAAGGAATCCTGAATATTCATTGGAAGGACTGATGCTGAAGCTGAAATTCCCATACTTTGGCCACCTGATGTGAAGAACTGACTCTTTGGAAAAGACCCTGATGCTGGGAAAGATTGAAGGCAGGAGGGGGAGGTGACAATGGAGGATGAGATGGTTGGATGGCATCACTGACTTGAGGGACATGAGTTTGAGCAAGCTCTGGGAGTTGGTGATAGACAGGGAGGCATGGCATGCTGCAGTCCATGGGGTTGCAAAGAGTCAGACATGACTGAGTGGCTGAACTGAACTGAACTGAACTGACTGAACTGATGCTTGGAAAGATTGAAGGCAGGAGGTGAAGGGGACAATAGAAAGTTAGAAAGTTGGATGGCATCACCGACTTGATGGACATGATTTTGAGCAAGCTCTGGGAGTTGGTGATGGACAGGGAAGCCTGATGTGCTGCAGTCCATGGGGTCACAAAGAGTCAGACATGACTGAGCAACTGAATTGAACTGAGAATGAAGAAAGAACATAAACATAAATATTTTTCATGGCATTTTATATCTTTGGAGAAGGAAACGGCAATCCATTACAGTATTGTTGCCTGGAGAATCCCATGGACAGAGGAGCCTGGCAGGCTACAGTCCATGGGGTTGCAAGAGTCGCACACGACTTAGTAACTAAAGGGAGAGAGATTTTATATCTTAGCACCTCAAAGATTATTGATGAAATTGTATGTCACAGTTGGTTTTAATTGCCAATATAAATAATCATTTCACAGTGGTAGAAAGTAAGAATTTGTCTAACTATAATGAAAATCAATTGCACCTTACAGTGGTATTAACATTTTACCATTAAATTAAACATTTATCAGTTTTTTGTACATGTACTTTCCTGATTACCAGTTGCAAAATCTACCAAGGATGTGAAAATAGAGATATGATGCTATTTAAATGTACCAGAGTAAGCATGGCATAATTTGGTTTGGTTTAATAAAACTTTTCATTTATTTGTTTCTGTTTTAGTTACAGTTTTTCTTTTTCCTTTGTTTTTTTCCATCTGATGTTATCATTCTAAATATTGTAGAAGAATATTTACAAGAATTTCCTAAATATCAAAGGACAAAAGACTTTTTTTCACTTTTTTTTCAATAATCCTCAAGAACTGATTAATAAAATGCATATTTTCTGAACTATTTTCCTGAAATGTGGTTGTAATATGTTTGCTCTTCCAACTCTGAATACTAATTCAACATTAGGTTATCCTTAGGGTTTAACTGGAAAATAATTTATGGTTTTCCCCCTGAACTTTGTATTTAAGTTTGCTACAAATGTGGAATAATACCACTTTCTGATATGAAGTTTCATTCTGCATTTGTATTCTCCCTATAACAAGGAGCAGGTTTCAACTATAACGAATGAGAACTTGTTCATTATAGCAGAGATGGAAAACTAGAATACAGATACAAATGGTAGACCTCAAGGTTCATTTGTGGCTTCCCTCTGGGCTATAAAGGAGAGTTTTATAATGGCATGCAAAGAGTTTCAACTTCCTCCTTGGTGAGGAAAAAATCAGCTAAATTGGAGTGATGTGTATGATCAGAATTTACTCAAAATTGAAACAGTGTGGTTGGGTTGCTTATGATAGTTAATTTTTGAAGCCTGCAACACATACACACACACAGTCGGAAGGGGGACTAACTCTAAACAGAACAGTTTCCTATCTTGCTTTTGATCTTCTATATTAAACTCCAAGTACTCTGAAGAAACAAAACTGGCCTACTTAAATGTAAAACACATAGTTCTTTAGAAGCAGAAAATGTAATAATGGCAAGTTTTCTAAAATCAAATCTAGGGTTCTGATGCAGAAGTAAAACACTGGCCTTTGACTATGGTTACTAGCAGAAGCCATACTTGAATTACAAATCAAAAACACTTGCAAAATATTTGAATGTTTTATATTATGCTATTTTATATTTTATATAAATATGCTGCATTTTTTTCAAACAATGATGAAATAAAAACTACCTAGCACAATTACATATATGTTTTATTTCTTATGTAAAGTATCTAGTTACCATTTATCAATTTATAATTAATCATAGGTCCCATGGAACATGGGATTGAGGGAAATACAGGGGACAATTCTAAGATTTCCTGTGATCTATTTGGAGTCTTAGTTGCTATTCTACAAAGTTAAATGGATTCAACTGCTGTGGAGTTTGCTTATTAAGACTTTGTTTTACAGTCCTAGAGAGTGAACTGTCTTGAAGAAAGGCAGATCAACAGTCAAGGGACCAGATGTCTGAAAGTCTCTAGAGAAAGATAATCAGTGAACTGTTGTCAGCACAATTAAGATATTATCGACTACCTAAACCAATTTCATAAGCACCATAAAAAGATCAGTCAAAAAAAAGATTTATACTTTATAGTGCTGAGGATGCTCCCCATCTTCAGCACTATAGAAATCTTGTCAATTAGACTATTATTAAATAGTTCTTTAGAAAGAAACATTAGAATCAAAGCAGTAAAATAAAATTGATTTCTGGGCTCCATCCAAAAGCAGCTTGGACAAGTCTAATAAACTGTCTAGGGAGATAACTGTTTTCTTCTCAGATGTGAGACAAAGGGCAAAACCAGTAAACTATACCCATGGGCCAAATCCAGCTTGCAGCCAGTTTTTGTAAAGAAAGTTTTGTTGTACACATTCCTTTACACATTCTCTATGACTGCTTTTATATAATAGTAGAATTAAGTATTTCAACAAACTGTATAGCTGGCAAAAGCAAAAATATCATTTTTGACTGTATGTACTCTCTAGAAAGATTAGCCAAATCCTGAAATAATTGATAATTAAGGTTTTGTTCAGAGCTGAACTGTATCATGCTAAAGGGAAATTTTGCACTTATTTTTACACTAAAAGTTGTTTGCAACTGGGATTCATAAAGCTGAGGTTCAAATTCTAGGTTCTCTTTTTGCTGGTTTACTTAAACTTTCTGAGTTTGAATGAATTCTTGCTATAAAATGGAGATCATCATATAAGACTGATCTGAGCAGAATTAAATCAGAAAAATTTAATTAAATAATGTGTAGAAAAACACTAAGGTAATCTAAATACATTGCTAAGATTCTCACAGATTATTATTTTCATGGTACATATTTGAGCATCTCTCACAATATAAATCCTAAACAGTTCAGTTCAGTTCAGTCGCTCAGTCATGTCCAACTCTTTGCGACCCCATGGACTGCAGCACGCCAGGCCTCTCTGTCCATCACCAATTCCCAGAATTTAACCAAACAGTAAATAAATAAAAAATTAGGAAACAGTTAGGAAATAAATAAAAATATTAATCCAATTTACCTAATACAATTATTCTGGAAGACATAAAAATGTTAATTTTAAAGTTTCGCAGGAAACTCTACATGTTAAAGTAAGGGATTCTTAATCTAAAATCTAAAGAAGAACAGATAGGAGAACTTGAGGCCTTGGTTTAAGCTCCTGTTTTACAACAAACTAGTTGTATAATTCAGGCAGATGCTAATTCCATCAGGGATTCATTATATGACAGGTAAAAACTGGGAACTGGATTAGGCTATGAAAATAATTTTTTGCTTAAATGTATATGATAGTATATATATTTTGAAATTTTGATTTGTCATCACCAGCTGTTCATCAGACCATTTATTATGCCTGACTTTCCTTAATCCCCACTCCATCCCTGTATCTCATCTGTTGCCAGTTTCTATAGACACTCTGCAGTGCACTTGAAAATATTCTCCCACTTCTTTATCACTATCAGTGCTCTCCGAGCTTCTCTGAATTAATCAACAGCTTCATAAGATATGCTTTGTTTTTTAGCTGTGCTCTTTTGCAATTCATCCTGCACTCTATGATCATTTTAATCCTAGTAAAGTTGAGTTCCCATCATGGTGCTGGCATTGGCATTTACATCCATCCTTACAGATTTCTAAGCCTGGGCTCAAAGATTCTAGGTCATAATCTACCTTTGCTACCTCACTTTCACTATCTCATAGAATCTCCATTCCACTAACCCTTGACTCTTGCTACTGGGTCCTGACAAAGTACCCTGATTTCAGTATTCCTTTATTCAAGGTATACATGATTCTACTTGGGATTCTGCTTCCCCCCTTTCCTATTTCTGGAAACTCTTCAAATCTCTCAAACTCTGAATTAAATAATGTCCTCTCTTCAGTCATGTCTGAATCTCCCAACAAGATCTAAGTTCTATCTCTGCAAATCCATGACAAGTTGAGTCTTGCTTTCCTCAGTTAGATTTTAGTTTGCCTATTAAGTTACTAGGCCTTTTTCTTGCTCTATGGTTGTAAGATTCTTGATGGCAAAGATTTCTTTCACAAGTCAGAAGTTGTATTTATTTTAATAAAATGAAATATTTTTTCTATATATAGTAATTGCTAAATTTAAGCATTAGCCTGTGGCAATATAAAATTTATATTGCAAATTGACCACGTATGTATAAATCATCAGATTCTGTAAAGAGAAAGTTCTGCAAAATGAGTCAAATGATAGTTTTTAAATGGGCTACACAGGGAAAGAAAAAAAAATTAACTCTAGTTAAGACAAAAGCAATATGCCCTTGTTGAAAGGAAACAATCAGTTCTAAGGGATGAAAGAACCAATGGTGTGTGCTTCTGTCAGCTCAGTATAACTATGCTCCCAGAGGCACATTCTGAGCTATCTCCAGTATTTGCCGTATAGCATCAAGGACAGCCTGGGATTGGATAGGAATTTCTCAGGGGCTATCCCGGTGGCACTAGTGGTAAAGAATCTGCCTGCCAGTACAGAAGATGTGGGTAGATCCCTGGGTCAGAAAGATTCCCTGGAGGAGGAAATGGCAACCCACTCCAGTATTCTTGGCTGGGAAACTCCATGGACAGAGGAGCCTAGTAGGCTACTCAGTCAGACATGACTGAGTATGCACACACACACACATCTTACCTCAGGAGGCTCAGTCTTAGCAAGAAATACATGTACATCAACAATCTTATTAAACTATGGAAAATAAACATAAAACTTAGCATTTTAACTCATTTAAGTATACAGTTCTGTGGCATTAAGTACATTATTCACATTGTTGTGTAACAAAATTCTTATATAAAAATATTTCCCCTGGATATAATAATATGTATTTATTGCAGAAATGAAAAGAAGAAGAAATAAAAACCTATCTATAAACCCACCAGGGAGAAATAAGCATTGTGTCAGTAATACTCTTCTATAATTTTGTCTCTAATATATATAATTTAAAAATTAGATATTTTTAAACTGTATACAGAAAACTATAAGACACTGATGAACTAAACCAAAGATGACACAAACAGATGGAGAGATATTCCATATTCCTGGGTTGGAAGTATCAATACTGTAAAAATGCTACCAAATGCAATCTACAGATTCAAAGCAATCCCTATCAAATTATCAATGGCATTTTTCACAGAACTAGGACAAAAAAAATCACAATTTGTATGGAAACACAAAAGACCCCGAATAGTCAAAGCAATCTTGAGAAAGAAGAATTTAGCTACAGGAATCAACTTTCTTGACTTCAGACAATATAACAAAGCTACAGTCATCAAGACAGTATGGTACTGGAAAAAAAATCCCAGAAATAAATACTAACGAACAGGATAGAAAGCCCAGAGATAAACCCACACACGTATAGGTACATTATTTTTGAAAAAGGTAGCAAAAATATACAATGGGACAAAGATAGCCTCTGCAATAAGTGGTGCTGGGAAAACTGTATAGCAACATGTAAAAGAATGAAATTAGAACATTTTCTAACACCATTCACAAAGATAAACTCAAACTGGGCTAAATATTTAAAAGACCAGAAAGTATAAAAGTCTTAGAGGAAAATACAGGCAGAACACTCTATGACATAAATCACAGCAAGATCCTCTCTGACCCACCTCCTAGAGTAACTGGAATAAAAACAAAAATAAACAAATGAAACCTAAGCAAACTTAAAAGCTTTTGCACAGCAATGGAAAACAAAAAAAAAAAAAAGAAAGAAAGAAAAAGAAGAAAAGACAACCCTCAGAATGGGAGAAAATAATAGCAAATGAAACAACTGACAAAAGATTAATTTCCAAAATATACAAGTAGCTCATACAAGTCACTACCTGAAAAACAAACAACCCAATCAAAAAGTGGGAAAAAGACCTAAACAGACATTTCTCCAAAGAAGACATACAGGTGGCTAACAAACACATGAAAAGATGCTCAACATTGCTCATTATTAGAGAAGTGCAAATCAAAACTAAAATCAGATATTGCCTCACACCTGTCAGAGTGGCCATCATCAAAAAATCTACAAACATTAAATGCTGGAGAGGGTATGGAGAAAAGGAGACCCTCTTGCACTGTTGGTGGAAATATAAATTGATACAGCCACTGTGGAAGACAGTATGGTGATTCCTTAAAAATCTAGGACTAAAACCACCATATGATCCAGCAATCCCACTAATAGGCATATACCCCAAGGTAACCAAAGTTGAAAAAGATACATGTACCCCAATGTTCATTGCAGCACTATTCACAATAGCTAGGGCATGGAAACAATCAGATATCCATTGATAGATGAATGGTTAAAGAAGCTGTGGTACATATATGCAATGGAATATTACTCAGCCAAAAAAAGGAATGCACTTAGGTGAGTTCTAATGAGGTGGATGAACCTAGAGCCTACTATACAGAATCTAGAAAGATGGTACTATGAAATTATTTGCAGGGCAGCAAAGGAGACACAGACATAGGGAATGGATTTATGGACACAGTAGGGGGAGAAAGGAGAGATGGGATGCATGGGGACAGTAACATGGACATTTACATTACCATATTCAAAATAGATATCCAATGGCTGTATGCCTCAGGGAACTCAAACTGAGGCTCTGTAACAACCTAGAGGGTGGGACGGGGAGGGAGGTGGGAGGGGGTTTCAAGAGGGAGGGGACATGTGCATACTCGTGACTGATTCATGTTGATGTTGGCAGAAACCAACAAAATTCTGTAAAGTGATTATCCTTCATTTAAAAAATAAATAAATTTAAAATGAAAAAAAATTAGATCTTTTCATGCCCATAATTTTTAACCTGTTTTTAAATTTACCAATAATTTGTAAACATAACCCTTTAATTCCAAGAAATGCAATTTTTAAAAAAAAATTAATGTTTGTAATAAGGGTGTCAAAATATTTTAAAATAACAACTCTTGTTCATCTTCAGAGAGATAAATTTAGTGACAGTCTTCTAATTTATACCATGTATTATTCCTTCCTCATAAAATAACTTGATAAAGAAATTACCAAATAAACATTTCACTTTCACATTGGCCATTATGTATGTTTTAGTAAAATAGAACATTTAGTCCTTAGAAACTCAATCAGTGCTCTCTTTTGGCTTTCAAATTTTATTTTGCTTTCAATCTTTCATTGTTACAAGTAGCTGTACTTGTACATAACCAGATAATTGCTGTATGATAAATTTCTAGGATAAAGTGTAGGCATATTTTGCAAAATGTGATACAGGTTACTAAAGTTCTTCAGAAAGGTTATTTCAATGTTTAGTTCTAGAAGTTGGGTACTCTTACAATCATTTGATACTGTAATTCTATCTCTTCTTTGAAAATGTGATAAATGAAATACAACATATCATTTTTGGCTCAAATAGCATTACTTTGATAAAGAATGACAGTAAACAGTTTAATACATTTATTAAATATCTATTTATCCTGATACTTCAATAAATATTCTACACTCTTAGTCATTTTCTAACATAGTATAGATATTTATTAATTTATAATAGCTCTTCATATATGTGTAGGATTAATAGTCTCTCATCCATTTGTTCTATAATAGTCCTCATTTTGATTTTAATATGTATGTTTTCAGTTTTGTCAAAGATTTAGTTGATGTAAATAGCTCAAAATATTTCACATTTCTTATTTCAATTATGTCCTCAAGACATCTTTTTCAAAATAAAAAACAAATCACTTATGCTTTCTTGAGAAAAAATATGCAGTATAAAATGTTAATTTTTAAAAAAAAATTATTTTATTACATATTAAAATTATTTACTGAGATTTCAATCCCAAAGAAGGGCAATGCCAAAGAATGTTCAAATTACCGCACAATTGCACTCATTTCACATGCTAGGAAGGTTATGCTCAAAATCCTTGAAGCTAGGCTTCAAAGTATGTGAAACGAGAACTTCCAGATAGATGTTCAAGCTGGATTTAGAAAAGGCAGAGGAACAAGAGATCAAATTGCCAACATCTGTTGGATCATGAAAAAAGCAAGAGAATCCCAGAAAAACATCTATTTCTGCTTAATTAACTACAGTAAAGCCTTTGATTGTGGGGATCACAACAAACTGAAAAATCCTCAAAGAGATGGGAATACCAGGCCACTTTAACTGCCTCCTGAGAAACCAGCATGGAGGTCAAGAAGCAGTAGTTAGAACCAGACATGGGGAAAAAAAAAAAAAAAAAACAGACATGGAACAACCTACTGGTTCCAAATTGGGAAAGGAATACATCAAGGCTGCATATTGTCACCCTGCCTTTTAATATTTATGCAGAATAGACCATGCGAAATGCCAGGCTGGATGAAGCTCAAGCTGGAATCAAGATTGTCAGGAGAAATATCAATAACCTCAGGTATGCAGATGCCACCACCATTATGGCAGAAAATAAAGAGGAACTAAAGAGCTTCTTGAAGAAGGCAAAAGAGGAGAGTGAAAAATCAGACTTAAAAAAGCATTAGAAAAAATAAGATCATGGCATCCAGTTCCATCACCTCATGGCAAATAGATGGAGAAACAATGGAAACAGTGACAGACTTTATTTTCTCGGGCTCCAAAATCACTGCAGATGGTGACTGCAGCCATGAAATTAAAAGATGCTTGTTCCTTGGAAGAAAAGCTATGAGAAACCTAGACAGCATATTAAAAATCAGAGACATCACTTTGCTGACAAAGGCATGTATAGTCCAGTAGTCATATAACGGATTTGAGAGTTGGACCATAAAGAAGGCTGACCGCCAAAGAAGATGATTTCAAACTGTGGTGCTGGAGGAGACTCTTGAGAGGCCCTTGGACAGCAAGGAAATCAAACCTAAAGGAAATCAGTCCTGAATATTCATTGGAAGGACTGATGCTGAAGCAGAAGCTCCATTACTTTGGCCACCTGATATGAAGAGCTGACTCATCAGCAAAGACCCTATGCTGGAAAAGGATGAAGGCAGAGGGAGAAGGAGGCAACAGAGGATGAAATGGTTGGATGGCATCACCAACTAAATGGACTTGAGTCTGAGCAAACTCTAGGGGATAGTGAAGGTCAAGAAGCCTGCTATGCTGCAGTCCATGGGGTCGCAGAGAGTTGGACATTACTGAGCAACTGAATAACAACAGCAACATTTATTGAAAAATTCTTTTCCCAATTTCTTTGAGGAATCATCTCTTTAAATGTGTAAATTACAAATCTATTCCCAGAGGCATAATTCTGAGCTTTCAAGGTTAATTCCAGAAGCTTAGACATTACCACAGGATTTGAAATATGATACAATTTTCTACGATCTTACAGTGTAATTTACTTCCTTTCACTAATTAGTTTCCAACTTGCCTTGGTTATTCCATACCTTTTATTTTGTAAATAAATTCTAGAAAACTTTGGTCTGGGTATGAAACAAAATTCTATTGGAGATTTATTTAGAATTACCTTAAAATCCTACATTAATTTTGGAAAAACTGACAATTATATCTTGCTATACAATATATAGTTGTGTGTTAGTCCCACAGTAAAGTCTTCTGCTTTCTAAAATCTATTACATTTTAATATATTTGTTTTTATTTGTTCACCTATATACCTGTTTTCTAGTTCATTCTCCTTAACTTTTGAAATAGGAAAATTGATATTCTATATAAGTTAAAAAATGTAATGATTAGCTCTGTCAAATGCAGTCTATTTAATATTCAGCAGATTACTTAATCTTTTCTTAAGCTTAATTTTCTTTACATGTAAAATGGAGATTACTGTCTTACTAAACTCACTGAGGTATGAATAGTTAGAGCAATTTGGCATAGCACCTAAAAGACCTCAATAAAGATTAAGTTTTTCTATTTATTGTATTAAAAACAAAACATTCTAGTCCCAAACCACCTTCTCATTGTTAAATATATATATTAAATTCCAGTGTTACCAGCATTATGAAAAAAACTTTTCTTTCCCATTTTGAAATTATTGCATGCTAAGTTGCGTCAATCATGCCCAACTCTTTGTGACCCTTTGGACTGTAGCCTGCCAGTCTCCTCTGTCCATGGATTCTCTAGGTAAGAATACTGAAGTGGGTTGCTATGCCCTGCTTCAGGGGATCTTCCCAACCCAGGGACTGAACCCATGTCTTATTTCTCCTGTGTTGGCAGACAGGTTCTTTACCACTAGCACCACCTGGAAAGCCCTTTGATATTACTATTTGATGAACTAACTGATTTTATAAAAATAAATTACTCTGAAATTACTAAATAAAACCATTTACAATTTTATACACTATAGAGATTGACCTAATTATATATATATATATATATATATATATATATATATGTATATATATACACACATATATATTTAGCAACCATGTGTTTTATATTTGTATGTGAAGCATTTCATAATTTTTTCATACTTGATGTATGGAGTGTGCCTATCACAATTTTACTTGTTTTGTAAAGCAAATGAAAAGGCTACACACTGTTTCTATAAATATATTTTATTATATGAGAAGTATCTGAAATTTTACAATTTGAAAAAATTTCATCAGTGATTAGCATCACTCTAAATAACTTGTTAGCTTATTTTTATCTTGTTATTAACTTATTAAATTTCTTGCACTCATTAAATCAGCTTTGATAATTTGAATTTCCAGGATTCTACATTAAGAAATATTATTTGCAGGGCAGGAATGGAAGTACGGACATAGAGAATGGACTTGTGGATGCGGTGGGGGGAGGCGGAGGCGCGAGGAACTGGAGCAGCACTGACATACACACACTGCCATGTGTAAAATAGATATAGCCAGCAGGAAGCTACTGCACAGCACGGGAAATTCAGCTCGGAGCTCTGTGGTGGCCTCAAACGGAGGGTGGGGGTGGGAAGGAGACTCAAGATTGAGGGGGTATATATATACATATGGCTGATTCATGTTGTTATAGAGCAGAAACTAACACAACAGTGTAAAGCAATTGTATTCCAATAAAAAAAGTATTTCTGCAAATTTTTATTTTTAAGCTGAATATATAGCTAATTATATCTAATGAAATTATATTATCATGAATTCAAGTAGAATTTTTAAAATGGAATAAAATATATATAAAAATTGTAGAAGGGAATGGCAATCCACTCCAGTATTCTTGCCTGGAGATTCCCGTGGAACTCTAGAAGAGCCTAGCAGGGCACAGTCTATGGGGTCGCAAAGAGTCAGATTCGACACTATAATATATAAAAATATTGAATCACTGTTGTACTTCTGAAACATATAACACTGTAAATTAATAATAATTGTTTAAAATCCACATTTCAAGCAGGACAAATATCACCAAAACAAGCTAAACTGAAAAATCGAATCTAAAATACAAATTATAGGTTAGACAAAATGAGATATGATGGAAGTCTGAGATGGGAGAAGGAATACTGAATAAAAATATTTGGTAAATCTTCAACAAATGCTGTTGGGAAAAATGGATCTTTATGTGTAAGAGTGGAGAAGGAAATGGCAACCCACTCCAGTATTCTTGCATGGAAAATCCTGTGGACAGAGAAGCCTGGCAGGCTACTTACAGTCCAGAAGATCAGAAAGAGTTGGACACAACTGAAGCGACTTAACAGACACACACACACATGTAAGAGAATGAAATCTTAAGCCATACACAAAAGTTAGCTTGACAATGGATTAAAGACCTATACATAAAACTCATAACACTAAACCTCCTAGAAGGAAACACAGGGGAAAATCTTCATTAAATTGGATTTGACAATGATTTCCTGGTTATGACTCCAAAAGAACAGGAAACAAGCAAAAAATAGATAATCAGTACTACATCAACTAAAAAGCTTTTGTGAAGCAAAGGAAAAAATCAACATTGTCAGAAGGCAACTACAGAAAAGGACATAATATTTACAAATCATATATATGGGGTAAATACATATAAAGAATATATGAAGTAGTCCTACAGCACAAACAGAAAATTTAAATAATCCAGTTTAAAAAATGGGCAAAAGACTTGAACAGGCATTTCTCTAAAGATGAAGTACAAATGGTGAATAAACAAAGATAAAACTTTCAATCATCAGAGAAATGAAAATCAAAACCATAAGGATGGTGACTCACATCCACTAGGGTGGTGACTATCAAAAGATATGAAAATAATACCTGTTGGTGAAGATGTGGAGAAACTGGACCCCATGTGCACTGTTGGAGAGATTCTAAAATAGTGCAGCCACTATGAAAAACAATATGAAAGTTTCTCAAAAAATTAAAAATAGAACTGTCAAATGATCCATCAATCCCTGAGAACTTAATATGCATGCTACTGAGAGAGGCTGGAACCTGGACACTCTGCTATAGTGCTGAAATGCTTGTACCTGGACACATTTCTCCTTGAGCAACAAAATACAAAGAACCAATATAGGACTCAAAATAACTGCATAAAAGTTCAATTAGGGCAATTTCTGGGCAAAGCATAAAAAGAGACCAAAAAGCCCAACTGCCACTTCTGAAGAGCCTGGAGGAAAAGCAGGGCACTGCATATGCCCCCTGCACTCAACACCACCAGAAGGGTGGGCAAACCACTTGAGCCACTCCTCAGGTCTGACCCCTGGACACACTCCTACCTTCACTCCATGTAAGTAACAAGCTCACGTCCACTTGGGGAATGAGCAAGCAAAGGAAGCTGTTGTTTGTTCTTGCTTACCTCTGCTGCAACAGGGACCCATAAAGCCTTGCCTGAATTACTTATCTGGCCTCTAGTAGATTTCTACTGATTGAAGAAGGCCAAGAAATGTGGTAAGTATCACTACAGCATGAATAAGATTTGAGGCCATTATGCAAAGTAAAATAAGACCTCTACAAAAGAATAAACACAGTGTGACTTACTTATATGAGGTATATAAAGTAGTCAGATTCATAAGAAACAGAAAGTAAACGGTGCTTACCCTATCTGAGGGGAGAGAAAACTATTAAAGATGTTGTTTCAGTTTTGCAAGATGAAAAAGTTCTGGAGCTATGTTTCACAAAGTGTGTATATATTTACCACAGCTGAATTGTATATTTAAAAATGATTAAGGCAGCAATTCATGTTGTATGTTTTTTATCACAAAAAATGTTAGGCAAATATCTGCATATAGTTAAATGTTAACCACAAAAAACAATAATAACATCTCATTTATTTCAAGAAGAAAACAAGCTTGAAAACAAAACAAAACAATAGGATGTGACAATGTGAATCACAATCTTATTTTTAGAACCATTTAATGGCTTTGGAGAAGGATAAAGATACTAATTATATATGACTCCATTAGAAGAGTAGGCTAGTAGGAAAAGATACCAAATAACAGTATACGCATGTAAACTTTCCAAACCAGTAGAGAAAAGAAAAATGTAATGAGGGAATTTAAACCATAATTCAATACATAAGAAGGCAAAACAGAAAAAACAAAACAACTGGGACATAGAGAATGCAAAAAAGAAGCCATAATACAACAATAACCATAACAGATGTAACTACAATAAGCACTCTATTTAAAAACAAAACTTGCTCTCATGGATTCAAATAAAAAAATAAAATCGAACTATTTGCTGCCTAAAAGTGACGTACCTGAGACACATATCTTGAAAGACCAAATGTGTAAAGTAAGATAAAGATATACCAGGCAGAAACATTAATCAAAAGAAAGAAGATTTATTAATATCATAAAAAATAGAACTTTAACTAAAATATGACTAGCGATAGATTCATTATATAATGATACATTTTATCAGAAAACTAATATTGTAAGCTTATAAGTATACAGCATATAATATAGCGTAAAATATTTTAAAACTGTTGTTGTTCCTCAGTCACTAAGTCGTGTCCAACTTTTCTAATGCCAGGCTCCTCTGTCCTACTCTATCTCTCAAATTCACTAAAGTTCATGTCCATTGAGTTGATTATACTTTGTTGCTCCCTTCTCCTCCCACCTTCAATCTTTCCCAGCATCAGGTCTTTTCCAGTGAGTCACCTCTTTGCATCAGGTGGCCAAAGCATTGGGGCTTCAACTTCAACATCAGTCCTTCAATGAATATTCAAGGTTGATTTTCTTTAGGATTGATTGGTTTGATCTACTTCAGTCCAAAGGACTCTCAAGAATCTTCTCTGACACCAAAATTCAAAAGCATCAATTCTTTGATGCTAAGCCTTCTTTAAGGACCAACTCTCACATCCTTACATGACTACTGGAAAAACCACAGTTTTGACTCAACCGACCTCTGTGGCAAAGTAATGTCTCTGATTTTTAATATGCTATCTAGGTTTCTGACAGCGTTCCTTCCAAGGAGCAAGTGTGTTTTAATTTCATGGCTGCAGGCACCATTCACAGTGATTATGGAGAATAAGAAAATGAAATCTGTCACCGTTTCCACTTTTTCCCCTTCTATTTGCCATGAAGGGATGGGACTAGATGCCATGATCTTAGTTTTTTAAATGTTGATTTTCAATCCAACTTTTTCACTCTGCTCTTTTATCTTCATCAAGAGGATCTTTGGTTCCTCTTCACTTTCTGCCATTAGTGCAACATCTGACTATCTGAGCTTGTTGATATTTCTGCCAGTAATCTTGATTCCAGTCTGTGAGTGATCCAGTCCAGCATTTTGCATGATGTATTCTACATAGAAGTTAAACAAGGAGAACCAAAATATACATCCTTGTATATTGTACTCCTTTCCCAATTTTGAAACAGTCCATTGTTCCACATCCAGGTCAAACAGTTACAGTTTCTTGACCCTCATACAGGTTTCTCAGGAGACAGGTAAGGGGGGTATGATACTCCTATCTCTTGAAGAATTTTCCACAGTTTCTTGCAACCCAGTTAGTTAAAGGCTTTAGCATAGTCGATGAAGCAGAAGTTGATGTTTTTTTGGAACTCCCTTGTCTTCTCCATCATCCAAAAAGTGTTGGCAATTTGATCATTGGTTTCTCTGCCTCTTCAAAATCCAGCTTGTACATCTGGACGTTCTTAGTTCATGTTCTGCTGAAGCCTTATTGTTGTTCAATCACTGTCATGTCTGATTCTTTGTAACTCCATGAATTATAGCACCACAAGCTTCTCTGTCCTTCACTATCTCTCAGAGTTTGCTCAGATCCATGGCCATTGAGTCAGTGATGCTGTCTAACTATCTCATCCTCTGCCACCCTCTTCTCCTTTTGCCTTCAATCTTTCCCAGCATCAAGATTTTTTCCAATGAGTTGTCTCTTCCCATCAGATGGCTAAAGTATTGGAGCTTCAACTTTAGCATCAGTCCTTCCAGGGAATATTCAGGGTTGATTTCCCTTAGGATTGACTGGTTCAATCTCCTTCAGTCCAAGGGTCTCTCAAGAGTCTTCTCCAGCACCACTGTTTGAAAGCATCTTCTTTGGTGCTCAGTCTGCTTTATGGTCCAAATCTCACATGTTAACATGACTACTGGAAAAACCAGAGCTTTGACTACATGGACTTTGTTGGCAAAGTGAAGTCTCAGCTTTTTAAAGGCTGCCTAGTTTTGTCATAGCTTTCCTTCCAAAGAATAAGCATCTTTTAATTTCATGGCTGCCGTCACCATCTGCAGTGATTTTGGAGCCAAAGAAAATGAAATTGATCTCTATTTCCACCCCTTCCATTAGCTATGAAGTAATAGGAACAGATGCCATGATCTGAGTTTTTTGAATGCTGACTTTCAAGTCATCTTTTTCACTCTCCTCTTTCACTCTCATCAAGAGGATCTTTAGTTCCTCTTCACTTTCTGCCACTAGAGTGATATCATCTGTGTACCTGAGGTTGCTGATATTTCTGCCAGCAATCTTGATTCATCAAGCCCAGCATTTCATATGACGTACCTGATGTGAAGAGTTGACTCATTAGAAAAGACCGTGATTCTGAGAAAGACTGAAAGCAGGAGAAGAGGACAACAGATGACAAAATGGTTGAATGGCATCATCGATTCAATGGACATGAGTTTGAGCAAGCTCCAGGAGACGATGAAGGACAGGGAAGCCTGGCGTGATGCAGTTCATGGGGTCACAAAAAGACATGACTGAGCAACTGAACAACAACTCTACATAGATGTTAAATTAGCAGGGTAACAATATATACATCTTTGTTGTATTCCTTTCCCAATTTGGAACCAGTCTGATGTTCCGTGTATGGTTGTAATGTTGCTTCTTGTCTTGCATATAGGTTCCTCAAGAGGCAGGTAAGGTGGTATGGTATTCCCATGTCTTTATGAATTTTCCACAGTTTGTTGTGATCCGCATAGTCAAAGGCTTTGGAGCAGTCAATGAAGCTGAAATAGATGTTTTTCTGGAATTCCCTTAGTTTTCCTATGATCCAATGTATGTTGGCAAGTTGATCTCTGGTTCCTCTGCCTTTTCTAAATTCAGCTTGTATATCTGGAAGTTCTCAGGTCACATACTATTGAAACCTAGCTTGAAGGATTTTGAGCATAATCTTGCTAGCATGTGAAATACAGGCAAAAGCATGGCAGTCTGAACATTCTTTGGCACTGGGCTTCTTTGCTTTTAGAATGAAAACTGACCTTTTCCAGTCTGTGGATACTGCTGAGTTTTCCAAATTTGCTGACATATTGAACACAGCACTTAAACAGCATCGTCTTTTAGGACTAAAAATAGCTCAGCTAGAATTCTGTCATCCCAACTAGCTTTGTTTGTACTAATGCTTCTTGAGGTGAGTGACCACGTTATCACGGTTATCCGGGTCATTAAGACATTTCTCATAGAGTTTTTCTAATGATTCTTGATACTTTTCTGTTTCTGTCAGGTCTTCACTATTTCTGTTATCATGCCCATCTTTGCATGATATATTCCCTTGATATCTCCAATTTTCTTGAAGAGATCTTAGTGTTTTCCATTCTATTGTTTTCCTCTATTTCTCTGCATTTTTCATTTACAAAGGCCTTCTTATCTTTCCTTGCTATTCTCTGGAACCCTGCATTCAGTTTAGAGTATCTTTCCTTTGCTCCCTTGCCTCTTGCTTCTCTTCCTTTCTCAGCTACTTACAAATGCAGAGCCTTCTCAGAACATTTTGCCCTCATTCATTTTTCTTTTGGTGGTTTAGGTCACTGCCTCCTGTACAATGACACCAACCACTGTCCTTAGTTCTTCAGATACTCTCTACCAGATCTAATCTCTTGAAACTATTCATCACCTGCACTGTATAATAAAAGGGATTTGATTAGGTCATACCTAAATGGTCTAGTGGCTTTCCCTACTTTCTCAGATGGTAAAGAATCCACCTGCAATGCAAGTGACTCGGGTTCAATCCCTGGGTCAGAAAGATCCCCTGGAGAAGAGAATGGCAACCCACTCCAGGATTCTTGCTTGGAAAATCCCAGGGACAGAGGAGCCTGGTGGGCTATGGTCCACGGGGTCGCAAAGAGTTGGACACGACTGAATGACTGACCCTTTGCAATAAGGAGCTTATCATCTGAACCATGGTCATCTCCAGGCCTTGTTTTTACTCTCTGTGTAGAGTTTCTCCATCTTTGGCTACAAAGAACATAATCAATCTGATTTCAGTGTTTACCATCTGGTGATGTCCAAACAAATGGAGATTATTCTGTCGTGTTTAAGGATGCATCCAAGTACTGCATTTTGGACTCTTTTGTTGACCATGAGGGCTCTTCCATTTCTTCTAATGGATTCTTGCCCACAGTAGTAGATATAATAGTCATCTGAATTAAATTTGCCCATTCCCATCAATTTTAGTTCACTGACTCCTAAGAGGATAGTGCCATCTCCTGCTTGACCACGTCTAACTTATCTTGATTCATAGACCTAACATGCCAGGTTCCTATGCAATATTGCTTTTTACAGCACTCGACTTCACTTTCACCACCAGACACACCCACACCTGAACGTTATTTGCGTTTGGTCCAGCTGCTGCATTCTTACTGGAGCTATTTGTAATGGCCTTCTGCTTTTCCCCAGTAGCATACTGGATACCTTCTGACCTAGAGGGCTCATCTTGTGGAGTCATATCTTCTTGCCATTTCATACTGTCCATGGGGTTCTCCAGGCAATAATACTAGAGTGGGTTGTCATTTCCTTCTCCAGTGGACAATGTTTTGTCAGTCTTCATTATTATCCATCCATTTCAGGTGGCCCCACACAGAATGGCCTATAGCTTCATTGAGTTACACAAGCCCCTTTACCATGACAAGACTGTAATCCATGGAGAGGAAAATTCTAAGATGTATTTGACACATTTGTGACCACCTCCTCTGTTCACAGGATTTTCCATTAAGAATACAGGAGTGGGTTTCTCTTTCCTTCTCCAGGATCCTGATCCCGGGATCGAATCCATGTCTGCACTGCAGACATCCTGCATTACAGGCAGATAGTTTACCACTGTGCCACCCAGGATTCCCATTAAATCTGTAATAAATCTAGTAAAAGTGGAAAATAATATTCTAATATGTTAAAATGTATCTTTCTACTATTTGATAGTTGAAGCAGTCAAAAGCAATACTATAGAGAATATACAAATAGAATAAAAAGATTATTGTGAATGTAGAAAAGATTGTACCTAACCATTGCATAAAACACATTTTCAAGCAAAGATTTTTTGTGTTTTAATTATTATTGGTCAATTCCAAGTTCATACTGTCAGCCTCAATCTATTTCAAACACTGACTTCATACAGACTACAGTCTTTCTTCAAAAAGTGATTAAAGAGAAATTGATAAGAAAAGGAAGACTGGGAAACAACATATGTTTGTGAATAAAAAATACATTACTAAAAATATGTGAGTTTAGAAGAAATGATAAAGATGCAGCAGCTGATTAAAATTGAAAACTAAAAATACTATGTGTCAAGCTGATGAAATTCAGACAAAGTAGCTCTCAAAAGAAAAATTTATATCCTTAAGTATTTGTATTGTAAAAGAAAAGGTGCTTGAAATTAAAGCATTAAGCTTACAACCAAAGCAGTAAAAGTAATCTATTAATCTCTAGATTTAATGCAATCTCTATCAAACATCTATGACATTTTCCCAGAGAAGTAGAATAAATAATCCCATAATTATATAGGACCACAAAAGACCCCAAATTGCCAAAGCAATCGAGAAAAAACAACAAAGTTAAATATATCACAGTCCCAGACTTCAGACTAGATACAAAGCTACAGTAATCAAAACTAGTATCTGTTGCATTGGCACAACAGATATATAGAACAATGCAAGAGACTGGAGAGCCCAGAAATAAAACCACATATTTAAAGGTCAGTTAGTCTACAACAAAGGAAGCGTGAATATGCAATGGAGAAAAAACAGCGTTTTCAATAAATGGTGCTAAGAAAACAAGACAGCTACATTTAAAAGAATGGATTTAGAACACTTCCTCACACCATATACAAAAAGGAGTTCAAAATGTATTAAAGATTTAAATGAAAGGGCTGAAATCATAAAAGTCCTAGAGGAAAACATAGGCCAAGCACTCTTTTGACATATATAATAGCGTTATTTTTTGGTCTGTTTCCTAAGGCAAAGGAAATAAAACAAAAGTAAACAAATGAGACCTAACTAAACTTAAAAGCTTTTCCACAGGAAAGGAAATAATCAAGAAAGCGGACAACCTACTGAATGAATATTTGCAAGTGGTACTGCCAGCAAGGGGTTAATATTCAAAATATATAAATAGATCAAAACAAAAAGGCAATACAATCAAAAAATGGACAGAATCTTTTGACATATTTTTCCAAAAAAGATACACAGATACAGCAAACAGGCACAAGAAAGGATGCTCAATATCACTAATTATTTGAGAAATGAAAATTAAAACTGAGATATCATCTCACACCTGTGAAAACGGCTATAGTCAAAAAGTCTACAAATAGCAAATGTTGGAGAGGATGTGTGAATAGAGAATCCTTTTACACTGATGTGTGCATGCATGCCTGCTCAGCCGTTACAGTCATGGCCAACTCTCTGTGACCCAAGGGACCATAGCCCTCCGGCACCTCTCTTCATGGGATTCTACAGGCAAGAAGACTTGAGTGGGTTGCCATGCTCTCCTCCAGGGGATTTTCCCCACCCATGGATCGAACCTGCATCTCCTGCACCACAAGGGGATTCTTTACCACTGAGCCAGCAGGAAAGCAACCTACACTGTGGGTGGGAATGTAAATTGGTGCAGCCACTCTATAAAACACTAGGGAGTTTCCTCAAAAAACTAAAAATAGGACTATCATATGGTCCAACAATTCCACCCCTGAGTATATATCTGGAAAAATGAAAACACTAATTTGAAAGGACACATGCACCTCAATGTTCATAACAGCACTATTTATAATAGCCAAGATACAGCAGCAACCCAAGTGCTAATCAACAGATGAATGGATATAGAAGATGTGCCATATATATGAATATTACTCAGCCATAAAAAGAATGAAATTCTTCCATTTGTAGCAACATGGATGGACATAGAGAATGCTATGCTTAGTGAAGCAAAGTCAGAGAGAAAGATACTGTATGAAATCACTTCTTCATGGAATCTAAAAAATAATACAAATTAATGTATACACAAAAACAGAAACATACTCACAGATAAAGAAAATAAACTTGTGCTTACCAAAGGAGAGAGGGAAAGGAAGAAAGACAAATTAGGGGTATAGGATTTAAAGATAAAAACTATCACATATAAAAGAAAGCAAAAATGGTATACTGTACAGCATAAAGAATGGTAGCCATTACATTTTAATAATTTTAAGGGAGTGTAATCTGCAAAAATACTGTATGCTGTACACCTAAAACTAATATAAAATTGTAAATCTACAATAACTCAAAAAAATGAATAAAAAGCAAAGAAGTAAAGAAAATCAGAATGAACATAAACGTTAAATGAAAGAAAATAATAAAAATATAAGAAAGAAAGATAAGTATGTTTCGTTCACCATTTGTAACAATAAATTTGCTTATCATTGTAAACAATATTAAAAATGTATTAGAAAAAATGATAGATTTGTTTATTTTTTCCTATTTTGCAACATTTTGGAAAATACCATTTTATTAGTAATCCTGCATATAAGAAAAGTAGATAAACTTTAAATGCCAATGTTATGGGTACTGCAATTAGATAGGAGAACCTTTTTCCAGATATAATCTTGCTCGTACTAACTGATTTAATTTGATTAACCTCATTCCAAAGTTTTCCATATTCTATAATGCTTTGTTTTAAAAAATCATGTATATTGCAATAACATGGATGGATCTAGAGATTGTCATACTGAGTGAAGTAAGTCAGACAGAGACAGACAATTATCATACAACGTGGCTTATACGTAGACTCTAATCTGAATATAATTTATTTAAATTTATTTGAATTAATTCAGATGACCATTTATTTCTACTACTGTGTACAAGAATCCCCTAGAAGAAATGGAGAAGCCCTCACAGTCAACAAAAGAGTCTTGGTGCAATCTCAAAAATGACAGAATGATCTCGGTTCATTTTCAAGGCAAACCATTCAACATGATAGTGATCCAAGTCCAGGCCCCAATCACTAACGCCGAAGAAACTGACATTGACCAGTTCTGTGAAGACCTACAAGACCTTCTAGAGTGAACACCAACAAAAGATGTCCTTTTCATCATAGGGGACTGGAATGCAAAAGTAGGAAGTCAAGAGATACCTGGAATACCTGGTAAGTTTGGCCTTGAAGTACAAAATAAAGCAAGGCAGAGGCTAGCAGAGTTTTGTCAAGAGAATGCACTGGTCACAGCAGACACCCTTTTCCAACATGACAAGAGACAACTCTACACATGGACATCATCAGATGGTCAATACTGAAATCAGGTTGATTACATTGTTTGAAACCGAAGATGGAGACGCTCTAGAGAGTCAGCAAAAACAAGACTTGGAGCTGACTGTGGCTCAGATCATGAGGTCCTCACTACAAAATTCAGCCTTAAATTGAAGAAAGTAGGGAAAATTGTTAGGCCATTCAGGTATGACCTAAATCAAACCCCTTATGATTATACAGTGGAGGTGATGAACAGATTTAAAGGATTAGATCTGGTAGACAGAGTGCCTAAAGAACTATAGATGGAGGTTCATAACATTGTAAAGGAGGTGGTGACCAAAACCATCCCAAAGAAAAAGAAATGCATGAAGGAAAAGTGATATGAGGAGGCTTTACACACAGCTGAGGAAAGAAGAGAAGGGAAAGGCAAGGGAGAAAGGGAAAGATATACCCAGTTGAATGCAGAGTTCCAGAGAATAGCAAGGAGAGATAAGAAAGTCTTCTTAAGTGAACAATGAAAAGAAATAGAGGAAAACAGTAGAATGGGAATGACTAGAAATCTCTTCAAGAAAATTGTAGATATCAAGGGAATATTTCATGCAAGGATGGACAGAAGCAGTAGGGACTGAACTGAAGTAGAAGAGATTAAGAAGTGGCAAGAATATACAGAAGAGCTATACCAAAAAAGTCTTACTGACCCAGTAACCATGATGGTGTAGTCATTCACCCAGAGCCAACTATCTTGGTGTGTGAATTCAAATGGGATTTAGGAAGCATTACTACAAACAAAGCTAGTGGAGGTGATGGAATTCCAGGGGAGATATTTCAAATCCTAAAAGATGGTTAATTTGGTTAAAGTGTTGCACTTAACACGTCAGCAAATCTGGAAAACTCAAGGGCCACAGGACTGGAAAAGGTCAGTTTTAATTTCGGTCTCAAAGAAGGGCAATGCCAAAGAATGTTCACTACTGTACAATTGTGCTCATTGCACATGCTAGCAAGGTTAAGATCAAAATCCTTCAAACTAGGCTTCAGCAGTACCTGAGCCGAGAATGCCCAGATGTATAATTTGGGTTTAGAAAAGGCAGAGGAAACACAGACCAAATTGTCAACACTCTCTGGATCATAAAGAAAGTAAGGGAATTCCAGAAAAACATCTACTTCTGCTTCATTGACTACTCTAAAGCCTATGATTGTGTGGATCACAACAAACTGTGGGAAATTTTAAAGGGATGGGGAATACCAGACCACCTTACTGGTCTGCTAAGAAACTTGTATGTAGGTCAAGTTCATATCCATTGAGTCAGTGATGCTATCTAACCATCTCATTGTATGCCACCCTCCTCTCCTTTTACCTTCAATCTTTCCCAGCATAAGGGTCTTTTCCAGTGAGAGAGTTATTCCTATCAGGTAGCCAAAGCATTAGAACTTCAGCTTCAACAACAGTCCTTTCAATGAATATTTAGGGTTGATTTCTTTTAGGATTGACCGGTTTAATCTACACGAAATCCAAGGAACTCTCAAGTCTTCTCCAGCACCACAATTTGAAAGTGTCAATTCTTCAGGCTTCAGCCTTCTTTTCTTTGTTTCTTTGGTCCAATTCCCACATCCATTCATGACTACTGAAAAAACCATAGCTTTCACTATGTGGACCTTTGTCAGCAAATTGATGTCTTTGTTTTTTAATATGCTATCTAGGTTTGTCATAGCTTTTCTTTCAAGCAGCAAGTGTCTTTTAATTTCATGGTTGCAGTCACCATGCCCAGTGATTTTGAAGTCCAAGAAAATATGCAGAGTACATCATGTACAATACCACACTGGGTGAATCACAAGCTGCAATCAAGATTGCTGGGAGAAATATCAACAACCTCAGATATACAGATAATACCATTCTAATTGCAGAAAGGAAGAGGAATTAAAGATCCTCTTGATGAGAGCGAAAGAGGAAAGTGAAAAGCCTAGCTTAAAACTAAACATTCAAAAACCTTGGATCATGGCATCCAGTGCCATCGCTTCCAGGTAAATAGAAGGGGAAAACAGTGACAAATTTTATTTTCCTGAGCTCCAAAATCACTGTGGGCAGTGACGACTGCAGCCATGAAATCAAAAGACACTGAAATCAAAAGGACTGATGCTGAAGCTGAAGCTCCAATACTTAGGCCACCTGATGTGAAGAATTAATTCATTGGAAAAGACCCTGATGCTGGGAAAGATTGAAAGCAGGAGGAGAAGGGGACGATAGAGGATGAGAAGGTTTGATGGCATCACTGACTCAATGGACATGAGTTTGAGCAAGCTCTGGGAATTGGTGATGGACAGGGAAGCCTGGCGTGCTGTAGTCCATTGGGTCACAAAGAGTTGGACATGGGTGAGCGACTGAACTGAATCTGAGAGGTAAGGGAGGAGGGATAAATTGGGAGATTAGGAATGACATACTGAAGCGACTTAGCAGCAGCAGCAGGACACACATTTCTATGTATAAATAGATAACTAGTATGGACCTACTGTATTGCACAGGAAGCTCAATACTCTGTAATGTCCTATTAGGGAAAAGAACTTAAAATAGAGTGGAGATATATATATATATATATATATATATATGTATGTATAACAGATTGCCTTTGCTATGTATCTGAAACTAACACAACATTGTAAATCAAACAGACTCCAAAAAAATTAAGGAAAAAGAACAAATAGAAAGGATGAAAAAAATTATGTAGAGTTTTAACTTTATCTGAAGCTATATTTACTTTTATATCTTACTCTTCAGTATGTTTTTAAGGACAGACAAAGGATGAGATGTTTGGATGGCATCACCAACTCAATGGGCATGAGTTTGAGTAAGCTCCAAGAGTTGGTAATGAACAGAGAGGCCTGGAGTGCTGCAGTCCATGGGGTCACAAAGAGTAGGGCACGACTGAGCAACTGAACTGAACTGAATGATTTTCACAATATATTTTCAAGGGCTTATTCAAAGACTATAAGTAGAAGTTGATGAACACCTATAACTATGTTACAACATAGACTCATAATTCTTAAATTAAAAATAACTTTATAAAGAATAACATGTGCATTCATGTACTACAAGTATTTTATAACTTTTTATGTGTAAAATCTATTTATGCACACAAAAGTTTCATTTAATTTTCATTGTAAGAACAAACTTGTTGTTACCAAAAGGGAGAGAGAAGGGAGAATGAACAAATTATGGTATGGGATTAAAACATAAAAACTACTATGTATAAAGTTTAATAAACAAATAGGTATATTGTATAACACAGAGAATGAAAGTAATATCCTGCACAACTCCATACCCATTATACTCATAATACCACTCAATTATCAGGGATACAGATTTTTCCTTAACTGCATTTTCATTTTCACTGAAACTAAAGTGTGTTTGAGTCATTCCAGATGAATTAGTGAAAAACAAAGGACAAAAATCATTTAACAACGTTTAAAAAGCAATCATTAAAATCTTGGTCAGGAAAGATGTTTAAGAAAGAATCTAGAAATTAACTTATTTATTTATTTCACTTCTCAGTAATTTAAAATTCTGTAACAAACAATCTGCTAAAGGGAAGTTTACATCTTCCTTTTTAATCCTTATATGTATAATTTCATTTTCTTCCCTTAATGTGCTACAACTTCTACCAAACCTTTTTTAAAAAGGGTTGGGGAAACTGGTGGACACACTTGATTTTTTACCTATTTCAAAAGAAATATTTTCAGAATGTCACCAATAATAATGGTGAACAGGAAAGTGAAAGTCAATCAGTCGTGTCCAACTTTTTGTTACCCAAGGACTGTAACCTGCCAGGCTCTTCTGTCCATGGAATTCTCTAGGCAAGAGCACTGGGGTGAGTAGCCCTTCCCTTCTCCATGGGATCTTACCAATCCAGGGATCCAACCCAGGTCTCCTGCATTGCCGGCAAATTCTTTATCATCTGAACCACCAGGAAAGCCCAATGACAATGGTACTTGCACTAGCTTTTGTTGATTTTCTTAATAAAATTAATGAAATATTTTTATTTTCCTAATTTGCTCAGGGTTTGTTGTTGCTGTTAAATCACTAATAGATCTTTTTCTTGATTTAACTGAGATACTCATTTAATGGTGCTTATATGTATGTACACATACATGTAAACACAAACATATATATATATATATATATGATATATAATACATATATACACATATCCATGCATATATTTGCTTTTGAGATATATAGTAATAGTAATATACTTTATATGGTACTTATATAATTATAGATAGATACGTATATACATATACATGCGTAGATATTTGCATTTGTTTTGGTAATGTGGGGAGGATTTTACATACATATTCAAATGTGAGTCTGGGTTAAAATTTTCCTTTCTTACACTGTTTTTTCATCAGGATGGCTATCAGGTTTTGCTAACTAAATAAATTGTTGTTGGTGTTTAGTGACTAAGTCATGCCTTACTTTTTTGTAAACCCATGAACGGTAGCCCTCCAGGCTCCTCTGCCCAAGGGATTTTCCAGGCAAGAATCTTGGAGTGGGTTGCCATTTCCTTCTCCAAGGGATCTTCCTGACCCAGGAATCAAAACCACATCTTCTGCATTACAGGTGGATTCTTTACCATTGAGCCACACTGGAAACCCTAACCATATAAACAGTAGAGTGTAATTTTTATTTTATTCTCTGGAAGACTTTATGTAAGACCATATTTATTTCTTACTGGGTTGTTGGGTAGAACTTACTCATGAAACCATCTAGCCTGGGTTTTCATTGTCAAAAATTTTTTTGACTAATAATTCAAATAAACAGTAATTTGATTTCTCTATTGGTTATAGAAACATTCAAATTTTTAAATTTCTTCTTGAATAAGAGCTGACTAAGTAATATTTTGTAGTAATTTTCCCATTTCATTTACATTTTCAAAGTTATTGGCATAATATTCAAAATGTTTCTTTGGTGTCTAAAGCATCTATGGTTATAATAATCATTTTATGCTAATTATTAGATAATTGTGCTTTCTCTGTTATTCTTTTTTCTTGATCTCTTCTCATCCATTTCTCTATTTTCTAAATTGTTTCAAAGTACCAACATTGTCCATATTTTGTACCATATAGTTTCATGTTTTTAAATTTATTTTTTATTTCTTCCTTTATGTACTATTCCATTTATTTTATTGCTCCTTTTTCTAGCATCTTTATATGGATATCTATCTCTTTAGTTTGGAGTATTTTTTATTTCCTAATATGAGTATATAAGTTTCTGAATTTCCTTCTAAATATGCTTTACATGTATTTTACAGACTTGGAATTCTCAGTACTTTTGTTATAATTGAAAATGATTTCTAATTTTTATCACAATTTCTTCTTGAATGAATGGGATAGTTGATATATATTTCCCAGTTTTAATATGTGTGGGATTTTTCTAGTTATCTTTCTGATACTGATTTTTAACTTAATTCCATTGTATCTGAGAACATAATTTGTATTATGTCAACCCTTTTAGATCATTTACTAATTCTTTTAAAATTATCTCTTTCAAAAAATTCCTGGAGCTTGCATAATACCCATCATAAGTTTTCTGAGCTATTCAATTAATCAAATAAGAATGCAAAACAAAGTAAAATATATTTGAAAGAAGAGGAACCTTTGCATTTAAAACTGAAAGAGAGAGAACCCTTGATGGGATAAACCACCTTCTCTCCTGGGGTCACAGAGACTCTCCAGATGCAGTGTGTATAAGACGGATAGCCATTTGGAAATCCTGGGGAGGACAGATTGCCATTGGATTCTTGCAGGGTTTCTCCACATGCTGAAAGAAAGAAAAAACAACATATGTTTGATTTTTTTTAATGAAAAAGATAAAATTATCCATTATTTTTTATAAAAGACACTTGCTTCATAAATGAATCTTGAGTCTTTTGGTGTTAGACAAGGATATATATTTGTATTTTATAAAACACTTTTCCTTTATAAGTAATTTTTTTAAAATGTCTTTCTTACTAGAATTTCAGTATACTTAAAGGGATTGCTATAGCTAAACATATAACAAGATTATGAAATAAATAACCTGAAGAACCATAAAATTTTTCCTCATGGAAACATTTCTCATTCATTCCCAAGGAGCAAATAGCCAACTTATACATCACCTATACTCAGTTTGAATCCAGTGGGTATCTATTCGATGTGATTCTGGGACTCCATGAAACATTCTATTATTATATTTGGTGTAGAGGGAAGTTAATTTTAATAATGAGTACTGTATCAAAGTTGGGAAAAAGAAAATTTAAATAATAATGAATAAATAGTCAATAAAAGTGGTACCAAAATGACACACAATGATTTTTTTTTTCAAAATAAACTGGAATAAGTTGAAACATAAAACATTATGGAAGACAGATTTTCCAATGAGATATAGATATTTATTTATTCTCTGTTTTCTGCCTATTATAAGTAGAAATTTCTGGGAAAGCAATTTTATTTTCCTTTTACTACCCCTATCTACTGGAGAATCCCATGGAGAGGTGCCTGGCAGTCTACAGTCCATGGGGTCATAAGAGTTGGACACAACTTAGTGACTAAACAACCAAACAACCAACAGCCCCTATCTCACTTCTTGGTAGTAATTACCAGTCATCTGATGTAGCAAACAGTCAACTGTACAGCCTCAAGATCTGTATGACTAGTATCTATAGGCCAATTCAACAAAGGCAAGATCAGATGATAATTAGCTCACTGGTTCAGCCAAGGTTTGTAGTCAGAAGCATTCTACAATGGACTGTCTTGTTGCTTTTGCAAGACATGATCTGAGTTAAATGAATCTAAGCTGATTTAAGTACCCTTAATTCATGAAGAATTCCTATACAGCAGTTAGTTTATATAAATATTTATATAAAGATGTTAATAACTTTAAGTTAACAGTTTGAAAGAATAACTCCTTCCTTCTGAAGAAAACTGAGATAAAACCTGATATATTACCATATTATAGAGCCAGCAGGTGAACTCTAGCAGATGAACTCTTGTCTCATCAAACCAATACATTATAAATGGTTCTGCATATCTTGATTTAAATGAAGAAACAAAAATAATAGCTTGGAAAACATAAAATAGACATGTAAAAAGAGTTGTATATGATATAAATATTTATGCAGCCATGAAATTAAAAGACGCTTGCTCCTTGGAAGAAAAGCAGTGACAAACCTAGACAGTGTATTAAAAAACAGAGACATTAACTACAAAGGTCCGCATAGTCAAAGCTATGGTTTTTCCCATAGTCATGTACGGATATGAGAGCTGGAACAATAAAAAAGGCTGAGCACTTAAGAACTGATGCCTTTGAACTGTCATGAGGGAGAAGACTCTTGAGAGTCCCTTGGACAGAAAGGAGATCCAACCAGTCAATCCTAAAGGAAATCACCCTGAATACTCTTTGGAAGGACTGATGCTGAAGCTGAAGCTCCAATAGTTTGGCCACCTGTTGCGAAGAACTGACGCATTGGGAAAGACCCTGATGCTGGGAAAGATTGAAGGCAGAAGGAGAAGGGGATGACAGAGGATGAGATTCTTGGATGGCCTCACAGACTCAATGGACATGAGTTTGAGCAAACTTCAGGAGATGGTTTAGGACAAGGGAAGCCTGGTATGCTGCAGTTCATGTGGTCACAAAGAGTTGGACATGACTGAGAGGCTGAATAACAACAACAAATAATGCTTGTACAACAAAATAAATTTAAAATAAGAGCAAGCAATATTTATTCTGATAAACAGGCAGATAAAAGCAACTTGAGAATAAAAGAAAAATGCTAAAGGTAAAAAATATGTAATCAACACTTTCCATGAATCATCTAAGGATACTTGATAAATATGACATTATAAGACCCCTTAGAAAAATGAAAATTTGTGAAGATTTATTAATGCAACTGATGTGTTTCTAATTATGATCAGTTTAGGTGCTAAATAGCCATTGGGGAATTGAGTGTGTTTCAATGAAAATACCTATAATTTATAGCAGTTTAAAAATAAATTCTGTAATTCTAAGCTACATAGAATGTTGGTACTGGATTTCCTCAAGTGGAATTAAAACAATTAACTCACACATGTAAACAAACTATTATACTGATAAAACAATAAAACAGCTCTCTGAAATTCAAAAAAAAAAAAGAATATAGTTCAAACATCTAATAAATGTATCACATAGCACCTACTTATAATGCAAGAACTGTGGACACCAATTGCCAAGTTGTAATCATTTGTGCATTTCCCTCAGTGCGTGTGGCTATCCCAGGCTACCTGATTCCTATTTCAGAAGATTTTCATAAATTTCCCTGGGCATTTGTTGATTCATGTCCAGGTATAAAAACTAATTTTATAATTAAAACAACTAAAGGAAAATTAGCATGGAAATGATGGCACCACTAAGTTAAATACATAGTCTCCTCATTTACACAGAAATCTATTTAGTATATGGATGATAAGAGAGAAATTTGACTCACGGCATAATCCCTTGTTATGTCATACAAGCAAGTCTCAAAACCTTCAACTTCAGTTTTCTGTTCTTTAAAGTGGCTCTTATTAATATGTATTTCATAAAGTTGTTTTGTAGGGGTCAAGTATTGTTATGCCCAAAGCCCTCTATTTAACACTTAAGATACCTCTGACACAGGTAGGAAAACTGTGGGTGTAACTTTTACAATGTATCTTTGAGCTAAAAAAACCCCAGTCTTATCTAAGAGAAAAAAAAGCATAAATATACAAAGAAAAATTATCATCAGTCTCCTAATAAAAATCATTCTAAAGTAAAACAATTCACAAATTGAATTTTCATCTCTCTAGGCAGATGACATGATCTTATATGTACAAAATCATAAAGATTCCACAGACAAAAAAAAATACTGTTAGAAGTAATAAAGAGAATATACAAAATTATAGAATACAAAATCAACACACAAAGTTCAGTTGTATATCCATTAACTATCAATGAACAACATGAAAATGAAATTAAGAAAATAACTCTGTTTATAAGAAACCCCCCTCAGTAATAAAATATTTAGGAATGAAAGAGGCAAAATAAACTTGAGGCAAAAGACATGAACATTGAAGACTATAAAACATTGATAAAAGAAATGTAAAGGACACAAAGATGTTTTCATGGATTGGAAAACTTAATACTGTTAAAATATTATCTATCCTAGTCAAAGCATGGATAAATTTCTAAAATTCAGTGCAATCATTATCAAATTCCCAGTGGCATATTTTTGTAGAAATGGGAGGAAAAGTCTTAAAATTCATATAGAATCACAAATCCTAAATAGCCAAAACAATCCTGAGTTGGGGGGGGGGCGGAGAGGGGAAACAGAGCTGGAAGCCTCATTCTTCTTAACCTCAAAACATACTACATATCTACAGTAATTAAAAGTATGATACTGGCATAAGAGAGGCATATAGACCAATGGGACAGAATAAAGAGTCAAAAATAAACCCACACCTAAACAGTAAAATGGGATCTTTGACAAGGGTGCTAAGACTTTTCAATGGTGAAAAGATAGGCTCTTCCATAAATGGTGTTAGGGAAACTAGATATACACATACAAGAGAATAAAATCAAACCCGTTTTTTCACTATCCTCAAAAATCAACTCAAAGTGGATTAAAGACCTAAAAGTAAGACCCCAGTTTGTAAAATTCCCAGAAGAAAAACATAGGTGAAAAACATCATAACAGAGGTCTTGGCAATGATTGCTTAGATATGAAACCAAAAGCACAGGTAATAAGAGTAAAAATGGACAAGGGGGACAACAGCAAGCTAAACAACTTCTGTGTAGCAAAGGAAAGAATCAAAGAAATCTTTGGAATGGAACATTTGCAAATCATGCATCTCATAAGGGGTTATATCCAAAACACAGAAGGAACTTTGCGAACAAACAACAAAACAAACCCCAAGTTACCAAACTTTAAAATGGCAAATGACTTGAATAGACATTTCTCCACAGAAGACATACAAATGGCCAATAGATACATGAAAAAAGTGCTCAATGTCACTAATCATCAGAGAAAGGAAAATCAAAACCACAATGAGATATCACCTCACAATGGCTGGTTGGCCATTATCAAAGAAACAGAAATAGCAAGTGTTGGTGAGGATATAGAGAACCACTTTACACTGCTGTTAGGAATGCAAAATGGTGCAGCCACCATGGAAAACAATGTGGAGTTTCCTCAGAAATAATAAATAGAGCTACCAAATTATACCCAACTCTGCTTCTGGGTATTGATGCAAAACAATTGAGAACAAAGTCTTGAAGAAATATGTACACTCACATATTCATTGAGTATTACTGACAGCAGCCATAGAAACAAACTGTCTTATCATTGGATGAATGAATAAATAAAACATGGTATATGCATACAATGGAATATTATTCAACCTTCAAACAGAAAGAAATTTGTCATGTGCTACAACAGGGATGAACCTTGGGGACATAATTCTAGTGAAATAGGCTAGGCATAAACAAAAAGACAAATATCTCATGAGATTTCTAAAGAGATCTGCTGTATACCAATGTGTATATAATTGACAGCACTGTACTGTACAATAAAATTTTTTAATAGGACATACGTTATATGTGTTTCATCAAAATTTAAAAATAATAATAAAGAGTAAACTTCTAAATATTTTATGATCCATCTCACTTTTGCAACAGATGGTTCTCATGTATGCTTTACCTTCCAAGATAGAAAATTGTTTTTGAATTGTATAAATGCTTCCTGGATTGTGTGTGGCAGAGAAATTATTACTGATTTACAGTTGTTTGTATTCCCATCTACAGATATTTTTTGTGGCAAATGTCTGTAATATCCAACAGATATCAAAAATTGAGAATAACTTTTCAATAGTCTTAAAGAATATCTTTATAATGTTACTAACTCAAAAAAAGTACAATAACTTGTAGTAGATAAATCTCTTCCCTCAAAATCTTGATAAACTCTAGAGTATGGGAAGAAATAAAACTATATCTAAACAACTTAGCACTACCTAATCAACTTCATACATCCATTGCTCTCTCAAACTTTTAAATGTAATAAATAAAATATAGATTTAAAATGATTTTAAGGTAAGAAATGTTAAAAGAAATCCTGTCATCTGAGTCATAATGGTGAAATTAATTACTGAAATATTTTAAAATATATTTCAACGGTAACTCCCTTGCCAAGTCCGACACCAGTTCCAAGAAGTCTTCCTCATTCCACGGTGCAGCTCAGTTCAGGCCCCCCTCTCAGAACTGCTTTAGCATCCTTTACTGATGAGATTTACTTCCTTGACAAATAACATTGTCTGGAGAATTGCACAGATGATTGGCTATTTGTGTGCATAATCTGTGCTTCCTTCTCTGTGGCCATAATATCTGGTGTAGTACCTTTCACATATTAAAGCAACAATTTCATTCATACAGCAACCACTTATGAGCACCTAATATTTAATTGATATGTAGATGATACCACTCTAAAGGCAAAAAGTGAAGAGGAACTAAAAAGCCTCTTGATTAGGGTGAAAGAAAGAAGAGAGTGAAAAAGCTGGCTTGAAACTTAACATTCAAAAAACTAAGATCGTAGCAACTTCAGGAAGCCCCTGGGGCTTCCCTGACAGCTCAGCTGGTAAAGAATCTGCCTGCAATGCAGTAGATTGACCCGGTTCAATTCCTGGGTCAGGAAGAACCACTGGAGAAGGGATAGGCTACCCACTCCAGTATTCTTGGGCTTCCCTTGTGGCTCAGCTGGTAAAGAATCCACCAGCACTGCGGGAGACCTGGGTTTGATCCCTGGGTTGGAAAAACACCCTGGGGAAGGGAAAGGGTATCCACTCCAGTATTCTGGCCTGGAGAATTCCATGGAATGTACATGGGGTCGCAAAGAGTTGGACATGACTGAGTGACTTTCCCTTTCACTTTCATGGCATCTGATCCCATCACTTCATGGCAAATAGAAGGGGAAAATGGGAAAGCAGTGACATATTTTATTTTCTTGGGTTCCAAAAATCACTGCTAACAGTGACTGAAGCCATGAAATTAAAAGATTCTTGCTCCTTGAAAGGAAAGCTATGACAAACCTAGACAGCATATTAAAAACCAGAGATATCATTTTGTTGACAAAGGTCCATACAGTCAAAGCTATGCTTTTTCAGTAGTCTTGAATAAATGTGAAAGTTTGGCCAGAAAGGAGGCCGAGAGTTGAAGAACTGATGCTTTTGAATCATGGTACTGGAGAAGACTCTTGAGAGTCCCTTGGACTGCAAAGAGATCAAACCACTCCATCCTAAAGGAAGTCAATCCTGAATATTCACTAGAAAGACTGATGCTGAAGCTGAAGCTCCATTATTTCGGTCATGTAATGTGAAGAGCCATCTCATTGGAAAAGACTCTTATGCTGGAGAGATTGAGGACGGGAGGAGAAGGGGACAGCAGGGGACTGAGATGGTTGGATAGCATCACCGACTCAATGGACATGAGTTTGAGCAAACTCCAGGAGATAGTGAAGGATGGGGAAGCCTGGTAACTGCAGTCCATTGGGTCACAAAGATTTGGACACATAGTGACTAAACAACAACAAAATGCCCTGAGGGAAAAGTCTACTTCCAGTCCTAAAGATTATACTCTAATTGTGAAATGACAAGTGAATTGATGGTTTTAGGAATAAGACATGAAGGCCAGAGCAAATAGGGCATTTACTACCACGGGAATCCTGGGAGATCAGTTAGTTTTTAAGTAGGAGGTTACACAGAAGCTAAATCCTGAATATTAATTAGGACTTGGCTAGGAGTCAGTAGGAGTTTTCTGGATTGAGGAAGAAGCAGGAGGTGAGTACACTGTAGTGTCAGGTGCTGGATGAAGTAGAAGGGAGAAACTAGGCTGTAAGTGAAACACCTAGCAAAGAGGCTGGGGAAGAGACAAGGGGAAAGGAAACCAGTCTTTATGCTAAAATAAGCAGAGTAAGATCTGCATATTGAAGTGCCACTTGAAAAGTAGTATGGCCAGAGAACTAAAGAGATGTAAGAATAGAGGGAATAGGTTAATTAGAAAGCACTGTAGTAATCCAGACAAAAGGTGAGGATCCCTAGGATAGGGGATTCACTTCAAGAATGTGAGATAGATACCAAGAAGGCAGCAGGATTGATTAGTTGTGGGAAGCGTGGCAGAAAAAGGAATGAAGAGAGAATGCCCTCCACAGTTTTGACTTGGAATGATCTGTGTCTAGTACTATCAACTGAACTAAGAAATGTTTTATGAACAAATGGGTCTGTGAACAAATGAGAAAGTGACTAATTTCTTTTTTTTTGCATGTTGGCAACATATTTGAGCCAAGAACTGTATATAAACACATATAAGTGATATTCTCTTTGAAATTTCAGGGAATTGTATCAGGAATTACAGATTTTCTATAACTAAAAAAGAACCTTAGATTTACTAAGAGAGTATTAGGGTTGACAGTTGGTATAGGTATGAAGTATAAGCCAAAAGGTTATGGCACTATAGAAAAACTATATTAAGAGAAAATGCAAATAAAGACCAGAAACTATATTAGAAGAGCTCAGTATCAGGAGTTTAGAAATAAAAAGGGGAAGTAATCCTAAAATTAGATCAAATAAGTGGAGAATCTATTTAGAAAATGGGAGTCACAAGGGAAAAAGGCCCCCCAAAAAAGAGAGAGCAAGAGAACAAATGAGTTATTTATAAAGACACAACACCACTCATACATCCCAGTGAGTATCTCTTTCACCAGCAGACTGCCGACTACTGGGATAAAGGGAAGATGAAGACCATTCTCTGCCCCACGTGGACATTTCCATATGTCAATGAGCATATATGACATTTTGTGAATGAATCAGCTACCCAATCAGAAAGTTTCCTAGACTGGTGCCAGTAATCACAGTAAACTTAGTTAATATAACTTTTCAATAACTAAATATATATAAATAAAATTTAAACATGGGAATCTATGTAAAACTTCAATGATTAATTTACCCATCCTATCCTGAATGTCTGTATAAGTTACTAGAAGAGCAGCCAACTAATGCTTTTAGCACTATTTTACTATTTAAGATATCAGTATCTGGAACGAAAACTGAACTTCACAGGTATTAGTTTCCTATAAATAACAACAAAAAAATTGAAAATGCTGTGTTAAGCAAAATTAAGCATGTATCTTTGATATAGGCTATTTCAAAGCATGTTGCATATATAGGAGGTACATACGATATGAAGAAATTCCAATTTGAAAGCAGAATCTTTTTTTTTTTTTTTTTTAATTGGAGTATAATTGCTTTATCTTTTCTTTTTTAGACCAGTAAGGCATTAGTGTTCCCTTGGAACATTGTTATTAAGACCTCTCTTTAATCTTTTTTCACAAACGTATCTAATAGCAAACATATTAACAAACTAGCAAACATATTAACAAACATAAAAACAAACTAGTAGCTCACTAGTAACATGATTAGTTACTTTGTTTTTTGCAACGAAGTTATAAATTCCACCTAATAAAATTTAAATTTATATACTGTTAATGATACTGCTTGCTAGAAAAGATCATTCAGGGTCGAATTTTGAAGTTGAAATAAAGGATATTCTTGTTATGTTGGCAAGGAAGTTCATAATTTGACTATGAACTCATGCAACTATTTAGTAACAACTATTTTTTTCTTTTTTATTCATTATATTAAAAGAAATAAAGCGTACTGTCCCTGCTTTTGAAATTTTATTTCTATCAATTTGTTTTGAATTATACCAATGGGTATTCCAGATTTCTCTTCTATTCCATTTTATGATTAGTAACTTTGAACTAAACCTCTCAGTTACTCGCCAGCATGAAAAGAGACAAGTAAACCACTGTTAATTGTGGCTCGTTCATCTGGAAAAGCACTATCAGACTCAATTATGCTTCTGAGTTTGGGTGGTGCAGTACCTGGACATCTATACAGCTTTCTTGCCTGTGCAATATCTCCTTTGCTTAAGCGGGTTCGCTGACCAATTGCTGGACGAATGCCATTATCATCACGTGAGGGGAGAATGGTATCCAGAAACATCCCCCTAAGAAAAAAAATCAGAAACAAGTCACACATAAGTCGTCAAATTAAGACACATATTTTCCTTACAAATATGTTTTTTTTTTTCAAACTCAAACCAATCAAAGGAGAAATATATCATGTTCAGATTTAAACCGTGTGTCAGTCTCTCAAAATGCTTTCATCAAAGTAGGAAAAAATTGTGTGCTAAATGTGTGTGGTGAACTTAGACTGGTAATCTATTTCACATATGGTAATATGCATGTTTCAGTGCTATTCTCTCAAATTATCCCTCCCTCACCTTCTCCCATAGAATCCAAAAGTCTGTTCTTTACATCTGTGTCTTTTTTGATGTCTTTCATGTAGGGTCGTCATTACCAGCTTTCTAAATTCCATATATATGCATTAATATACTGTATTGGTGATTTTCTTTCTGACTTACTTCATTCTGTATAAACCGGTGCACTGGGACAACCCAGAGGGATGGGATGGGGAGGGAGGTGGGAGGGGGGTTCAGGATAGGGGACACATGTGCACCCATGGCTGATTCATGTCAATGTGTGGCAAAATCCACCACAATATTGTAATTAGCCTCCCATTAAAATAAATTAATTAAAGAATGTATATGGTGAGTATGAAGCTAGTGGTAGCATTCAATTTTTCCTTAGAAAAAGTATATATACTTTTCAAAATCTAAAATTCATTTTTTAAATTTATTTTTAATTGGAGAATAATTACTTTATGATACTGTGTTGGTTTCTGCCATATATCAACATGAATTAGCCATAGGTGTACATATGTGCCTTCATTCTTGAATCTCCTTCCCACTTCCCACCCCATCCTATCCCTCTAGGTTGTCACAGAGAATTAGATTTGAGTTCCGCATGTCATAAAGCAAATTTCCACTATTTTACATATGGTAATATATATATTTCAATGCTACTTTCTCAATTTTCCCACCCTCTCCTTCCTTCAGTGTCTACAATCTGTTCTTTATGTCTGCATCTCACTTGCTGTGCTGAAAATAGGTTCATCAGTATCATCGTTTCTAGATTACATATATATGCTTTAGTATATGATATTTATCTTTCTAACTTACTTCACTTTGTATAATAAGCTCTATTATTATAATAGGCTCTATAATGAAGCTCCATCTCATCAAATGCATTAGTTTTATAGCTGAGTAATATTCCATTGTACCACAATTTCTTTATCCATTCATCTGTAGATGGATATCTAGGTTGCAGCCATATCATAGTTATTGTAAATAGTGCTGTGAAGAACACTGGGATTCATGTGTCTTTTTCAAGTATTTTTTTCTCAGTATATGTCCAGTACTGGGATTGTTAGGTCATATGGTGGACTTATTCCTAGTTTTTTTTAAGGAATCTCCATACAGTTCTCCATAGTGGCTGCATCAATTTATATTCCCATCAACAGTGCAAGAGAGTTCCCTTTTCTCCACACCGTCTCTAACATTTATTGTTTGTAGAGTTTTTTGATGATGGTTATTCTGACCAGTGTGAGATGATACTTTATTGTAGTTCTGATTTGCATTTCTCTAATAATGAGGGATGTTGAGCATAATCTTTTCATGTGTTTATTAGCCATCTGTATGTCTTCTTTGGAGAAATGTCTACTTTTTGATTGGTTTGTTTTTCTGGTTTTGAGCTGCATGAATAGGTTGCATATTTTAGAGACTAATCATTTGTCAGTTGTTTCATTTGCTATTATTTTCTCCAGTTGAGGATTGTCTTTTCACCTTATTTACAGTACCTTCATTGTGGAAAAGCATTTATCTTAATTAGGTCTCATTTGTTTATTTTTGTTTTTACTTCCATTATTCTAGGAGGTGGGTCAGAGTGGATATTGCTATGATTTATGTTAAAGTGTGTTCTGCTTATGTCTTCCTCTAAGAGTTTTATAGACTTTGGTCTTATATTTAGATCTTTAATCCATTTTGACTTTATTTTTGTTAGGAAATGTTCTAATTTCATTCTTTTACATGTAGTTGTCTAGTTTTCCCAGCACCACGTATTGAAGAGACTATCTTTTCTCCATTGTATATTCTTGCCTCCTTTGTCAAAGATAAGGTGCCTATAGCTGTGTGGGTTTGTCTCTGGGCTTTCTATCTTGTTCCATTGTTCTATATTTCTGTTTCTGTGCCAGTAACATATTATCTTGGTGACTATAGCTTTGTAGTATATTCTGAAGTTGGGAAGGTTGATTCCATTTTTCTTTCTTCAAGATTGATCTGGCTATGTGGGGTCTTTTGTGTTTCCATACAAATTGTGAAATTTTTTGTTCTAGTTCTGTGTAATATACTAAAGGTAGTTTGATAAGAATTGCATTGAATCTGTAGATTGCTTTTGGGTAGTATAATCATTTTCACAATATTGATTCAATCCAAGAACATGGTATATCTCTCCACCAGTTTGTGTCATCTTTGATTTCTTTCATTAGTGTCTTATAGTCTTCTGCATACAGGTCTTTTGTCTCTTTAGGTAGGTTTATTCCTAGATATTTTATCCTTTTTGTTGCAATGTGAATATAGCAATGATTTCTTGGATATGATACCCAAAGCATAGGAAAGAAAAGCAAAAATAGGTAAGTGATGGGGAATACGTGTAAATCTATGGCTGATTCATATCAATGTATGACAAAACCCACTGAAATGTTGTGAAGTAATTAGCCTCCAACTAATAAAAAAAAAAATAGGTAAGTGGGATTGCATTTTTAATTAAAAGGCTTGTGCACAGCAAAGCAAATAATCAAAAGAGTGAAAAGAAGATAAAATATTTCCAACATATATATACATCAGTTCAGTTCAGTCACTCAGTTGTATCTGACTCTTTGCAATCGCATGGACTGCAGCACACCAGGCTTCCCTGTCCATCACCAATTCCTGGAGCTTACTCCAACTCATGTCCATTGAGTCAGTGATGCCATCCAACCATCTCTATATACACATATGTATACATACATATATATCTGATAAGAAACCAGAATACACAAAGAAATCCTACAACTTAACAACAGAAAAATGAAGTAATCTGATTTAAAAATAGGCAGAAGATTTGAATATATATTTTTCAAAGATGATATATAAATGGTCAAGCATATAAAAATATTCTCAACATGACTAATCATGCAAATCAAAAACACAATGAGACATTATGTCATACCCATTAGGGTGGCTACTATCAAAACTTGAAAAATTAGAAAAGATGTTGGTGAGGATATGGAGAGATTGGAACCCTTATACACTGTTGATAGGATTGCAAAATAGTGCAGCATCTATGAAAAAACTGATTGAGGCTCTTTAAAAAAAAAATCATAGAACTACCATACATTCCAGCAATCTCACTTCTTTGTATATATCCAAAAGAAAGGAAAACAGGCTCTTGAAGAGATATTCACATACACATGTTCATGGTAGCACTATTTACAGTAGCCAAGAGGTGAAAGCACTCAGATATCCATCAACAAATGAATGAATAAACAAAGTGTCAATATATATCCAGTGGAATATTATTCAGCCTTAAAATGAAAGGAAATTTTGCTGCATGCTACAATATAGATGAACCTTAAGGATTTTATGCTAGGTGGAAAAAACAACAGTCACAGAATGATAAATATTGTGTGATTTTACTTGGTACCTAAGCTAGCCAAATTCACAGAAACAGAAAGTAGAAAAGTGGTTATCAGAGGTTGGGGTGGGGGTGGGGAGAGTGGAGAGTTTAATGAATGGATATAGGGTTTCGGCTTTACAATATGAAAAGTTTCTGGAGATCCGTTTCACAACAATGTGAATGTACTTAATACTATTAAATTGTACATTTAAAAATAGAAAATATGGTACATTTGATATTGTGTGTGTCAAAAGAGTGAAAAGGAGATAAAATATTTCCAACATATATATACATCAGTTCAGTTCAGTCGCTCAGTTGTGTCTGACTTTTTGAGACCCCATGGACTGTAGCCCACCAGGCTCCTTTGTCCATGGGATTCTCCAGGCAAGAATACTGGAGTGGGTTGCCATTGATATTGAGATTTCTTTATTATAATAAAAAAGCTTTCAAATACTTTGAAGGTGGTGGCTGAGAACTGTGCCAAATATTTCCTCTCTTGCAATTTTTATTTCAATATATGTATGAGTTAATAACCATCTTCTTTAAAATCAGAAAAAAAAAAAACACAATGTGAATTGGATCAATTCTTCTCACAGATATATACAGTTTCTTTCACTATGGGAATATAAGTTTATCTAGGAAAAGTGAATACCCAAATTTTGAAACAATAAGAAAACTAATATGTCAAGGTTAGTTGTCACGCAACACCAAGGTAGGTGTGGGGGTGACAAACTGCATGAACCTTGTGGTTTATGGAAAAGCAACCATTTAAAGACATAAAAGGAGTGCAGAATAAGGGGAAATGTGTGCTTCAGATTGAAACATTGCCTTTAAACATAAACATTAATGAGTTGTGAAATGCACATAATGATAAAAAAAGAATGAGTGGAATGGACATATGAGTGTAAAATGGGTATAAAATGTGGAAAAGAGATGACTTAAACAGTTTCATATTACTTACCTGGAAACTATTGCCTTGATGATAACTTCTTTAGAGTCAAATAGATCAAAACTCAAATTTATTACACTCTTAAAATTAGCATTCAGTCACTAACAAAATAATTCTAAGGTTAGTAAATGGCAGAATTCTAAATTATATGAAGCAAAATATCTTTCTAAAATGTTTTCTGAGAATTATTTTACTATAGCTATTTTCAAGTATAATTAGTACTTGAGCAGTAGAAAATATACAATAAAAATACAAGTCGCAGCAAAAGTATAACATTCTAACTCAACAACTGAGCTCTGTATTTGACTTGAAATGCTTAATTTCTACTAATAGTGCTTGCCAATTTAACATGCTGATTGGTTTGGTAATCATTTCAATTGAACTTTTGTATGATTAGTAATATTAAATAATTTAAATAATTCATACCATTTAAATTTTTACATGGAATATATTTTTGATAAGAAATGTGTTTTTAAAATCTCAAATGCCTGGTGTTGGCTATAAATACCAAGCAAGTATTTTTTGTACTCTACAGCAGCAATATTTAAAAGTGGTTCTAGTTCTAATGCTAAACCTATTTTGTGAGGAGCCATACAGAGGAAAGGAATTAAAAGTCAAGAGGTATAACCTGAGACTCCAACCTTGAGAAGGTGTTCCTAGCATAATGCATGATGCTGTCAAAATCATAGCTTTCTCCGAGCGAGTTCACTTCCCCAGGCTCCATCTTCAGAAAATTGTACTCTTGACCTAAGAATCAGGCACAGAAAATGTTTCAGAAACCTCTTAACAGACAAAAAAGAGAACAGAAGAACCCTCCCAGTCCTCTAACTCCTCTCTACCGAAAGCTGATCACTGATCTTCATGATGCGGTATTTACACACAAACACCCAAGTACAGGCAGAAGATTACATCCAGTGCCACTATGTGCACTTGAATATCATCCTAAAAGAATATCAGTGAATTTCATTAATAAGTTAATTTTCACACTGTTCATGCAGTTCTCAAGGCAAGAATACTGAAGTGGTTTGCCATTCCCTTCTCTAGTGGACCACGTTTTGACTATGCCAAAGCCTTTGATTGTGTGGATCACAACAAATTCTGGAAAATTCTTCAAGAGATGGGAATACCAGACCACCTTACTTGCTTCCTGAGAAATCTGTATGCAGGTCAAGAAGCACCAGCTAGAACTGGATGTGGAACAACAGACTGGTTCCAAGTTGAGAAAGGAGTACCTCTAGGTGTAAGTTGTCACCTTGCTTATATAACTTATATGCAGAGTACATCATGTGAAATGCCAGGCTAGATAAGCACAAGCTGGAATCAAGACTGCCAGGAAAAAATATCAATAACCTCAGATATGCAGATGACACCACCCTTATGGCAGAAAGAGAAGAACTAAAGAACCTTCTTAAAGAAAGTGAAGAGGAGTGTAAAAAAAAAAAAAAAAAAAAGTTGGCTTAAAACTCAGCATTCCAAAAACTAAGATCATGGCATCTGGTCCCATCACTTCATGACAAATAGATGGGGAAACAGTGGAAACAGTGAGAGACTATTTTTTCTGGGCTCAAAATCACTGCAGATGGTGACCGCAGCCATGAAATTAAAAGATGCTTACTCCTTGGAAGAAAAGCTGTGACCAACCTAGACAGCGTATTAAAAAGCAGAGACATTACTTTGCCAACAAAGGTCCATCTAGTCAAGGCTACGGTTTTTCCAGTAGCCATGTATGGATGTGAGAGTTGGACTCTAAAAAAAGCTGAGCGCAGAAGAATTGATGCTTTTGAACTGTGGTGTTTGAGAAGACTCTGGAGAGTCCCTTAGACTACAAGGAGATCCAACCAGTCCATCCTAAAGGAGATCAGTCCTGGGTGTTCTTTGGAAGGACTGATGTTGAAGCTGAAACTCCAATATTTTGGCCACCTGATGTGAAGAACTGACTCATTGGAAAAGACCCTGATACTGGGAAAGATTGAGGCAGAAGGAGAAGGGGACAACAGAGGATGAGATGGTTGGATGGCATCACCGACTCGATGGGCATGAGTTTGGTAAGCTCTGGGAGTTGGTGATGGACAGGGAGGCCTGGCGTGCTGCGATTCATGGGGTCGCAAAGAGTCGGACATGACTGAGCGACTGAACTGAACTGAATAAGTTAATTTTGGCAAAAAGTTAGATTACCAAAAGCATACTTTGGATTTTTCTTTGTATACTCTTTCACTTTCTCTTCATACTTCTTTTTTTTAATGACTTTTTTTGTGTGCTATATTGTGATTATAAAAACTACACTTTTTACCAAATGAGTTTCCCACCTCTCTCTTATGATTCTATTGGCCTAGACAAATAAATCTTCCTATTTGTATTAGATGATTTCTACGAAACAATGGGAAATATTATATGTTGTATAGACACACATTTCAAGTGTTTGCTATGTGAATTTGTCACTAAAGATAAAACAACCAAACATTACATTCAAATTGAAGCAAGATTCTCTTTGATGAAAAGGAGGCTCTAATAAGAAGGTTTTTTAGAAGAATATGCTTTGGGATTTAATTTTTCTTTTTTTACTTTTCATGACTGCCATTTTAACTTATGGACATCGTCACATTAATAGATTTCTCAACTGCTTCTTTGTATCTGTATTGTAATATTATTTCTTGAAATCTGAAAAAAACATAGTATGAAATGTGTAGATCTACATTAGTGGTTCCAGAAATGTTTCCTCAGACAGAGTTTAGGTTTCACTGATTCATTTTTCACAATTTCAGTAGCCAAAGAAGGCTGTTTTCATGGCTCATTCTGAAACATCTAAATGTAAAGTTGAGGTATTAGGATTCCAAATTCAAGGTTGAAGTTCAAAACAGAACTATTACAATGTTTATGCAACTATTGAAATTTTATTCCAATTGCTATATTATTAGTAAACCTGAAAATATCACATTAAAGTGTTTCCCAAAATCTAATAAAGAAACTGAGTGATGTACAGAGCATAATACCTTTCATACCAGTGATAAGAAGACTGACATACTCAGTTCAGTTCAGTTCAGTCGCTCAGTCCTCTCCAACTCTTTGCGACCCCATGGACTGCAGCACACCAGGCTTCCCTGTCCATCACAAACTCCTGGAGCTCACTCAAACTCATGTCCATTGAATTGGTGGTGCCATTCAACCATCCCATCCTCTGTCATCCCTTTCTCCTCCCACCTTCAATCTTTCCCAGCATCAGGGTCTTTCCAATGCATCAGTTCTTTGCATCAGGTGGCCGAAATATTGGAGTTTCAGCTTCAGCATCAGTCTCTCCAACGAATATTCAGGACTGATTTCCTTTAGGATTGACTGGTTTGATCTCCTTGCAGTCCAAGGGACTCTCAAGAGTCTTCTCCAACACCACAGTTCAAAAGCATCAGTTATTTAGTGCTCAGCTTTCTTTATAGTCCAACTCTCACATCCATACATGACTACTGGAAAAACCACAGACCATTGTTGACAAAGTAATGCCTCTGCTTTTTAATGTGCTGTCTAGAGGTGGGTCACAGCTTTTCTTTCAAAGAGCAAGCATCTTTTAATTTCATGGCTGCAGTCACTGTCTGCAGTGATTTTGGAGCCCCCCAAAATCACTTAAGCATTAATACAAAACAATCAGCATTAAGTTGTAGAATCTGTAGCCCAGAGTAAAGTGCTTTGTGCTTAGTCACTTCAGTCATGTCCAACTCTCATCAACCCTATGGACCATGGTCTGCCAGGCTCCTCTGTCCATGGGGTTCTCCAGGCAAGAATACTGGAGTGGATTTCCATTTCCTTCTCCAAAAGTATTTTAGTTCACCTTTACAATGAATTTACACATTAAATACTTTTCAGTGAACTAACAGACCAAATAATGAGATACATGTTCAACAAATCTCTGTGGCTATTATTACTCTTCTCAGGAAATACTTCACATTGTTTTTAACCTCTGATAGAAGCAAGTGTTATAACTCTACCCTTCATTAAAAAATGGTAAGTATATTTTAGTATATTCAGTTCTAAGTGTGATGTTTATAAAGCTATGGAGCTGATTTTATTAATGTTAATCTGTAATCTATTGGATATTTCAACTTCCAAGCACAATATGTGAATATACTCCTTGAGTAAAGCAAAATGTTTCATAAAAATTTCTGAAAGTGGAACATGAAACAACTTTAGTAATACCTTCTGAAGCATATAATTGAGCATTTACCACGTATGTGACATAGTGGTTAAAAAGAACACAGCCTTATATGGACTCTGTAAAGAAAATTAGACTTATTTCAAGAAAGAAGGGAAAAGAAAATCAGAGATACAGAGCACCAGCAGAACTCATGCGAAACAATATTTTCAAAAAATGAAAAGCCTCATTTTTGAAGGCCTGTTCTACAATGGCTTAAAACTAATCTAAAAGTAATCCAATCTTTGTATAAAACTGGCTCCTATAGTCACTAATTTTGCATGTAAATGCAAAGCTAAAGTTGACACTTATTAGACATTGCCCTAGAATAACACTTGATCTTAAGTTTCTGAGTAAGTCATAGATCTGTTGAAGATTATTCTCCAACATGAATTCTTTCATGTTAGAATTACAATCAGCCTTCAGTATCTGCATAAGATTGGTTCTAGGAACCTCTTGGATACCAAAATTTGTGGATGTTTAAGTCCTTTATATAAAATGGTTTAGTACAATGAATAAGAAATTTCGATTCAAAGGTTGGTTGAATCTATGGATGCAAAACCCTACAAATACAAGGGCCAACAGTTCATACATACAAATTATTGCAACTGAATGAGAAAAGTGAGAATAGTCATATGTTGAGAATATTGTTGAATCCAAAAAAGGGTGTCAAAGTGTGCATAGAGTTCCAAATACTCAGAACATCTCACTAAATAAATTACTCTTTTCTATTAACCTGAATATTGACTCAACAACAAAAAAGAAAAGCCATAATTAGTTTAGCACTATGTTAAGTATTATGTATTTACATGCTTTTTATACATTTCTTGCTTGTTGTAGGTATGTAAATTTTTGTTGAACCAGAGTCCTAATTTTAAGAATAAGAAACATTCTTGGAAGTTACTTCCTTTATAAGTTATTTTGTCAACATAATAGAGGAAACTTAATAACTGTAGTTAATAGAAAACTTTTTCTCATTTAATTGGTAGTTGGAGTAATCATCAGAAATACTATTTCCTCTTTGTCTCCCAGTGATAAAAAAGTATTAGATGAACCTTGATAACTGCTCAGGAGTTAAAGAGTCTTCCATGTTGAGAGTATAGATTTTATTTACTTCAGAATACTACAGAATACTTTTTTATTCTTGAAGTGGTCTCTTCCCTGTAACATTACACTCATTGATTTTTCTCCTACCCCTTAGACCAAACTTAATCTTTTGAGAGATTTTCTACAAACTGCAACTTAAATAGTGGTATTCCCCATATTCTGCCTGAAATCTTATTTCCTTTTTTCTCCAACATTTTCCTAAACAGTCAAATCCTGTATCAAATTCCTTTCTATATATATATCTTAAAGTCTAGATTCACCTTTCCTTTGTCTGCTAAATATCTCTACTTCAATCATCTAAAGGCTTCTCAAATTCAAACATATGCTAAATGAAATTATTATTTGTCTTTTCCCTCTTAAAAGTATGTTGCTTTTTGTTTTATCCATATTTCTTAGCTTACTTCATTTGATGGTGCCACCACTCATCCTGTGGCCTAAAAATAAAACTTTGAAGATCTTCCTTCACATCCTTCATATAATGCTTCTCTTAAAATATTTTTGAAATGTTATTTCCTCATCTTCTTGGTCTATACCACCCTAACTGAGGACTCAGTCACCTCTTATAAACTACTTATTTAAGCTTCTAATAGGTTCATTCTCCCCACTCCCATATCCCCATTCTCAGTTAATAATGCTTACAAGCTGAAAGAAATCTCTTTTTATTTCTTTTAAATCTGAACTTGTTCTGCTTTCAATCCTTTGATTACTCTCCAGTAGCTAGAGGATAAAATCTCTAGGATAAAAGCCAGGATAAATTTCCTTGCGTCTTATAGAAAATCCTTATGATCTAATCCCCTTTGGTAATTACCAACTAATCTCCCACTTGTAACTTACCATGCAGCCAGCCCTATAAGCAGATGAAAATAATCTAATTATCTATAATTGTAGCTTTGATCATGATGCTTTTTTTTTTCCAGTTAGATATTCCATCACTCTTTTCTGCACTTAGAAACCCTTTACTTCTAAATTTCAGTTCTTTTGTGACATCTCCCGACTTACCAAAGCACATTTTGTCACACCTTGCTTGGACTGATAGTATTCTCAACATATGACTGTGCTCATTTTCTCACTTGTTTACAATGTTTATATATATATAGACATATCTACACTAAGCTCTATAATTTTCATGAAGTATCTCTAATATCTAATAGTACCTCAATAAATAATTGGTACAAATATGTTATGAGCAAATAAATAGGTCAATGCTGTTAATTACAGGAAATTCTTAGGAATTCAATGTTTGTATTAATAACTTAAAAGTGGCTATAAATAAGGAAATAACACATGGCCTGCAATGCGGGAGATGCAGGTTTGATCACTGGGTTAGGAAGATCCCCTGGAAAAGGAAATGAAACTCACTCCAATATTCTTGCCTGAGAAATCCCAACGACAGAGGAGCCTGGTGAGCTATAGTTCATGGAATTGCAAAAACTGTCAGAAACGACTTAGCCACTAAACAACAATGCTTGAAATACACACAATCTTATAAAACAATTCTAAACAATAGGATTTTTCTTTGGGCAATTGAAATGTACTTATCTTTATGAATTTATGAAAGGCAAAACAAATAATAAACTATAAATGAGGTTATCATTACACATCAACTGTCAGAGGAAATTAAATTTAAATACATATTAACTACTGAACTACTGACACTTGAAACATTCTTAAGAATTTGTCTTTAGGGTAGTCAAGATTAAGAGAAAACCTCAAGAAAATATGTGGGCTATCCTGGAAATTTCTCACTCCCCTGGAATTTTCTCATGAAACTATCCCTGGTATAATATAGATTTTTATGGTAGCAGCACATGTTGTGACAAACTCTGGACCCCTTTTAAATCCCAACAACATAAATTATAAAACTAAGGATAAAAAATGCTTTTTGAAAATTTAACAATATTAATTTACGGTTCATCATTTTTTTGAAAGAATCAGAGATATAAAATAGATAAATCTTAAAAAAAAAAGCAAATCTAAAAATTGCATAAGATCATTTGATTTGCAGGAACAAATCAACAACATAATAGGTATTTTTTAATCAAGGAAAATGTTGAGCCACAATATCAACAGAACCAGTTCACATTTTTGTAAGAAATTACACTGTAAACAGCACAATCCTGTTAAAAGATGTTTAGTCAACCTCAAACCCGACGCCCGCTACAGCCCCTCACCTGGCTGGATGTTTTCCCGTATGATAGTCACATGGTTATCTCTGTCTGGCCGCGTGTGCTCATGCCAGAAGCCTATCACGTGACCCAGTTCATGAACAACGATTCCAAACTTATCACAGTTCTTGCCAATAGAGATTGCCTGGGGCCCGTTTCCACGCCGACCTACATAGGAGCAGCATCTGGAATAAAGTAGAAAATGTGAATGGTGGTAAACAGGGTGATGACAAGTTAATTATAATAGGGTGAAAATTTGTTAAAATTTCTGGTGAAATATAAAGTACAGCACAGTCAGAGGTGGAACAGTTTTTCGTTAATGAACATAGCCAATTTCTAGTAATCCTGGTAAATTTATATGCCAGTCTCTAAATAATCAATTGCAGTGCATTTGTACTAATGTATATATTAGATGTGGGAGATGAGCCTTAAATCATTTTTAGTAGTATTCAGAAGATAAATAAGAAAATAAAATACTTATGATGGTGATTAATGGCTATTATACATATAGTTAAACTCAAGACTTCAATTCACATTTATTTCTAATATAATTTTTGGTCCCCACAACCCATGTAAATCACTTAGGTTGGTTATGTAGCAATAATTCATTATTTTAGTATTAAATAAGAACAAAGTTTATTTTTCTACTTTGAAAAAACAATTAAATTTGTGAAATTAAATTACAAATTAAATTTGTAAAATTGTGAAACCCTAACCCTAACCCTAATTTTCAACCAATTAATGTTGGTTAATTAAAAAATGAATTATTTCTCCTACTTATGGGAGAATTTTTTAAAAAGGAATACTTTTAAAAGAAGTCAATACAAGAAAATTAATTTCAAGAGGTAAATTATCTAGGGTTAATGGTTGACTGGTGAAGAAAAATCAGGAACTGTCAAATGGTCAGGTAAAGTTTGGTGTGATTAGTCCATTTCACCTTCTGAAAGAATATCTTGGACTGTCAGAATGTGAACCATCCAGAGTATCCTCCTGAAAATTTTCCTCAATTTACTGATATTTATACATATTCAATGATACTTTTCTTCCCCAAATGTAGAAATTCCATTTAGTGTGTTTTGTGTGTGTGCATACATGAAACATGTGTCAATGTGCATGAAAGAATTTGTACATACATGCAAGGGTGGACACATAAGGACACTGACTCTAAAATAAGTTTTAAATGTGCAATAATACAGTAACTACAATTAGAGTTATCAATAAAATTACACTTAAAACTCCAACAATTAGGGTTTACATTAAAATAGCTTATCTAAGAGCCACCCCTCTAGAGAACAATACAGGAAGTAAATAGTTGGTCTTAAATAGATTGGAACTATGATGTGCCAGACACCAAAACCTTTTTCTAATTTCTTAAAAGAGGAAATTGCTCAAAATTAATTTGCCAAAATATTATAAAATGCATGTCATTAAATTCACTTTTCAGAGAAAGAACATTTCATAGTCTTTTTGAGTGTTACAAATATTTGTCATTCCTATTATTTCTGTAGGCTTTAAATGATTAAAGGTCTTAACTTATTCCATGCTAGTTGCTGTTCAGTCACTAAGTCATGTCCAGCTCTTTGTGATCCCATGGACTGTAGCATACCAATCTCCTCTGTCCTCCACTATCTCCTGGAGTTTGCTCAAATTCATGCTCATTGATATTATCTAAACATATTATCCTCTGCAGCACCTTCTTCTTTTGCCTTCATTCTTTTCCATTGTTAGGGTCTTTTTCACCGTGTCAGTTTTTCACATCAGTGGCCAAAGTATTAGAGCTTCAACTTCAGCATCAGTCTTTCCAATGAATATTCAGGGTTGGTTTTCTTTAGGATTGACTTGTTTGATCTTGCAGTCCAAAGGACTCTCAAGAGTTTTCTCCAACACCACAATTCAGTTTTTTGGTGCTCAGCATTCTTTTTGGTCCAACTATCACATCTGTTCACAGAAAAACCTTAGTTTTGCTTCTGCAGACCTTTGGTGGCAAAGTGAGGTCTCTACTTTTTATTATAGTGTCTAGGTTTGCCATAGCTTTCCTTCCAAGGAGCAATGTCTTCTGATTTCATGGCTGCGGTCACTATCCAGAGTGATTTTGGAACCACAGAAAATAAAATCTGTCACTGCATCCACTTTTTCCCCTTCTATTTGCCATGAAGTGATGGGACAGAATGCTATGATCTTAGTTTTTTCAAGTTGAATTTCAAGCCAGCTTTTTCACTTTCCTTTTTTGGCAATCTTGATTCCAGTTTGTGATTCATCCACCCTGGCATTTTGCATGATGTACTTGCATATAAGTTAAATAAACAGGGTAAAAATTTACAGACTTGCTGTACTTCTTTCCCAATTTTGAGTGGGTCAGTTGTTCAGTCCAGTTCTAAGTGTTGTATCTTACTTGCATACAGGTTTCTCAGGAGACAGGTAAGATGGTCTGGTCTTACCTCATTTCTTTAAGAATTTTCTGTAGTTTGTTGTGATCCCCATGATCAAAGTCTTTAACATAGTCAATGAAGCAGAAATAGATGTTTGTCTGGAACTCCCTTGCTTTCTTGAGGATCCAATGAATGTTGGCAATTTGATCTCTGTTTCCTCTGTCTCTTTGAAAACCCATATTGTAGATCTGGAAGTTATTGTTTCACATACTGCTGAAATCTAGCTTGAAGGATTTTGAGGGTAACTTTGCTAGAATGTAAAATGGGCCTAATAGTATTGTAGTTGGAACATTCTTTGGCATTTCCCTTCTTTGAGATTGGAATGAAAATTGTCCTTTTCCAGTCCAGTGACCACTGCTGAGCTTTCCAAATTTGCTGACATATTGAGTGCAGCATTTTAACAGCATCACCTTAGCAGCATCACTTTTTAGGACTTTAAATAGTTCAGCTGGAATTCTGTCACTTGCACTGCCTTTGCTTGTAGTGATGCTTCCTAAAGCCCACTTGAATTCACACTCCACAAATCTAACTCTAGGGGAATAACTACAACATCATGGTTATCCAGGTCATTAAGACCTTTCTTGTGTAGTTCTGTGTATTCTTGTCATCTCTTAATCTCTTCTGCTTCTCTTAGGTCCTTAATATTTCTGTCTTTTATTGTGTCCATCCTTGCATGGAATATTCTTTTAACATTTCCAATTTTCTTGGAGAGATCTCTAGTCTGTCCCATTCTATTATTTGCCTCTATTTCTTTGCATTGTTCATTTAAGAAGACCTCCCTATCTCTCCTTGCTATTCTCTGGCACTCTGCATTTAGTTGGGTATATCTTTTCCTTTCTCCCTTAGTTAGAAGTAGTAATTCAACTTATTATTTTTGTATCTATTATAACAGCTAATTATGCATACTGAATTGATAATAGAAAGAAAAGTGAGGTAAGTGGTAGCGAAAAAAATCAAGGAATTGTATTTTTGCTCCCAGTTAGATTTTTTAGTAGCACATTTTAATTTATACATACATAGGCAGCTCAGATGGTAAAGAATCCGCCTGCAATGCAGGAGATCTGGGTTCGATCCCTGGGTCAGGAAGATCCACTGGAGAAGGGAATGGCTACCCATCTTAGTATTCTTGCCTGGAGAATCTCATGAACAGAGAGTTACTTGGTACACAGTGACAGTCAATGGGGTTGCAAAGAGTCGGATACGACTGAGCGACTAAGCACACACACATAGTTATTTATTATGTACTGAAATAGTAAGATATTAGATGTAGCAAAATTTGCAAATTTTAGGGAGGATTAAACTGAAATATTTGGTACCATGAAATAATGATAATGAAACTGAAATATCTGAGGATCATACAGCAACTAAATTACCTACATTGAGTCATTCTTGCTGGTTATAGTCAGAGAAGAAAATACTTTGCAAATCAAAATCCAGGAGACAGATAGTCAAGCAATGAAGTTGATTTTTTAAATCTAAAATGGTCAATTCTTTTATTCTGAAGCATCTTTTATTAGCATACTTTACCCATAATAATTTCTAATATATAAAATGAGGTTTCATAATGGAAAGCAAGAACACATTTCACACTGACTTTTACAATGATCCTGTTAGGAATGGGAAATGCATTGGTTTAGGAACAGAAGAATTCTAGATGCTCAAATGACTAAATAGCTAAATATATGCACATACTATTATGTATGACATGACAGGTTTATAAAAACATGGCTTTAACTTGTCTTAGTTTCTTTCTAGTGTCATCCAGATTTGATGCTGTTTTCTTGTACATGGCTTTTGATTTTTTTTTTTATTTCAAATTTCAGTGCTCCTTTTAAAGCTTAGCCATTATAATATCTACTTACCCTCTCAGAAAACTTTCACCACCTTTAGAAAAGCCCACTAAGCTATAGAGAGTAAGAAGGTAGCTCAAAACCCGCTATTCTCTATTTTGACCTCAGACTGGTGAAGCAAAGTCAGTAAGTACGAAGAAAGTTCTCTATAAGCTCTATGCCTTCCTCACAGCAGTCTTTTCTTGTCATAGATATAATTTTTAAATGTCCAGTCAGATTATTTCTGTACTGAACATTATCCAATGAGTGTATTGTAAATTGTGTCAATATTTAAAAATCATTGACTATTACCCCTCTCTAGAAGATAATTATACATTTCTACCCTGTTGACTGGGCTCAGTCATGTGACTTGCTCTGGATAATGTCATGTGAGCACAAACTGTTTTTTGTGTCTATCTCTAGAGAGAATTTTTAAGAGCAAATATGGTTGACTAAATTGTTCCTATTCTTTCTGGTACAATTCCAATATTCCAAAAAGAGGCTTCTCCATCAGACTGGATACTGTATTAACCCCTCTGGAGTGAGCTACAGGTGAACAGTGGCAGATATACAATAAGAGTAAGGAGTAAGTGTTTTTTGCTCTAGTCACTGAGATTTGGGAGCTGTTGACTCATCATAAGGGCTTACCTGGTGGCTCAGACGGTACAGAATCCGCCTGTCAATGCAGGAGACTGGGGCTCAATCCTTGAGTCAGGAAGATCCCCTGGAGAAGGGAATGGCAACACACTCCAGTGTTTTTTCCTGGAGAATTCCTGGGACAGAGGAGCCTGGTGAGCTACAGTCCATGGTGCCGCAAAGAGGTGGATACGACTGAGCCTCTAACCCTTTCAGTTTTCACTTTCATCACATCATAAATTGCCTAAGCTGACTGATACAGGCTCTCTATTTTGCTCAGAGGGAAATCCAAAGTACTTATATATATATATATGAAAAACTAAGATAATACACAATCTTCACACATAAATATCTTACTATACATGTTGTTTAGTTATGCAGAAGTATCCAACTCTTTGCAACCCCATGGAATGTAGCACACCAGGCTTCCCTGTCCTTCATCATCTCCCAGAGCTTGCTCAAACTCATGTCAATTGAGTTGGTGATGCCATCCAGCAATCTCATCCTCAGTCATCTCCTCCTCCTCCTGCCTTCAATCTTTGCCAGCATCAGGGTCCTTTCCAATGAGTCAGTTCTTCCCATCAGGTGTCCAAAGTATTGGAGCTTCAGCCGCAGCATCAGTCCCTCCAATGAATATTCAGGATTGATTTCCTTTAGGATTGACTGGTTTGATCTCCTTGCTGTCCAAGGGATTCTCAAGAGTTTTCTTAGTCTCTAGATCTCATTTCTTATTAGCATCCCTGTCACTCCACGTGAGCCAAGAAGTTTCCTTGCTGTGTCCTGAGCATGCAGATTTACTCTTACTTCAGAGTCTTTTTACAGTCTACTTCTTTTGTCAGGAGCTCTGTTTCTCAGATATCCATATGGCTTGCTTCCTCCACTTTTTCAAATTCTATACAAATACCTTTCCATCCCACTTTCACTACTTTTCTTTTGGTCCTAGAATTTATTGTCTATTAATATATTTCATATTTCATTTATGTTCACAGGTTTTTTGCCTGTGTACAAAAACTGTAAGCTTTTTGTGGGCAGAAAACCTATTTTGTTCACTGTTTTGGTCACTGCCAAAATGCCAGCTCCTAGAATGGAGCCTGGCACATAATAGAGCTCAATAGATACAGAAAACAGATTGTTGGTTGCCAGAGGCAAGAGCTGAGGGTGGGTGAAATGGGTGAAAAGTAGTCAGAGGTACATACTTCAGTTATCCCTGAGTACAGCATGGTGACTAAAGTTGACAATACCATATCATGTATTTAAAAGTTGCTAAGAGAGTGGATATTAAAAGTTCTCATCACAACAACAACAACAACAAAATGTGTAACTATATATAGTGGTAGATGTTAATTAAATATTGTGATGATCATTTCACAATATACACAAATTTAAAAGCATGTTATACACTTAAAACAATATGTTATATGTCAATTATTAACATATCTCAATACAACTGGAAAAAATAAAAAGTCAAAAAAATAATAAATATTCATTGAAAGAACAGAGCCCCAAAGTACAGGACAGAGCTAAGACTCTAGTAGTTAGGAGCAAGCATCCTTAGAAGTCATGGAAATGTTCAAGGTGAATAATTCAACATGCTCTTGCTGAGATTCCTCCTTCAGTTTGTCTCTTTACTTTTTCTATTAGTCTAATTCTATAAATTCCTTCCAAAATTAAAAAAAATAATTTCCTTATATAAATAACAGTAAATTTGCTCCTATTGTTTTCTGTTTAAGTTAGCCAGTCTTCACTGTTTGAGAGCAAGAATCATGGCTAGCACACTTCCTCTGCCTAACTATAACTTCCTAGCATAGAGAACCCCTTAAGTGCCTGTTCAGTTGCTCCAGTCGTATCCAACTCTTTGAGACCCAGGACTGTAGCCTGACCGGCTCCTCTGTCCATGGAATTATCCTGGAAAGAATACTGGAGTGGGTTGCAATTTCCTCTTCTAAGGGATCTTCCCAACCAGGGATCAAACCCTTGTTTTCTGCAGCTCCTGCATTGGTGGACAGATTCTTTACCTCTAAGATACCTGGGAAAGCCAAGAAAACACCTTACGCTCAATTTTATAGGTCACAAAGTTAGTATAAATGACATGAAGTGAGAATTCAATAGAAAAGGATGGATAAGTGACTACTATCATAATCTGAATAATCAATATTACCAAAGAGAAATGCAATTAAAATACATAAAATCTAGAAAATAAGAAAATAAATTATTTCTAAGTCTGATTGCTTTTTGGCAATCATTAAAAATTAGCATATAATAATTGAAGATAAAAATTCAGTTACATAAATCTCTGACTTACAAAGAATAAAATCAAACAACTTCTGTTTTAAAATGGTCTCACTTTTTTCTGGTTATAATTAGTAATATTGCAAAATAGATAAATGCCAAAGAAGGTAATAGATATTCACTGAAAAATATTTATTGCTCAGGTTAAAACTTTTGCCAATATAGAGATTAAAGCCTATGACCATTGTAGATGAAGCAAAGATATCATATATCTAGAAACTTGCATATGAATATATATATACAGATATGCAGAATATAATGTACAATCATAATTTAATTTAAAAATAGGAAATGCACTAGAGTTAAATAGCAAAATGTTCTGACTTCTACATTTTTCTTTTTAAAATTTTATTATTTCCACACCTATCAAAGGCTTGATAGGAATTAGACACCCAATAAATATTTATTGAATAAAAATTGACTGTAGCAGAATACTAAAGGAAATTTATGCTCTAAATTATATAGACGATTCCATATTTAATAATGGACTTCCCTGATGGCTCAGTGGGTAAAGAATATGCCTGCAATGCAGAAGACACAGGAGATGTGGGTTTAAGCCCTGGGTCAGGATGATCCCCTGGAGGAGGAAATGGCAACCCATTCCAGTATTCTTGCCTTGAAAATCCCATGGACAGAGGAGCCTAGTGGGCTACAGTCCAAAGTGTTGCAGAATCAGACATGAATGAGTGCAAGCACAGACAGATATTTAATAACTCCTCAACTCCTAACTTCACTGGTTGGGAAGATCCCCTAGAGGAGGAAATGGCAACCCACTCCAGTATGGAGATTATTTCAGCTTTTATTTTTAAAACTTGCAAGAGTTACAAGTTGTCTGACTTAACAGGTAAACACAGTCAAAGTGATGATAATAATAAGTAATAAGATGCATTTACCTTCCAAATTAAAGCTAGAAACAGAGCAGATAAATGTTGCCATTCATATCAATGGCACCACCTTACAGGTTCTTCATATCCAACAATACTAGCTATTGTTAAATGTGATATATTATATGTCACATCTCTTATAAGAAAAAAGACCTATTACTGAGTCCAGTAGAGCATGGTGTTTGACTCAAAATATATCTTATTTTAGATGTATTTCACTAAATTGTGCAATATTAACTGTCAAACTCTTTGATAATTTAAATTAATTTTTGTGAGCTATAAATGCAGCAGCATCATGACAAAAGATCACTATTTCATGAAATTTTGGCCAATAATGGTAATTTCAAATAAAATTTAGAAGTCACAAAATGATTAGAATGATTAGTAGGCCCTGATCAAGTTCAATAAAAAAGTATCATCCTTCCTATCACTGAAAAAAAATAATATGGTGCAAACTTTGAACTGGAAAATCAATACCAAAACAAACCACCAAAATGCAACATTACTACTATAACAGTAACAAGTAAACTCAAGGGTCTAATTTCAGGAATGTAACTACAGATTTAAGTATCCTGGGGAAAGTCATAACTTCAGTTTTCAAATCCCTAAATTCTTGAATACATGTTTTTCAAAAATCCCTTTGAATTCTTACATCGTTTTATTTTAGGATTACACGCAGTGGACTTTAGCTGACATGTAAATTGCTGATACTTGCCTGGTAGCCTACCCCTAAAGCAGTGTGCTGGGTGTCATGAGGGACAGAGGTAAGCTCCCTGCCCTCATCACTGATGAAGGCAGACATCTGAGCCAACAGTGGAAATGGAGTTATGATAGCTGTTGTAGAGCAAAGTACCACTGTGGATAGCTCAAAAATGGGTGAGAATGAAATACATGAAATAAAATAGCTTAGCAGGGTAAAACAAGTGAAATGGAAAACTTTGAAAAGAACCAAACTAGTAAAACAAAATGAATATATACATGAATTTGTTACAAACAGAAATTGAGCAATAAAATAATTAAGTGGTACTTTGGACGTATTTATTTTACAAAATTGAAGGGTGGGTAAAGAAAAGATGTACTGATCTGAATATGTTGCATATTTAGAAATATGTAACCTGAGCTACATCCACTCTTATTAGATAACCAGAAGGAAGGAAGGATAGTCTAGATTTAGACCTTTATTCTCTATAGCTCAGTCAGTAAAGAATCTGTCTGCAATGCAGGGGACCCGGGATCAATTCCTAGGTCGGGAAGATTCACTGGAGAAGGAAATAGCCACCCACTCCAGTATTCTTGCCTGGAGAATCCCCATGGGCAGAGGAGCCTGGCAGGCTACAGTCCATGGGGTTGCAAGAGTCAGACATGGCTTAGCGACTAAACCATCATATATAAAGAATTAGAAGAGACTTCAAATGTAATCAAAACTTATCAAGAATAAATAAAGTAACTTAGAAGAAAACTGTAAATAATTCATAGGTAAAAAATTATGGCACTATCCAAACTAAATAGAAAAAAAATGTATCTTTTTCCTTAATGTCAATTAATAGAACCAAAATTAAAAGTCATTACTTTTTAAGTTAATTTAAATGTTCTAGGAAAATATGATGGGACAAATCAGATGATGTAGTGCCCCCAATACCTAGGGAAATATATACATTTCCCATCCTCAGAATATGTGACATTAGGGCAAGAATTATTTCCTCCAAAGGATTTAAGCATTTTATTTAAATTCCCCATATGAAAAATAATAGAAGGTATCAAATAGCTATAGCTGATTCGAGGTAATTCCTCTTTATAAGAGAATTTCAGCTAAACGTAGAAAGAATAAAAGAAAACAACAACATGAGAAAATGACTATTTTCCAGTGATGGGGACTTAAAATTGAGGGACATGGCTGTCACCACTTGAATCCACTGATAAATATTAGCATCACTAAAGTGGTAGGTACAGGAACATGTGCCTCTTGATGTGATGTAGTGTAAAGTAGACCGTGTGCCCTATCAACTAATCTCAGCAAACAAACAAAAATGGAGACAATTTAAATACTCAAATATTTAAATATAAGTTCCAATTAACTGGAAATACAAGGGGGAAAGGGTTTCCGTGGTGGCTCAGATGGTAAAAGCGTCTGCCTGCAGTGCAGGAGACCCAGGTTTGATCCTCTGGAGAAGGAAATGGCAACTCACTCCAGTACTCTTGCCTGGAAAATCCCATGGATGGAGGAGCCTGGTGGGCTACAGTCTGTGGGGTCGCAAAGAGTCAGACTCGACTGAGTGACTTCACTTTCACTTTTCACAAGGGGAAAAGTGAAAATTTTCACAATGAAAAGTCTTTCTTACACTATACTGAATTGCTAGGAGGACTGCTATTACTGTAACTTAGCTAGATTATGGGATTTGTGAAGAGATGTGGTGGCAGAAGAAGCAGTAAATGCAAGTTGTGGTAAATGTTATATCCAAGAATCTAGATTTTACTCTCAGGCTGGCATTTCCCAAAATGTGTTCTGGGATACTGATCACATTCTTCACTATTAGAAGCATGAGATAACTGTTCCCATTTTAAAATAAGTTTAGGGGACACTGTATTCTATATTCCTTTAAATTGGCTGAATATTAGCAGGTTTAGCACACTACTTGTAGGAATACTTACTGAAATTTAACACAGTATTTTCACAACTTACAGGATAGTTGTTTTGAAGAGAGTATTGTTATCATCCTGTAAGAAGCAAATCTAGAAAACACCACTGTAGGTTGTTATAAACACTGAGGAATCTCAAAAATTGTGGCATTTTGCTCTAATTAGTATTTTTTGAAGATAATTCTAATGGCAGTGAATTGAGTTAAGACTGGAGAGCAGTTGAAATAGAGAAGGTGTGAGAGGACAAAGGCTTGAACAGACAGGAGGACCGACATGGAATAAAAGTAGAAGCAAAAAGACACAGTGGATATCAACAGAAACAATGTGTTGAAAACTGAAAATCACTGAAAACAAAACTGAGGTTTCTAACTCAGGTTAGTGGGCAGTGCTATCATATATTTGGAACAGAAGGAAGGGCAGCTGCAGTGGTGGAGGATGCATAGAGGTCTGTGATCAAAGAATACATTTCTTTAAAATATAGTATTCATTTATTCATACTTTTAATGGGCAAAAGACTAAGCAAATATTTGAAAAGTGAATCTTATCTATGGACTTTTTTCCCTTCTATATTTACTTTACTCATTCCCTGGTTCTACTTACCCGCAAGGCCTATATGTGAATACAATGTAACTCTCTTCATCCCCTCTTTCAATGAAAGTCACACATGTGTGTTTTTCCCAGTGCCTCATGGCCTGCTTGAACATGGCTCGCTGGCTGCCTGGAAAAATGGCATGACATTAATAAAACAGTGCCTGTTCCAGAGAGAAGTCTGCATGTGGCTCCTCTGTCCCGAGCCTGGCTGTGCAGACGAGATGCCACCACTATAACCAGACCAAAGAATACTAGCACCAAGTACCACAGGGAGCCATTGTTGAGAGTGTGCACTGTCTTCAGAATCATAGCCATGAGCTTACTGTCTTGACAAGGCTGTGTGTACAAGGCTTCATGAACAAATATATGTATTGTTCTTGTCAACTGAAAAGAAAACAGCTTCTAGGTTTAATGGGCACATCGGAAACTCCTTTTAAAAACCAGAATAGTTCTTTAGATTCTTATATATATATATAAAAACATATATATATGTTTTTAAATTTCAAGATATGCTGACAACTGAGGTGAATGGAATCTTTCTTATATTTGAGTTAATACTATATTTTATGTATTAGTATTCTATAAAATATATATATATACTTAGTCTATATAATAATCATTGTTCCATTATCAAAATAGACCCTCTGGGAATATCTTACCAGTGAAGTTGCCTCCTATGACATAAGGAATAACACCTCCAGGCCACACTCTTTCAGTTCTTGATGTAGCAGCCCTGGGAACTCTATTTTTCTCACTTTGCCCTGAGAATTTCAGTGGTAATTTTTCCTTAACTGTGTTGTTTTGCTCCAAGCCTGCAGTGACATTTAAAACATTCTGTGAAACAGAAGTCCTCGGTCAGAGAATCATTTACCTCTTAAAGGACAAGTTAAAATGTCTTATTTATATATTTATATAAATATGCCTGAAATCAAAATGTATTAAAGAAAAACTTCATATATATTATATACTTGAGTAAAGTGTTAAAATATTTAAGTAGCTAAAAAACATACTATTTCCTAATGCTCTCTCTATAAGCAAATTTTGATGACTTTCAATACAATAGCTTACAGTGGACAGAAGTCAAGTAGACTTTGTAAGGCACAGAAAAATTCTTTTATGTATTCTACTTTACTAGATAACTAAGAAATTCACCAATAGAATTAAAAAGACATTTTTAAAAAGTCTTACTTTGTCCAAAACCTTTCTTACTCCTGTGAAATCTCTAATCCTTTAAATCAGAACTGATATTCCATAGTACAGATAAAAACTGTGAATATTACATAATAGAGAGAGTAAATGAAATAAGGATAATACAGATATTGTCTCAGATTCTGGGACAATGGGCTACATCTATTCCAATTTCCTAGGGATTCGTATCCAGACAACAGTATGATTTAGAGATCAGTATACAAGGTGAGCAGGCCAACATAAAACGCGGTCTACTATGGAGTAGCTTTCAGGTCTGCAGTCACTAACTTTGCTCGGTAGCCTTTCACAATTTTTTGTTATGGTGCTATTTTTCCTACACTTTCGTATTTACTTTCCTTCTTGATATATCATTGTTGACACAAATGGCTTACAGCTTCCATACACTTCAAACACAATGAACATTGAATGTTTGCCCCTGATATCTGTGTCCCTAACATTTCTAATTTTTTAATATCCTAGAGCAAAGCATCTTAGCTTTGGAAAAATTAATTCTTGGCATAATTAATTAGTATCAATCAACTGAAGGAAAGTTAGGATATGAACTTTGAACAGGAGACTTTAAAAAGAAACTCTAAAATCCACAAATAGTGACTAATAAATTCAACATTTTAAATATTAACTAATCATTAATCCAGAAAGCGGTTTCTCTCAATCTTTTCCTATACATACTTTTGGAAGAGTTAAAAATATTTTTAATTGTTTTTTAATCTAATTTATCAGTTTACCAATTTACTTTAAGTGGATTTTGTTTCAAAATAAGCATTCATATTTTTTCATTTGAGGAAAACTGATGTAGCTCCACGCTTGATAAAAACACCTTACTGTGATACCATTTTTTTGGAAATAAATATCAACAGTAAAATAAACACCTAATGCATTTTTTATTAAGGAGAAGCTGAAAATAAGTTAAAATATTTTAAATGTCCCCAACTAAGTTCCAAAATCTTCCATTACATATCAACTAATATAAAGGAATAAAGGACTCTCTCAATACACATCCTTCCATCCTTTGAATCTTAACGGCAAACTGAACTGCTACGAGTGTAACATTCACTGTGCAGCAACTCAAGAGTCTGCAGCTTTGAACATGGGTTTACCGGAGCCAATCCTTCTTATTCTGTCTATAAGTTGGTAGAGGGGCCCTCGTTTCTTTGACATCCCATGGTCTCCAAATCCACCTTAAAGAGTAAAGGAAAATAGTTAGGTTAAATTCACTGTAAATTAAAGTTCTTGTAAATAAGCAATAGTAACATGTTACGTTGATTTCTCCTTGGACATCTCTTTTTATGTGGTCTTATATAATTGCATTAAAGTAATAATATCCATTAATCTTGGAAGGGGGTAAAAATTCTACAATATGTTTGGTAGAAACCAGTGAAATACTGTAAAGCAATTATCCATCAATTAAAAAAAATTGCAACTAAAACTAAAGAGGTAGGAGAAAACCAGAGAGCTATCTAAATCAATTTATTTGGACAGCATAGCAATTGAGTCATCTTTTGACAATTTGAAACTTTTTTTTTTTCCACTGTGAACTTTACAACACATAGTATTCTATAGGAAGAGACCCAAATTGTTCTGCCATGTTGATTGCATTCCAGCTATATTCCCAATACAAACTAAATACTTTCAGATGGCAAATCAGCAAATGAAAATAAAAACACTAAAAGAGCATGAGGTACGTCAATTTTTTATCAATAAAACTATGAAAAGAAAAAAAGCAAGTGTATAGTGTAAATTTTGCTCCAAAGCTTGGATCAAGTTTGAGACATTTCTAATAGCATATGTAATGAATATAATGCATTCAAATAAAATTTGAAAATTAGTTTCTATAATTTATAAAAACCAATAACATAGCTTTTTAAAAAGTCACAAAGTGAGAATCTGAAAGGATGCCCAGCTGCAAAATACATTTTATTATGTTGGTGCAATTTACAATCTTTATAAAAAAGATATAAAGATTTTATAGCTCACAATGTAGAGGAGTGGTTTAGGGATAAGAAAATATATTTTCTTGCAGCTTTAAGAACAAAGTCATCATCATAAAGCAGAACATTTGATGAAAATCCAAGTCTTCTGATCCTCATTCCAGGTCTTTAACAAAATGCTCTCTTATTTTTCTTTCCCAAAATGCTGTCTTAATTTTATCACCTAGTTTGCCTTCTCGTTGAATTCTGATGGACAAATACAAAGAGTTATCACTGAGCAAACAACTAATATGATCACTAATGATATCAGAAAAAGTGATTCATGAGCCTGTGGGCTAAGACAATGAAAGAGTACCAGAAATTCATGCAAACAACAATATGTTTTTGCACTTTGAACTATTTCCTTTCGATATCTCCTTTCCCTTTGAAATTAACTCTAAAACATAATTACCTAGATTGAAGCTAGTAAAAAGTAATAAATATTGTTAACATATAAGCATCTTTTAGAAAATATCAATTAAGTCCGTATAAGGCAGAGTAGTTAGAATGCTTGTTCATTGAATAATAGTCTGCTTAATTGTTTGAATTACATAGTCACATTCTTGCTATGCTCCTTGAGAAAAATTTTTGAAATATTTTTCATTGAACATTTTAGAAAGATGAGGTAATACTTAAGTGTATTCATTCCTAAGCAGTTATAGCAAACATTTTTAAAGGATGATAAAAATGTATTTGAAATGATCATTGCATAACAATTATATGGTATATTAGATAGGCCTGAAACACATAGATATAGAAGGAGGCTAATTATGAAGAAAAAATAAATGTCTTAGTTAATATTAAGGTAAATGATAAGCATAAGAATATTATAGATGAGAAAAAACATTTCAAGATTATCAAAGTCAATAATATTTTAATATTTTAGCAAGTTTGAAAATTATTATAGCAATATAAATAAAATTATGCATAGATAGTTCATTGAAATAGTAAAATTCATAATATGTATTTATTTCTCCTATTTTAAAAATTCTAAAATGAAATTATACAAAACAAATATTTACAAAAAAGACAATATATTTTCAAATAAGAAAATAAGAAATATAGTCAATGCACCACAAACTATAAGTAAGGTGAAAAGACAGCCCTCAGATTGGGAGAAAATAATAGCAAATGAAGAAACAGACAAAGGATTAATCTCAAAAATATACAAGCAACTCCTGAAGCTCAATTCCAGAAAAATAAATGACCCAATCAAAAAATGGGCCAGAGAACTAAACAGACATTTCTCCAAAGAAGACATACAGATGGCTAACAAACACATGAAAAGGTGCTCAACATCACTCATTATTAGAGAAATGCAAATCAAAACCACAATGAGGTACCATTACACGCCAGTCAGGATGGCTGCTATCCAAAAGTCTACAAGCAATAAATGCTGGAGAGGGTGTGGAGAAAAGGGAACCCTCTTACACTGTTGGTGGGAATGCAAACTAGTACAGCCGCTATGGAAAACAGTGTGGAGATTTCTTAAAAAACTGGAAATAGAACTGCCATATGACCCAGCAATCCCACTTCTGGGCATACACACTGAGGAAACCAGATCTGAAAGAGACACGTGCACCCCAATGTTCATGCAGCACTGTTTATAATAGCCAGGACATGGAAGCAACCTAGATGCCCATCAGCAGATGAATGGATAAGGAAGCTGTGGTACATATACACCATGGAATATTACTCAGCCGTTAAAAAGAATTCATTTGAATCAGTCCTAATGAGATGGATGAAACTGGAGCCCCTTATACAGAGTGAAGTAAGCCAGAAAGATAAAGAACATTACAGCATACTAACACATATATATGGAATTTAGAAAGATGATAACGATAACCCTATATGCAAAACAGAAAAAGAGACACAGAAATACAGAACAGACTATTGAACTCTGTGGGAGAATGTGAGGGTGGGATATTTCAAAAGAACAGCATGTATACTATCTATGGTGAAACAGATCCCCAGCCCAGGTGGGATGCATGAGACAAGTGCTCGGGCCTGGTGCACTGGGAAGACACAGAGGAATCGGGTGGAGAGGGAGGTGGGAGGGGGAATCGGGATGGGGAATACGTGTAAATTTATGGCTGATTCATATCAATGTATGACAAAACCCACTGAAATGTTGTGAAGTACTTAGCCTCCAACTAATAAAAAATTTAAAAAAAATAAATAAATAAAAAATAAAGGAATAAAAAAAAACTAACAAGAAAGGGAAAAGAGTAAAAACAGACTATAGAATTCTTTTATGATGTTGGAATTCAGCTGAATAGTGCTAATTACTCTGAAACATGTACTTTTCACATATATATTTAGAATATGTCTTTATGACAGCATGCTTTTGTTTTATGATTTTCTATAAATAATAATTTACTTCCAAATATTAGCATTTCAGAGCTTAACTATAAATGAAATGACAAAATTATATGTTGGGTTGACCAATACATAAAGTCGAAAAATCTGAACCCCTGAAAAACATGAACAAACTTTCTGGTCAACCCAATAGTATTAATTTTCTTTTTTCTTTGTTTCATCTTCATTTTATTTTTTTTCCATTTATTTTTATTAATTGGAGGCTAATTACTTTCTAAATCACAGAAAATGAACACCTTTAGTACCAAGAGAGGACAATGGGCTAAAGAAATCACTTTAATAAAGCATAAATCTAACAAAAATTTTAACGAAAACTGAGAATGTAATGTGATAAATTTAAGATTCTGCTGAGTTGCCTCATTGCTGTCTTTTTTGAAATCCACTGTTGCCGGACAGTGACAGTGTTAAGTGTGAGGTAGTGTTTGCAGTCTGTCAATAAACATATCCTATAGGAATGGACTATCTGTGACTACACTGCAAAGCAGTTTCCTCATATATTTGGTGTATGTTTCAGAAAAGACTCACTATATATAACAAAGACTAAAGCTTATTATTTTTAAGTACCATATTCTTTTAAATAAATTTCTTAAGTTTTATTACCTTACATAAATTTCTCATATGTAACATTTGCATTTTGATTATGTACAGTAGTGTCTTTATTCTTAAAAGGGCATGCTAACCTATAACATTGAAAAGCTAATTTGTGTCCATATGTGGTCAGTTACTCAGTTGTGTCCTACTCTTTGCAGCCCTATGGACTGTACTCCGCCAGGCTCCTCAGTCTATGGAATTTTCCAGGCAAGAACACTTGCCATTTCCTACTCCAGGAGATCTTCCTGATTCAGGGATCAAACCTGCATCTCCTGGGGCTCCTGCATTGGCAAATGGACTCTTTACCACTGGTGCTGCCTGAGAAGCCCTATGTTATCCGCAATTAACTTCAAAATATTTTATACATACTTATGCATGCATGCACACACACACATACACAGGGCAAATATGGTAAACTGAACAATTGCTGCATCTTTGAGGTGTATGGGTGTTGACTGCATCATCCTATCAACTTCACTATATTTTGGAAGATTGTCATAATAAAAACTTGTGGGAAAGAAAATTGGGAAAAGAGATTTGTTAATTCACAGTAAAGAGTCTTAAGACTAAAATATATTTGTCTGCTAGATACCACAAAGGGACTATATATTCCCCATGGAATACAGAAGGAAATAAAAATAGCATTAGGAGGAGGAGAGATCAATGAAATCAAAAAGCATGACTGAATAAATGCTTTAGCTATAACTACAAAAAGAAATTTTATATTTTTAACCTTTCAATTTTCTCCAAAATACAGAATAAAAATTGTATCAAGATTATATAAATAATTTTCAAATTTTAATTAAATTATTTTAATATGAAAACCCAAATATCTTTGAAATATTACAAGTCACATATAGGCATAATTCAAACATGTGCAAACAGCTAAAATTGAAACTGTCTTCCAGGTTTTCATAAAAGTTATAAAAATGGATATATAATTTTTTCTAAATATGTTTGTGTATAATCACTCAAGAATAATTTACCTTCTGCATCTCAATATTTAAATGGGAGGCAATTGAATATAATGTTCAAGAGTATGAAATTTAACCTTCCTCAGAAGTGAACCTTGGTCCTGACTCAGTCATTTCCTGGCAGTGTGATAACAAGAAAACTATGCACGCATGCTCAGTCACTTCCATCATATCTGATTCTTTGCGACCCTATGGGCTGTAGGCCACCAGGCTCCTCTGTCCTTGGGATTCTCCAGACTAGAATACTGGAATGGGTTGCTATGCCTTCCTCCAGGGGATCTTCTTGACCCAGGGATTGAACCCCTATCTCCTGCACTGCAGGCAGAGTCTTTACCACTGAACCACAGGGGAAGCCCCAAGAAAAGCAGTCATAACCTTATAAATCTCCTCGTAAACCACAATAACATCAGCAGCTACTCATAATGGGGTCATTATGAGGATTCAAGGAGTTAACACCTGCAAAGTACTTAAGCCACTATAACATCATTCTTAACTACATTACATAATAAAGTTAAAATTATGAATTTATGAATAAAACTTAAAATTATAAATAGACTAATCTGTATCAAGGAAATAAAATTTGATCACCAGAACATTCAAAATGATCTAAATTGTATTTTAGCATTTCAAGAGTATATTTTCTTCTAAATAAATGCAAACCAAGTCAAATAATCAAACGTACCTGTGGTGTGTCCAAATCTTCCAAAGGGGTTCTGTGTAAGGTCAATTGTCCTATCAATTTGAAAGACATTTAAATCTTCATCATCTAAGGCAATGTCACCCCAAAACACAGCTAAAAAAGAAAATTTCAATTAAAATACAAATTATTTAAGAGCAAAAAGCAATGCGAACAGAGCTAATTAGAAAAAAGTACTGCTAAAAATATGGAAATTCGGTCCTTATAGCTATAGAGATATTTCAGAAAATAGTGTACCTGAACATACTGGCCCTGTTTCAGTGTAATGTGAGCCACCTGTGAAAGGATGGGATCTGCTTTTCTCACTCCGATGATTTAGAGGAAAGGGAGAGAGTCATTTCTTCGAGTGAAAAGACCTCAGATTTATCGGCGTGGGGGTGGTTCTTAAGGGTGTAGTGATGGAGAGGGAAGCATGGAGTGCTGTAGTTCATGGGGTCACAGAAAGTCAGACATAACTGAGTAACTGAACTGAATGAAACTTAAGGGAAGAGAATTCAGCAACCACGGCTAATTTGCAAATGAGTGAAAAAGAATGCTGACATGCACAGCAGATGCCTGAGATAAGCAATTCTTCACTGACAGGTGGAAGAAGAGGTAGTAGCAATTAAGCCATGTGCTATTTTATAATTTTATAAAGTGAGGTGCAATTGAGTCAAAAGAATATAATGCTATTATAGCAACTCATTCATTATATTTTGATAAAGTGGTAAAGTACCTTCTCTGAAGATGCCATTGCTTGAGTATCTATAAAATATATAGATTAACTCGACATTTATTAGGCAATGACTAGGTGCTGGCCTTTCATCATTAATAAAAAATAAGACATTTGTTTGTATTTTCAGGAGCTTCAAAAACATCACCCTAATTCCAGAAATACTCTTTTATACCCAGAAGTTTAGGCTACTTAATAAAGGAAAGCTCTATAAACCACTGTAAATGAATTTACTAGTAAGCAAATTATTATTTTTTAAGTCAGAATACATATTTGCATAACGAAAAGCAGCCTCCTTGTTTATTTGAGTCCAAAAGTAGATTAATCAATCCCTTTGTACTATCAGATATCAAAATATAATAACTTTAGGAAATGTAGCAAATTTATGATAAGATAAATTGATCATGAAATAGTAAAGAATTGACAAATGCCTTATTTGACAATTTGCCTTGACAAATTCTGAGATATTTAAAATTTTTTCTTCAGATATTTCTTCTACAACACCAAAAAGGAAAGAAGGAAATTACATTAAAAATTATAGAAGGAGTCTTACTCAATATTATGTAATAACCTATAGGGAAATGAATCTGAAAAAGTATATATATCTGATTCACCATGATTTACACCTGAAATTAACACAACATTGCAAATCAACCATATTTTAGTTTTAAAAATTAATAATTTAGAAAATGACAAAATCCATTTCAAATCACTTTTATTAAATTCAAACCTAAATATATATTAATTTTAGCTATAAAAGCTATTTAATAAAATTAGTTAATTCATAAAATTAAACTTCAGTCCTGAAAGCTATATATTGCTTCAGGTTTTGATCAAAGGTTTATGATATAAAATTGTTTACTTAGTTTAGTTCACTTATACAAAACTGACATGAGATAAGGGGTTTGTTTATTTGCAAATCTAGAAAGAAAGAAAATAGAAATTAGTTCAAGGTGGGTAATCAGTTCCACATGTGAAAAAAACCTTTATTAGAATTCTCTCATCAACATGAATCAGCTACAGGTATATATGTGATTCATGTTGATATATGACAGAAACCATAACAATATTGTAAAATAATTGTTCTTCAATTAAAATTTTAATTAAAAAAATAATTCTCTCATCAAACTCTGTCTTCTTTCACCATCTTCTTTCACCATGGCCCTACTGTCAATGAAATGGCAGTTTGCAGAAGTAAAGGGACGCTTGCCTGTGTGCGTGTTAATTCGCTTCAGTCATGTCCGACTCTTTATGACCCTATGGACTGTAGCCTGCCACGTTCCTCTGTCCATGGGAGTCTCCAGGCAAGAACACTGGCATAGGTTGTCATGCCCTTCTCCAGGTCCTCTTCTCCCACCCAGGGATCGAACCACTGTCTCTTACTTCCCCTGCATTGGAAAGTGGGTTCTTTACTACTAGTGCCAAATGGGAAGCCCAAAGGGACGCTTACTGTCTTTTAACATCAAAGAGACAAAGAAGTCTGTATAAGACTTAATAGTGCTAAGAAGTTGGTCTTGATGCCTGAAATTGAATCCAGATTCATACACATGAAGCATGAATGTTTGAGTCTTCATCATCATCCCTAAAGCCAGACATCCTACCAAAAAGATGGCTTACCTAAATAAAATATTTTGGAGTTATATAAAAGACTTGTTCTTTTTAAAAAATAAAATTTGCACTTTTTGTTTCAAGATTTTTCACTATTCTAAGTAAATAAAAGCTTGCTAGTTATTTAAACTTTCCATCATGTGTATTTACTAGGCACATAGTTGGGGACACTGAACGGCGCTCTCAGTCTGCCTATTTCTTTCTGAGTGCTGGCAGACAACTAGAGACACTCAAAAAGTGCTTCTCTAACATTTTGTTTTGCCCAGGAATCACAGAAAATCTGGTTAAAATGCAGGGTCTGATTTAGTACCTCTGTGGAGTGATCTTCAGTTCAGTTCACTTCATTTCAGTTGCTCAGCTGTGTCCGACTCCCTGTGACCCCAAGGACTGGAGCACGCCAGCATTCCCTGTGCATCAAAACTCTGGGAACTTGCTCAAACTCATGTTCATAAGTCAGTGATGCCATCCAACCTTCTCATCCTCTGTTGTCCCCTTCTCCTCCTGCCTTCAATCATTCCCAGCATCAGGGTCTTTTCCAGTGAGTCAGTTCTTCACATCAGGTGGCAAAGTATTGGAGATTCAGCTTCAGCATCAGTCCTTCCAAAGAATTTTCAGGACTGATTTCCTTTAGGATTGCTTGGCTTGATCTCCCTGCAGTCCAAGGAACTCTCAAGAGACTTCTCCAACACTACAGTTCAAAAGCATCAATTCTTTGGCACTCAGCTTTCTTTCCAGTCCAACTCTCACATCCATACATGACTACTGGGAAAACCATAGCTTTGACTAGATGGACATTTGTTGGCAAAGTAATGTCTCTGCTTTTTAAGATGCTGTCTAGGTTGGTCATAGCTTTTCTTCCAAGAACCAAGCATGTTTTAATTTCATGGCTGCAGTCACCATCTGCAGTGATTTTGGAGCAGAATAAAATGAAGTCTGCTGTTGTTTCCCCATCTATTTGCCATGAAGTGATGGGACCGGATGCCATCATCTTAGTTTTTTGAATGCTGAGTTTTAAGCCAACTTTTTCTCTCTCTTCTTTCATTTACATCAAGAGGCTCTTTAGTTCCTCTTCACTTTCTCTCATAAGGAAGGTGTCATCTGTGCATCTGAGGATATTGATATTTTTCCCAGCAATCTTGATTCCAGCTTGTGCTTCATGCAGTTTGGCATTTCTCATGATGTACTCTGCATAGAAGTTAAATAAGCAGGGTGACAATGGCCTTGACATATTCCTTTCCAAATTTGGAACCAGTCTGTTATTCCATGTCCAGTTCTAACTGTTACTTCTTAACCTGCATACATATTTCTCAGGAGGCAGGTGAAGTGGTCTGATATTCCCATCTCTTGAAGAATTTTCCAGTTTGTTGTGATATACACAGTCAAAGGTTTTGGTGTAATCAATAAAGCAGAAGTAGATGTTTTTCTTGAACTCTCTTGCTTTTTCTATGATCCAATGGATGTTGGAAACTTGATCTCTGGTTCCTCTGCCTTTTCTAAAACCAGCGTGAACATCTGGAAGTTCTGGGTTGATGTACTTTGAAGGCTGGCTTGGAAAATTTTGAGCATTACTTTGCTAGCATGTGACATGTGCAGTAGTGCAGTAGTTTGAACATTGTTTGGCATTGCCTTTCTTTGGGATTGGAATGAAAATGGACCTTTTCCTGTCCTGTGGCCACTGCTGAGTTTTCCAAATTTACCGGCATATTGAGTGAAACACTTTCACAGCATCATCTTTTAGGATTTGAAATAGCTCAACTGGAATTCCACCACATCCACAAGTTTTATTCATAGTGATGCTTCCGAAGGCCCACTTGACTTCGCATTCCAGGATGTCTGGCTCTAGGTGAATGATCATACCATCGTGGTTATCTGGGTCATGAAGATCATTTTTGTACAGTTCTTCTGTGTATACTTGCTACATCTTCTTAATACCTCCTGCTTCTGTTAGGTCCATACCATTTCTGTCATTTATTGTGCTCATCTTTGCATGAAATGTTCCCTTTGTGTCTCTAATTTTCTTGAAGAGATCTCTAATCTTTCCTATTCTATTGTTTTCCTCTATTTCTTTGTATTGATCACTGAGGAAAGCTTTCTTATCTTTCCTTGCTATTCTTTGGAACTCTGCATTCAAATGGGTATATCTTTCCTTTTCTCCTTTGCCTTTCACTTCTTTTCTTTTCTCAGCTATTTGTAACATCTCCTCAAACAACCATTTTGCCTTTTTGCATTTGTTTTTCTTGGGGATGATCTTGATCACTGCCTCCTGGGCAATGTCACAAACCTCCATCCATAGTTATTCAGGCAATTTTTCTATCATATCTAATCCCTTGAATCTATTTGCCAGTTCCACGGTGTAATCATAAGGGCTTTCAGTTAGGTCATACCTGAATGGTCTAGTGGTTTTCCCTACTTTCTTCAATTTAAGTCTGAATTTGGCAATAAGAAGTTCATGATCTGAGCCAAAGTCTGCTCCTGGGTTGCTTTTGCTGACTGTATAGAGCTTCTCCATCTTTGGCTGCAAAGAATATAATCAATCTGATTTCGGTATTGATGATCTGGTGATGTCCATGTGTAGAGTCTTCTCTTGTGTTGTTGGAAGAGGGTGTTTGCTACGACCAGTGCATTCTTTTGGCAAAACTCTTATTGTCCTTTGCCCTGCTTCATTCTGTACTCCAAGGCCATATTTGCCTGTTACTCCAGGTGTTTCTTGACTTCCTACATTTGCATTCCAGTCCCCTATAATGAAAAGGACATCTTTTTTGGGTGTTAGTTCTAGAAGGTCTTATAGGTCTTTATAGAACCATTCAACTTCAGCTTCTTCAGCATAGATTAGGGCATAGACTTGTTTTATTGTGATATTGAATGGTTTGCCTTAGAAACGAACATAGATTATTCTATCATTTTTGAGATTGCATCCAAGTACTGCCTTTCAGACTCTTTTGTTGACCATGATGGCTACTCCATTTCTTCTTATATTTTTAACAAGCTCCCATTGTCACAAATAATTATCACCTTTGTTTTATTTATTACTTTTATTTTTTCTGCAAGTATAAATTTTATTCCTCTGAATCAACTGGCTGACTTGAGAGCATGAACATTTAACCAAGTAAAATGTTGTCTGTACAACATTTGTATAATATGAGTAATAATAAAACTCAAATGTTTTAGATTTTTATTTTCTTGTAATGACTTTTCACATACAATAGGATTCATGTATTGATGAATTATATCAAACAAAGATCAGCAGTCCAAGTTGATATAACACCTCCGAGAAGAAAAATCTTTCCTGGTGGCTCAGTCAGTAAAGAATCTGCCTGCAATGCAGGAGACCCAGGTTTGATTCCTGGGTCGGGAAGGTCCCCTGGAGAAGGAAACGGCTACCCACTCCAGTATTCTCCCCAGGAGAATGCAACAGATGGGTTACAGTCCACAGGGTCACAAAGAGTCAGACAGGACTGAGCGACTGAAACCCGGCCATAGTGGAGGAAGAGGCATAAGACCAGACAATTTTTACAAAGAGACAAAACTGCTCTGGAATACATAAGCCCATCTTTTATTAATTGCTTTTTTTCCTAAACCAGTATCTTCAGTAGCTTTGCAGTTCTGAATATGTGGTGAATTGATTCAGAAGAAAACAAATATCATTTATGTGTAGACTTGATATGCTATAGACTTTATAACCATATATATTTTTAAATCTTGATGTTATCAACAGTAACAAAAAATGGACATCTTAGAATTTTCAACCTATCATATAATTTAAAATGCACAATTTCTTCCTTTTTTGGCACACATTTGAATGTTTCCTTAATTCACCTTCCACTTCAGTCTATGTCTTGTGCAAGCGTGAGTGCTAAGTCAATTCAGTCATATCTGACTCTTTGCAACCCTATGGACTGTAACCTGCCAGGCTCCTCTGTCCATGGGATTCTGAAGGCAAGAATACTGGAATGGATTGCCATGCCCTCTTCCAGGAGAATCTTCCAGACATATGATTAAATCCATATCTTTTATGTTTCCTGCACTCACAGGTGGGTTCAGTTACCACTAGCACCACCTGGGAAGCCCATAAGTGTCTTATTTCATGTTAAATATTTACTTATGCATTGGCATAGCTAAATGAATGATGAAACTTTATATTAATGACAATAACATTACAATTTGCATTGTAACCAAACATATATTTTTATATAGACTCCAAGATGTTTGTAATTCTCAAGTATACTTTGGAGCCTTTTGTTTTTCTTTCTATGGTATTTTCTATTTATTTTACATTAAAAAATTGAAGAGAAATATTTTTAAATTATAAATTATCAGTCATTAACCCATTTAATACAGTGATTTGTGTTCAGTGATATCAGATACAGAAATTAATACAAAAAACTTATAGATTATGATATTAGGGAAATAATGAAATTAGAATATTTATTATCTGGAATTCTGCTCAGATTCTTATGGTCAAAAAATTGGGTTGTAGCTAACCAATAGGCCAAAATAAAATGTCAAAAAGTACAATTTTGACATGACATGGAAAACCACAGGTTTTGTTTTTCCCTTGAAGGCAATTTGCATTCATTGTACTACAAACATTTTTTAATCAGAGACCAAAAAGGAAAGAAAAAAATTGCTTTTACTGCAGTACACAGAGTAAATACATTTTATAAAGGAATATATGGTGAGAATAAGCAATCCAATGTTGTGATTCCCTATACTGTAATTTTAAGTGATGTCTCTTTCACCAACTTTCTGATTCCCCAGCAAGCTATAGTCCTTCAATTCTGAAGCTGAGGTCCAGGGACCAGCTTTAAGGAGGCTTTAAGTCTGTGATTCCCTAAAAGCTGTATGCAAAAAAACAATATGTAAGAGTTTATAAACAGTCACCACATGTTTTTCAGAGAAAAGGTCCATAGCAGATTGTCAAAAGGGATCACACAAAGTAAAGAACCACTTGTTGCTGTTGTTTAAGAGCCAGTACTTCAGACAAAAGCAAAGTCTTTCAGTACACTTGGAAGAAAATACTTGCAAGCTAAATAGCCTAAAGAAAATGAATATATTTTCTTGATAGCTGATTACTACTTGGGAGTACACTGTAGTAGACAAGATGATAGAGTATCCTCAGACATTACTTACAGAAAGTTCTTCTAGAAATCCCCTCTCCCTATCTAACCCCATTAGGTGTTTCATCTGCTTCCATGTCTTGCTTGTCTTGCCAACACACAAGATTTCATAGCATGTTTTTAATTCAGATTCTTCAATTTAATTTTGAAAATACCACAGGAAGCATTGTTGCTTATCTTTAAAAACTCATTGCCAGCCTGACATAAAGTAGGTCCTCAGTATATGTTTTAAGGCACAAAAGATGTGACTAAGTAAGTGAATTGGGGAATAGTTGTATATAACAAAAATGAGGCTAGGAATGTGGTATAATTCACAAATTTGCCTCTGACCCAAAATACTAGATATTCAACCATTCCAAAGAATATTTCAAATCCTTTCAATCCAGAGTAAATTACTATTTTATACTTTAAAAAAAAAAAAAAAAAAAGGCAGCTGCCTTTCTTTTTTATTCCAGTAGTATATATTATTAAATGTAGTTATGGGAAATGTATCTTTTTTTTTTTTTTCCTAAACACCACACTTGCATGTTCAGGAAATACATGACTGAACTAACAGATCAGTTATCTTGAGACATATAGGATTTGGAGAGATTGTTTAAAGATTCAACAATAGCCAAGAGGATTGCTTATTATGCTTTATCAGTTTAAACTTTATGTTGTTATTGATATTGGATTTAGGGAGGAAGAATGATATCATGTGAAAACTGGCAAAACAAAACTGCTTGACAAAACTGCTCTGGCTGCTCTAGGCTAAAATAAAAGCCTAGTGAAAATTTCCTCAGACAAGGGCAACAGTGAAGAGTTAAAGTCAACTATTTTTACATGATTGACAACCATTAAGCAAATTCCCAAGGAAAAGTAAGACTTGGCAAAAGTTCCAATATATACATTTTGGAGACAATGTTACATTACTCAAAAAAGAAAATAACTTTCTGGTGACATTTCATATGCACAGAATAAAAATGTTCCCCAAAATGACAAACATGAAATTTAATTTAAGTTCCAATTTGGGAAGCAATTATCTAACATTTTTAAAGCTCTTGGTACAATATAAAAATAAAGATATATTTTTATGTAGAGTTAGAAATGATCTTCAAAAAATGAGAAGAAGAAATTTTTCACATAGTACATTTCTTTCTTAAATTTCTAATAATAAAGTATTTATAGTCCAATTACTTTAGTGACTATTTATAAAAAAAAATAATATACATTACTTTATTTAAGATATAAGGGTTATTTTCCAAGATCTGCATTTTAACTTATATCATATACTATCACATAAACTGAAAAAAAGTCATCCAATCTATAAAAAGGGTGATATAATGAAGTACAAATATTGAGTTATATAAAATGGTTTACTCATCCTTCTCTGATAAGCTGGATTTAAGGTGCTTTTGTGTAACATAACTCTAATTTGCCGCCTTAAAACAAGATGACTCAATGTACCACAAACATATTTTTTGGAGGGAGAGGATGTGGTACAATATAAAAAGCTAACTGTTTGGGTCATTATTTAAAAAAAAAAAAGTCCAAACATACTCCTAATTTAGAGGTTACTTTAAAGAACACAAAACCGCTGCTACAGTTAAACACAAAGTTTGATTGTCTCTTGAATCAGGAAACAAACTACAATCTAAGCACAATATCAAATAAAATCTAAGCACAAAATCTGAAATGTAAAACAAATAAATGCACACACACACACACACACACACACACAAACATGCAAAGAATATTCTTCCAGAATATGGAGACATGTTAATGATGTCACTTTTCAAGATATTAATCATTTTCAGAATGAATCTAGATTAATCAATAGAATCTGAACACAGAAGAGAAACAGCAATTAATCTTTTAAAAATATTTTTCTTTTTAAAATGATTTTAAAAATTGTTTAAATGCAATTTTACAATATGGATATGATTAATGCTAAATTTGAAAATAAATACATCTTCTTTTTTAAGTCAGAAAGCAAAATTTTTCCCACAGCAAAAGATCCATCAAAATACCATGTCAATCTGTGTTTATAGCCCACAGTGCCCAGGGATAGGGTTTCTCAGGAAATTTTTTAAATGTCACTCACACCACAAATACTCATTCTGAAGTTTTTGACTCAAAAGAAAAAACACTGACAGAGGAGTACTTTGATCAAGAAATGTAAAAAAAACATTGAAACTATTGTATGGCCTAATGTTTTCTGTCATAAGCTTTAAAAATGGATTATTGTAGCTCATATTTAAAAAAAAAAAACTGTCATTATCATACTGTACAAATAATGATTTTATTTATCATCAACCATTACCAAGATTTGGTTGATTTCTACTTCCCAAGTCCTCCATCTTATAACAATAGAGTTAAAATCTGTTGTTTTCTTCCCTTAGGCTTATCATTGTCTACATTTGTGGAGGTCTAGGAGTCGCTCTGGTGCTTCTTTTTAAATTCATTTAAAATTTTAAGTTAATTTGATTTATCTTCCAAATGTTGACCTTAGTTCTTTGAATAAATTTTGATGCCTTCCTGCTAGTAAGACCATCCGTGAAAATGCTATTTTCTATGTTCTAACTATGTTTTATTCACTGGCTGGTCACTTTCTCACAAAAATAGAATTTTTTTTCCCTCACTTTTCCCATTTTTATTAGTCTATCATTATTATAATGGTAGACTTCCCTTGTGGCTCAGCTGGTAAAGAATCCGCCTGCAATGCAGGAGACCTGGGTTCAATCCCTGGGTTGGGAAGATTCCCTGGAGAAGGGAAAGACTACCAACTCCAGTTTTCTGGCCTGGGGAATTCTCAAGAGTTGGATGCAACTTTCACTTTCACTTTTTGCTTCCACCATCATAATAGGTTAAGGGAGAAAAATGTTGCATTACAACCTTTCCAACTATTATTCATCTTTGTAAAAGATATCCTCCAGGGCACAAGTTAAAAGGTTGGAGTCTTTTTTCTTTGCTTAATTTATGCCATCGCACAGCACTCAAGTCAACACGGGCTCAGTGAAAAACCTTTACAAAATTTAAAAGCTCATTGACATCCTAAATACTTGACTCCACATACTGATTTCTATTTCTTCTCTTCATATTCTCAGAGGCCTTCAACAATTGAAAGGATAATTAAAGAGAACTCTATTCACACCAAAACAAGCAAAAGCTTGAACTCTCTGTGAAATACCCCTAGTCAATATTATTTCAAACATTATAAAGTATCCATAATGCATCATCAACTTATATTGATATTAAATGTACAGTGCTTAATGTTAATAAAGCACCCTCATCAATGCTATTCCAGTTGAGCCTTAGAATATTCTAGGATATAGATTCATACTACTAGCCTGCCAATAAAATTTACATTAAAAAAAAAACAACTTACCATCTCTTATTGTCCATCATTTTATACTATCTTCCTTTACCTGACTTAGGAGTTATTGGCACTAACTTAGGTAATATTTTAGAAATAAAAGATTCTAAGTGAGAAGCATTGTCTGTCTAAAAATTTCAATTTGAGGTGATGCTGGCAACCTATGTGAACCACATCAGGGTCTCATATAGCAAATGAAGAGATGGGCCGGGTTTTTCTTTTCAGATAGGGAGAAACAAGGATGGCCTGAATTGGAATAGGATATGATGTGTTTTATTCACAAATGGAAGTGATCTACACAAGAAGTAGTATAAAACCACTGGGGAAAAAAAGGAGTTAATTATAGCCTGCATGTTGGAAGGAAGAAACCACCGGAGACTGCTTAATATCTAATTGTAACTTTGTTATTACTGAATAATCTGTCCATAATGTTTCAAGTCTTGTTTTAGATAAAAAATTAGAAGGAAATAGATGATGAAATGTAAAACAAAATACATGAATATTAGATAAATAAAATCTTTATCAAGGCCAAAAGAAATCATTATTTAAATTTAAATGTCAAATAACTATGACAATAAATAAATAGCTAAATTGTTTCAATTTAAATATTAAAGACTGGCATAAGTCTTAGCTAATAGATATAAATTGGGAAACTGGCCATTAAATCCTTCAATTTCTCTTTTTATTAAGAGAATAACTTAGAATTTAAATAAACTACAATTGTGTATCATGAGCAAAAATTATATATTTAATTTTGAGAAAAAGGATTCAGTTGAAAAACATTTATTAACCTTGATAAAGTCATACAACCTTATAAAACAAATGTCTGGAAAATGCGAAGGAAGTTCATAAATACATCTGCATTTTTACTATCCCCACATGCTATATTTCTTTGACATCATATTTTACATCATTTTGTTTAAGTGTATCCCTAAACTGCTTATTGTGGATATAAGTGATTTCACTACTTTTGTCTTTAATCTTCCTTTTAGCTTTAAAAGTAGATAATATACTATATTTGCCATATATTTATTTTAAACAATGAGGTTTTTCTTTTTTGCAATGTTCATAATTTTATTTCATCAACATAAAATAAGCACATACATGATTACATGGATACTAAATAACATGTTACTCTAACAATAATGAGTCAATAACAAAATCAAAGAGGAAATTTAAAAATACCTTGAGACAAATAACAAAGAACACACAACCATACAAAATCTATGGGATGAACAAAGGCAGTTATTTCAGAGAAGTTCATAGCAACACAGGCCTTCTTTAAAAACAAGAAAAATCTCAAATAATCTAATCCACCACTTAAAATCATTAGAAAAAGAAGAACAAACAAAACCTAAAGTGAGCAAAAAGGGGGAAATAAAAGATGAGAGGAGATATAAATAAAATAGAGAAAAAAATCAATACAGACTTTCCAAGATAGTAGAGGGGCAGGAGAACATGGAGTTCATTTCTCCCCACAGATACATCAAGAATACATCAAAAACGGAAAAATTCTCACAGAGCACCTGCTGAATACTAGCAGAGGACTTCAAACACATAAAAGGAAATGAATGATTTCCGTATAACCGGGCAGGATGAAAGAAAGAAGGGAAAAGGAAGGGGAGAGGAGGCAAGATGAGGTCTCTACTTCTGGAAGGAAGCTGGAAGTAAGGACAGGATTTTCACATCTGGAGGAGTCCCTTCACAGTAAGGAGAGCAGCTGAGACCGGCGGGTGTTTCAGGGACTGGGAAAGGGCACAGCACCTGGCCTGGGGCTGACAGGGGAGCGAGGTCTGCACGGAGGGCCCGCGTCGCCGCCAGTGGCCCCAGCCCGAGAGGGGCGTCCGCAGCTGCGCACAGGGTCTGGGTGCTGGGATCTGCAGTTTGGAGAGCCAGCCCAGGAAGCAGGCTGATGGCGGCGTGAGGGGACAGGCCTGAGGAGCTCTGTAGCCCGGGGATGCTTGGAGGGAAGCGTGGACCACTGCTGAGGCAGAGCCCAGAGGAGGAGTGACATGCAAAGGGCGGGGCTGCCGTCACAGCCCCTCTTAGGGCTCCGGCCCTTGTCTCCGCAGGCACTAAGGAGGGCGCCCACTGGAGCCAGGTCATGAGCCCTTGCAGTTGCCCCCTTCCCTTCCCTACTTGGCTACCCTGTTTGCCCCAGCACTCCCTGAGAAGTTCAAATGCTCCGATTGCTACTCTAGGGCTGTCTCACCTGGGTGGCCTGCTTGCCCTGTTTTCATCTTGTCTCACTCCTGCCTGATGGGACAGGGTGCTCTGGCAACCTCTAGAGCAGACTCCATTGGGAGGAAGACATGCAGAGATGGGGCCGAAACCGCAGCTAAGCCCTAGGGGCTATGTAACTAGGGAAGAAGAGCTGAAATCTCTCCTAGAAGATGTGTGAACTTCGGAGTCAGGACTCTGCTGATGGCTTCCTAAATTCATCACCTGCAAAACACCAAAAGGACAGCAAATGCTCTTTGCGGCTGGGATGGGTCTGCTTTAGCAGCTGTGGGCCCTGGGGGTGCATATGCACAGAGGGTGAGCCGGGCCAAACTCTGAGCTAGCTATAGCGCCCGCAGTAGGTCCAGGTGCATGACTACTGCAGGCCTGAGACCTGAAGTCAATGGGTGTGAGCTAGCGGCCTGGTGAGAACACCTGAGAGTCACCTGGGCCAACAGGCAGCATTCCCACACTCACACTGGGGCCGAGACCAGCGCCAGCAACAGGGGACTTTGGGAGCCCACACCACGGGCTACAGGGGACATGGCAGAGCGTATTCATAGGGGAACAACTCCAGCTGAGGAATACTCAGTGCGTTCTCTCCCAGTGGGAGTGTTCCAATCCTGCCTAGCTCACAGTACACATTAGAAATACAGCTAAGAAAAAAATGGAGGGACCTATACTCACAGATGGTGACTGCAGCCATGAAATTAAAAGACACTTGTTCCTTGGAAGAAAAGCAACGACAAACCTAGACAGTATATTAAAAAACAGAGACACCATTTTGTTGACAAAGGTCTGTATAGTCAAAGCTATGGTTTTTCCAGTAGTCATGTGTGGATGTGAGAGTTGGACCATAAAGAAGACTGAGCATCGATGAACTGATGCTTTAGAACTGTGGTGCTGAAGAAAGTTCTTGAGAGTTCCTTGGACTACAAGGAGATCAAATCAGTCAATCTTAAGGAAATCAACTCTGAATATTCACTGAAAGGACCTATGCTGAAGCTGAAGCTCTAATACTTTGGCCACCTGGTGTGAAGATCCATGATTCATTGGAAAAGACTCTGATGCTGGGAAAGACTGAGAAAGGGATGACAGAGGATGAGATGTCTGGATGGCATCACCAACTCAATGAACATGAATTTGAGCAAACTCCAGGAGATAGTGAAGGACAAAGCAGCCCGGCATGCTGCAGTTCTCAGGGTCCCAAAGAGCTGGACATGACTTAGTGACTGAACAACAGTAACAATACTCAAACAAGTAGTGAGCAGACCCTGATGCTCATGGGGAAGTGACAAGCACAGAGCAAAGGGGGAGGCCCTGGTCAATATTCAGGGCAGTTTCAGGTCACCACAGAGGCAGTTAAACCCACTATCCAGGGGATAATGGCAAAAGTCGCTGGACCAACCTCACTCACTGGAGGCAAACAACAGAAGAAAGAGGAACAACAGTCCTGCAACCTGCAGAAAAAATATTCTTGATGTTGTCACTCAGTCATGTCTGACTCTTTGTGACCCCATGGACTGTAGCACACCAGGCTTCCCTGTCCTTCACAACCTCCTGGAGCTTGCTCAAATTCATGTCCATTGAGTCAGTGGGCATGTGTCATCCAGCCATCTGGTCCTCTGTCATCTCCTTCTCCTCTTGCCCTCAGTCTTTCCCAGTAACAGGGTCTTTTCCAATGAGTTGGCTCTTTTCATCAAGTGGCCAAAGTATAGGAGCTTCAGTTTCAGCATCAGTCCTTCCAATGAATATTTGGGATTGATTTCCTTTAGGATTGACTGGTTTGATCTCCCTGTAGTCGAAGGGACTCTACAGAGTCTTCTCCAACACCACAGTTTTAAAGCATCAATTCTTCAGTGCTCAACCTTCTTTATGTATCTCACATCCATTCTTGACTACTGGGAAAACTATAACTTTGACTAGACGGACCTTTTTAGGCAAAGTCATGTCTCTGCTTTTTAATATGCTAGGTTTGTCATAGCTTTTCTTCCAAGGAACAAGAGTCTATTACTTTCACGGCTGCAGTCACCATCTGCAGCGATTTTGGAGCCAAAGAAAGTAAAATCTTTCACTGTTTCCATTGTTTCCCCATCTATTTGGCATGAAGGGATGGGACCAGATGCCATAATCTTAGTTTTTTGAATGTTGAGTTTTAGGCCAATTTTTTCACTCTTCTCTTTTACCTTCATCAGGAACAAAAATTAAATACAATGAAACAATATGAAAAGTAACATGGGAAAAGCAACAAATAACATACAAGGGAATCCCCATGAGATTATGAGCTGATTTTTCAGCAGAAATTCTGCATGCCAGATGGACAAGACATGGCATACTTAAAGAGATGGAAGAAAAGAACCTACAATCAAGAATACTCTAACCAGCAAGGCTTTCATTCAGATTTGATGGAGACAACAAAGGTTTTGTATACAAGCAAAAGCTAACAGAATTCACTATCATCAAACCGGCTTTGCAACAAATACTAAAGGAAATTTTCAAGGTAGGAAGAAAAAAAGAGGTCACATCCTGCAACTAGAAACAAGAAAATTACAAATGGAAAAGCTCATTGATAAAGGCAAACATATAGTAAATGCAGGAAATCATCCATACACAAATGATATCAACACCAGCAACACTGAGGAGAATACAAATGCAGGTAACAGAAGTTGCATTTGAAATTAAGAGACCAGCAATTTAAAACAGTCTTGTATACATATACATACACATACATACATACATATACATGGGTACCAGGTGGCACTTGTGTTAAAGAATCCACCTGTCAAAGCGGGAAACATAAGAGACTTGGGTTCGATCCCTGGGTTGAAAGATCCTCTGGGGAAGGACATGGCAACCCACTCTAGTAGCCTAGTGTGGAGAATCCTATGGACAGAGGAGTCTGGCAGATCCATGGAGTTGCAAAGAGTCAGACATGATTGAGTGATTTAGCTCACACATACTTACTAATGGGCTTCTTAGGTGGCTCCATGGTAAAGAATCTGCCTGCCAGTGCACAAGATGCAGGTTTGACCAATGAGTCAGGAAGATCCCCTGGAGAAGGAAATGGCAACCCAATCCAGTATTCTTGCCTGGGAAATTCCATGGACACAGGAGCCTGGCAGGCTACACAGTCCATATAGTTGCAAGAGTCAATATAACTCAGTGACTAAACAACAACAATATATACCTGCCTTATCAAAACCTCATGGGTAATGCAAACACCAAAACTACAATAGATAAATACACCCACAAAAGGAAAAGCAACGCAAACACAACATGTATGTATGTGTTCCCAGGGAACACATGAGGAGGGGAAGAAAAAAAGACCTTGAAAAAAAACCCAAAGCAATAAAAATAATGGCAGTAGGAACATACATACTGATAACCACCTTCAATGTAAATGGAATAAATGCTCCAAACAAAAGACAGAGGCTGGCTGAATGGACATAAAAACAAGACCCATATCATGCTGTATACAAGAGACACATTTCAGATCTAGGGACACACAAACATTGAAAGTGAGGGGATAGAAAAAGATACTCCATGCAAATAGAAATCAAAAGAAAGCTGGAGTAGCAATATTCATGTCAGACAATATAGACTTTAAAATAGAGACTGTAGGGACTTCCCTGGTGGTCCAGTGGCTGACTCTGCATTTTCAGTGCAGGGGGCATGGATTTGATCTCTGGTCAGGGAATTAGACCCCGCATAGCATGTGGACAAAAAATGAAAATTAAAAAAAAATAAAGTGTATAACTTGAAAAATAAAATAAAATAAAGACTGTAACAGGTGACAAGAGAGATACTACAGAATGATCAAGGAATAAATCTAAGAAAAAGTATAACAGTTATAAATATATATGTACTTAACACAAGAGGACTTCAATATATAGGGCAAATGCTAACAGTCATAAAATGGGAAATCGATAGTAACATAATCATAGTGGGGGACATTAACACCGCACTTACACCAATGGACAGATTATCCATACAGAAAAGTAAGAAGGAAACACAAGGCTTAAATGACACATTAGACCAGATAGACTTAACTGATCTTTATAGGATAATCCATTCCAAAGCAGCATAATACACTTTCTTCTCAAGTGCACAGTCTCTAGAATAGATCTCATCTTGGACCACAGATTAAGCCTCAGGAAATTTAAGAATTGTGAAATCTTATTAAGCATCTTTTCTAGCCACAACACTATGCAATTAGAAATCAATCATGGGAAAAAATTGTAAAATACCCACATACATGGAGGCTAAATATATTACTAAATAACCAATGGATCACAGAAGAAATGAAAGAGGAAATAAAAAAATACCTAGAGACAAATTACAAAGAAACCACAACTGTTCAAAACTTATAGGATGTGGCAAAAACAGTTCTGAGAGAAGTTTATAGCAATATAATCTTATTGCTATATAATCTAAACTTATATAGCAATATAAATTTATAGGAAATAAGAAAAATCTCAAATAAAAAAAAATTAATCTTACACCTACAGCAACTAGAGAAGAACAAACAAAACTCAAAGTTAGTAGAAAACAAGAAATCAAAAAGATCAGAGCAGAAATAGAGGGGAAGAAAACAGTAGCAAAGATCATGAAATTAAAAGCTGATTCTTTGGTAAGATAAAGAAAATTGACAATAAACATTTAGCCATACTCATTAAGAAAAAAGGGAGAGGACTCAAATCAATAAAATTAGAAATAAAAAAGTGGAAGTTACAGTGGACACCAAAGAAAAACTAAGGATCATAAAAGTCTACTACAAGCAACTATATGCCAATAAAATCGACAACCTGGAAGATATGGGCAAATTATTAGAAAGAGAAAACTTTCCAAGACTGAACCAGGAAGAAACAGAAAATATAAACAGACTAATCACAAGTACTGAAATTGAAATGTGATTTAAAAACTTTCAACAAACAAAAGGCCAGGACCAAATGGCTTCATAGCGATTTCTATCAAACATTTAGAGAACAGTTAAAACCTATACTTTGGAAACTCTTCTAAAAATTTCACAGGAAGGAACATTCCCCAAGCTCATTCTATGATACTATCATCATCTTGATATCAAAACCAGACTAAGAAATTACAAAAAAAGAAAATTAAAGGCCAATATCACTCATGAATATAGATACAAAAATCCTTAATAAAATACTAACAAATCAAATGCAACACTGTATCAAAATGGGATTTTAATATAAGCAATATATACTATATTCTTCAATACAGACAAATTAATTCATGTGATACACCACATTAATCAATTGAAGAATAGAACCACATAATCATTACAATAGATGCAGAAAAAGCTTTTGACATCATTTAACACCCATTTATGGTACAAACTCTCCAGAAACTCTTTGCAACTCCATGGACTGTAGCATACCAGGCTCCTCTGCCCTCCACTATCTCCTGGAATTTGCTCAAATTTATGTCCACTGAATTGGTGATGTTATCTAACCATCTCATCCTCTGCTGTCCTCCTCTCTTCCTGCACTGAATCTTTCCCAGTATCAGGGTCTTTTCCAATGAGTCAGTTCTTCACATAAAGTGGCCAAAGTATCGGAGCTTCAGCTTCAGCTTCAGTCCTTCCAACAGCTGTTCATGGTTGATTTCCTTTAGGATTGATTGGTTTGGTCTCCTTGGAGTCCAAGGGATTCTCGAGTCTTCTGCAGCACCACAATTTGAAAGCATCAATTCTTCTATGCTCGACCTTCTTTATGGTTCAACTCTCACATCTGTACATGACTACTGAAAAAATCATATACAGTGACTATACAGACTTTTGTCAGCAAAGTATCTGCATTCGAATATGCTGTCTAGGTTTGTAAAAGCTTTTCTTCCAAGGAGCAAGTGTCTTAATTTCACGGCTGCAGCCACCATCTGCAGTGATTTTGGAACCCCAAAACTAAAATCTCTCACAGTTTCCATTGTTTCCCCATCTCCTTCCCATGAAGTGTTGGGACCAGATGCCATGACCTTAAAAATTAGGATACAAATAAATTTGACAGAAATAGAGTTACATATGTAGAACTCAAACATGATTACCAGAGGGAAAAGGGGAGAGGAAGAATTTGGGAGATTGGGACTGACACATACATTCTACTGTACGTGATTAGAATGAGCTTGCCTGTCAGGCAGGAAGGAACCGAGGCTGAGATCAAAGAGACCAAGTCACCCACATGGGAGGCGGCTGGCAGAGGAGGCGATGGTAAGAACATGCAAGCCTGCTCCAAGTGGGAGTCCTCTCTAGTGCTGTGGCAGCAGGGTCTGCTGTGTGAGGAGAGAAGACACGCAACAATGGCGCTTTGCTTCTTGATGATCGGTGTTTCCTCCATGAGCATTTCCCATTGCAGAGGCCCTCACTCCTGTCCCCTCATGTTGTCCCCTCACAGCCAACAGCAGTCCCCTCTATGGGTATGCTCTCCATACCCCACATTTCAGCACCCAGCCCCTGTGCAAGTCAGTGGACACCCTTCTCAGGCTGGGGCATGCATGACTGTGGCATGGATCATCTGTGTAGATCTCACTTTGTTGCATCTACTACAGACTGGTTGCTGCACTCTCTTCCAAGCCCCCGAACGTCCTCTTCTGTCCCAGCTGATCACCCTAATAGTGAGGGGATTTCCCCAGATATGCTTATGAAATAGTGCTTATTTGTTGTTGCTCAATAGCTAAGTCATATCCAACTCTTTGCGGCGCCAAATTAGGAACCTCTCATCTCCTTCAGCTCCCCACCAATGGTGCAGGCCCCATCTTGCTTCCTATCCTCTTCCTTTTTCCTTCTTTCTTTTGTCCTACCCAATTAAGACCCCTAAAAAGGATCTTTCTCGTCCTTTTAGATATCTGATGTTCTCTGCTAGTGTTCAGCAGATGCTCTGTGAAAATTGTCCCATTTGTAGATGTATTGTTGATGTGTTTGTGAGGAGATAGGAACTCTACTTCCTCCTACTCCTCCACCATCTTAAGAATTTCTAAAAAAAAAAAAAAATTTCTAAAGAGAAGCCTTGAAAATGGCAACCCACTCCAGTGTTCTTGCCTGGAGAATCCCATGGACAGGGGAGCCTGGCAGGCTACAGTCCATGGTGTTGCCAAGAGTCAGACACGATTTAGCGACTATCGCTCACTCACTCACTCACTCCTAGGTGATACTAGTGGTAGAGAACATCCCTGTCAATGCAGGAGAGAGAAGAGGTGTGGTTGGATCCCTGGGTTGAGAAGATCCCCTGGAGAAGAGCATGGCAACCCATTCCAGTTAGTCATGCATGAAGAATCCCATGGACTGAGGAGCCTGGCAGGCTGTGGTCCATAGGGGCCCAAAGAGTCAGACACGACTGAAGCTGTTTAACACACACACACACACACTTTTAGCTAAAGGATTATGGTAGATATTTTATTATGTCAAAGCATCCTCTTCTGTTCCTATTTTGAAACTTAGCATTTTGATTTACAAAGGAATTTGGCCTGTAATATGTTTCTCTTATTTTCAGTTGTTTAGCTTTAAAATCAAAGTAGTAGTAACCTCATAAAGTGAATTGGCAGACACTATTTCTTTTCAAGTTACTCAGACAACTTGTATAAGAGTGGGATTATTTATTCCTTAAATAGTTGGCAGAAGTGATTTGTACCTATGAGTGAGCATAAATAATACATTGCAGATATATATATATGTGTGTATATATATATGTATGTGTGTGTGTGTATGTATATATCAGCAGTAGCCTAGATGTTTCCTGGCTCCATGGCCCCTATAAATATAGAGTGGGATGGGAGCTGGGTACTACTTCTAGAGTTTTTTCCATGTTTTTAAAATAATTTATTGACATGTTACTTTCAGGTATACAACATAGTAATTTGACATTTTCATAAATCACACCCAAAATTGCTATAAAATATTAACTGTATTCTGTGCTGTATATCACATCCCAGTGACTTATGTATTTTGTAAGTAGTAGTCTGTACTTCTTGATCACTTCATCTATTTAGTTCCTCCTCCCATCTCTCTCCAGTAGTTCATTCTGTATCTGTGAGCCTGTTCCTGTTTTGTTCATTTCTTTGCATTTTAGATTCCAGGCATAATTGAAAATGTACAGTAGTTATCTTTTTCTGTCTGATATTTGTTAAGCATAATAGTCTCCAGGTCCATCCATATTGTTGCAAATGGCAGAATTTTATTCTTTTTTATTTTACTGTGTGTGTGTCACACACACAGACATACACACATATATAATATCTTCTTTATCCATTCATCTGTTGATGAACACTTAGGTTTTTTCCCCCATATCTTAGCTATTGTAAATAATGCTTCTCTGTCTATGGTGTTGCTTAGAGGCTGCTTTGTTGGGCTGCTGGGATCCCACCTCCTGTTTGAAGAGTTCATTTCACAACCCTGGAAAGGTTGTTGACTGAAAGACTTCAGCTACCAGTCCTGCTGACTGAAGACTTGCCCCATCCATAGCCAAACCCACATTGTGTCGGTAGCCAGCATCAGATAACTGATATGGTAGAGTACATGTAGCCCCACTTTGGCCCAACTTGGGACATCTCTGATGAGTCTTCCTAGCATCATAACTCTAGATTTGTCTGGGACTTCCACTGGACTACATTATAGCCCAATACCTTCCTTTACCCATCTATCTTCCTTCCCTTTCTTTCACAGGTGATACACCCCACTGGAATTATCCCTGATAAACTCCTACATGTTAATGTCCATCACCAAGTCTGCTTCATGAGCAACTCAACCTGTGACACTTGGTGCCAATATTGGTACACATAAGGAGACATGATAATGAGATCTGGCAATGGAGATTTTTGACTGACAATGAGAGCTTCATCACGGATTGTAGGTAGAATACAAGTAGCCTAGCATAAGATAACAGTTAATTGTTAGACCTTTCTCCTGCAGTGATGAGGGAATGCTAGTGCAATGTATCATGTTTTATGCAATATAGGGGAAATAGTAACTCTAAGGACAACAAATTAGGTTTTTAATGCTAAACACCCCTGATGTTGTTAAAATTTAATAGAAGACTGAGAACAATTAATTAATAATTGGAAGTGATGGGTGATAGCCAGAAAGTTTTCTTAGTAGCATATAAATATGCTCTTGTCTCATAGGCTGAGGGCACAGAAAATTAAAGATGAGGTCCAGGACCAAGTACCAAGAGTTATAGAGCTGTCAGGAAGGGCTATCATCCTCCTATTCTCAGCAGGTCAGCTATAACAAAGTCAGATTCTTCTTGGGTAAAAAAATGGTACCCTGGCACAAAATGAAGAAATATAAGTTGATGTACCTAAAAATCTTGAGCCTCTCTGAAACTTTTGAGTCTGAAGAAGTAAGCTACTTGATTCTAAGAAGTATTAGTGTTCTCCCCTTATTTAAAGATGTAACGGTGACTCTACTTTGGAAGATAAAACACACCCCTCAAGATCTGCCCTCACCTCCCTTTCTGGCTACTAAACTAACAATAACTGTGGTTAAATCACAAAATAACCAGGATGAGTTGGGCCTAAAATGAAAGGGAAGAGACTATATCCAAAAGGATCTACAACATAGCTGACTTGTAACTGGAGGAGCTGAGAGTACACAAAGACTCAGATCTAAGGATAGAACATGAAATCATACAAGAGAGTTTATCATTTGGAAGTGCTCTCTGGGGATACAGGTTTTAGTACCTTTGAAAGGACACCAGAAGATGATGCAAACATGCTATTAGTGCTGGCCTGTGTTAAGTAAAGCAGAAGTGGCAGAATTGTAGTGCCAGAGGGATTAAAAGGCTCAGAGAAGTAAGGATGCATGAGTGAATGAATACTATGTTCAGTCATAAAACCCATCAGATGACTATACTATACAGAAGGACTGTGAAGATATAGTACATACCAAAGCTATAAGGAACATAGTGGTGAAAGGGACAACATCAGTAAGAAATGATAATGCTCTGAAATTCAACACTGATGGCAGAAGATGGTATTGACAGGCTGGGCTTTCTGATAATAATGGATATAATAGAATCCCCCAAAATAGTCATAGGATAAAACTAAATCAGTATAACAATTACCATAAGCGAGATGGAAACAATTATCATAATGGCAAGGTTGTAGTCGTACCTATACGTTGATTACTGGAAAAATCATAGCTTTGCCTCTATGGGCCATTGTTGGCAACGTGATGTCTCTGCTTTATAATATGCTATCTCAGTTTGTCATAGCTTTTCTTCCAAGGTACAGACAACTCACCAATCTGATCACAAGGACCACAGCCTTGTATAACTCAATTAAATTAAGCTATGCTGTGTGGGGCCACCCAAGACGGACGGATCATGGTGAAGAGGTCTGACAGAATGTGGTCCACTGAAGAAGGGAATGGCAAACCACTTCAATATTCTTGCCTTGAGAACCCCATGAACAGTATGAAAAATCAAAAAGTTATGACACTGAAAGCCAAAGATAAAGAAGCTCTATACAGTCAGCAAAAACAACACCGGGAGCTGATTGTGGATCAGATCATGAACTCCTTATTGCCAAATTCACACTTAAATTGAAGAAAGTGGGGAAAACCACTAGACCATTCATGTATGACCTAAATCAAATCCCTATGATTATACAGTGGAAATGAGAAATAGAATTAAGGGACTAGACTGATAGAGTGCCTGATGAACTATGGACTGAGGTTTGTGACATTGTACAGGAGACAGGGATCAAGACCACCCCCATGGAAAAGAAATGCAAAAAAGCAAACTGGCTGTCTGAGGAGGCCTTACAAAAGGCTGTGAAAAGAAGAGAAGCAAAAAGCAAAGGAGAAAAGGAAAGATTTTCCTATTTGAATGCAGAGTTCCAAAGAATAGCAAAGAGAGATAAGAAAGCTTTCCTCAGTGATCAATGCAAAGAAATAGAGGAAAACAATAGAAAGGGAAAGACTAAAGATCTCTTCAAGAAAATCAGAGATACCAAGGAACATGCAAAGATGGGCTCAACAAAGGAGAGTAATGGTATGGATCTAAGAAGAGGTGGCAAGAATACACAGAAGAACTGTACAAAAAAGATCATCATGACCCAGATAATCATGATGGTTTGATCACTCACCTAGAGCCAGACATCCTGGAATGTGAAGTCAAGTGGGCCTTAGGAAGCAACACTATGAACAAAGCTAGTGGAGGTGATGGAATTCCAGTTGAACTATTTCAAATCCTAAAACATGATGCCATGAAAGTGCTGCGCTCAATATTCCAGCAAATTCGGAAAACTCATCAGTGGCCACAGGACTGGAAAAGTTCAGTTTTTATTCCAATCCCAAAGAAAGGCAATCTCAAAGAATGCTCAAACTACCACACAATTGCACTCATCTCACACACTAGTAAAGTAAGGTTCAAAATTCTCCAAGCCAGGCTTCAGCAATATGTGAACCATGAACTTCCAGATGTCCAACTGGTTTTAGAAAAGGCAGAGGAACCAGAGATCAAGTTGCCAACATCTTCAGGATCATCGAAAAAGCAAGAGAGTTCCAGAAAAAACATCTCTTTCTGCTTTATTGACTAGGCCAAAGCCTTTGACTGTGTGGATCACAATAAACTGTGGAAAATTCTGAAAGAGATGGGAGTACCAGACCACCTGACCTGCCTCTTGAGAAACCTGTATGCTGGTCAGGAAGCAACAGTTAGAACTGGACATGGACCAACAGACTGGTTCCAAATAGGAAAAGGAATACATCAAAGCTGTATATTGTCACCCTGCTTATTTAACTTATATGCAGATTACAGAGAAACACTGGGCTGGAGGAAGCACAAGCTGGAATCAAGATTGCAGGGAGAAGTATCAGTAACCTCAGATATGCAAATGACACCACCCTTATGGCAGAAAGTGAAGAAGAACTAAAGAGCCTCTTGTTAAAATGAAAGAGGAGAGTGAAAAAATTGGCTTAAAGCTCAACATTCAGAAAACTAAGATTATGGCATCCAGTCCCATCATTTCAGGGGAAATAGATGGGGAAAGAGTTGAAACAGTGTCAAACTTTATTTTTGGGGAGCTCCAAAATCACTGCAGTTGGTGATTGCAGCCATGAAATTAAAAGATGCTTACTCCTTGGAAGGAAAGTTATGACCAACCTAGATAGCATATTAAAAAGCAAAGACATTACTTTGTCAACAAAGGTCTGTCTAGTCAAGGCTATGGTTTTTTCAGTAGTCATGTATGGATGTGAGTGTTGGACTATAAAGAAAGCTGAGCACCAAAGAATTGATGCTTTTGAGCTGTGGTGTTGGAGAAGACTCTTGAGAGTCCCTTGGACTGCAAGGAGATCCAACTAGTCCATCCTAAAGGAGATCAGTACTCGTGTTCATTCGAAGGACTGATGTTGAAGCTGAAACTCCAATACTTTGGCTCCATGATGAGAAGAGCTGACTCATTTTAAAAGACCCTGACGCTGGGAAAGATTGAGGGCAGGAGGAGATGGGGACGGCAGAGGATGAGATGGTTGGATGGCATCACCACCTCAATGGACATGAGTTTGTGTGGACTCTGGGAGTTGGTGATGGACAGGGAGGCCTGGCCTGCTGCAGTTCATGGTGTCGCAAACAGTTGGACATGACTGAGCGACTGAACTGAACTGAACTTTCTTCCAAGGAGCAAGTGTCTTTTAATTTTGTGGCTGAAGTCACTGTCCACAGTGATTTTGGAGACCAAGAAAATAAAATTTACCATTGTTTCCATTATTTTTCCATATCAGCCATGCAGTGACAGGACTGAATGCCATGTTCTTAGTTTTTTCAATGTTGAGTTTTAAGCCAGCTTTTTCACTCTCCTTTTTCACCTTCATCAAGAGGTGCTTCAGTTCCTCTTTGCTTACTGTGATTTGGGTGGTGTCATCTGCTTATCTGAGGTTGTTGATATTTCTCCTAGATATCTTTTGTTTTTTATAATTAAATATTTTTATTTTTAACTAAATGATAATTGCTTTATAGTGTTGCTTTGATCTGCCAAACATTCTCCTGGAATTCTTGATTCCAGCTTATGATTCATCTAACCTGGCATTTCCCATGATTTATGCTGCATAGAAATTAAACAAGGAGAGTGACAATATACAGCCTTGATGTACTCCTTTCTCAATATGAACCCATTTGCTGTTCCATGTCTGGTTCTACCTGTTGCTTCTTGACCTGCATATAGGTTTTTCAGGAGGCAAATAATGTGGTCTGGTATTCCCATCTCTTTAAGAATTTTCCGCAGTTTGTTGTGATCCACACAGTCAAAGGCTTTTGCATAGTCATTGAAACAGAAGTAGATGTTTTTTCTGGAATTCCTTTGCTTTTTCTATGATCCAATGGAAGAAAGTGAAAGTGTTAATCTCTCAGTCGTGTCAGATTCTTTGTGGCCCCATGGACAGAGGAGCCTGGTGGGCTACAATTCATAGAATTCCCTAGGAATTCCCTAGGCAAGAATACTGGAGTGGGTTGCCGTTCCCTTCTCCAGGGGATCTTCCCAATCCAGGGATTGAACCCGGGTCTCCCACATTTCAGACAGATTCTTTACCATTTCAGCTACCCAGGATGTTGGATGTTTGATCTCCGGTTCCTTTGCCTTTTCTAAATCCAGCTTGTACATCTTTAAATTCTCAGTTTATGTACTGTTGAAGCTTAACTTGTAAGATTTTGAGCATTACTTGCTAGTATGTGAAATGAGCACAACTGTACAGTGATTTGAACATTCTTTGGTGTTATCCTTCTTTGGGATTGGAATGAACACTGACTTTTTCCAGTCCTGTGGCCATTGTTGAGCTTTCCATATTTGCTGGCATATTGAGTGCAGCACTCCAACAGGATCATTCTTAGGATTTGAAATAGCTCAGCTGGGATTATATCATCTCCACTAACTCCAAAGCAATGCTTCCTAAGGTCCATGTGACCACACTCCAAGACGTCTGGCTCTAGGTGAGTGACCACACCATCATGGTTATCCAAGTCATTAGGACTTTTTCGTACAGTTCTTCTGTGTGTTCTTGACACCTGTTCTTAAGCTCTTCTGCTTCTTTTAGGTCCTTGCCTTTTCTCTTCTTTATTGTGCTTATCTTTGCATAAAGTTTTTGCTTGGTATCCCTAATTTTCTTGAATAGATCTCTAATCTTTCCCACTGTATTGTTTTCCTCTATTTCTGTTCTTTGTTCACTTAAGGCTTTCTTATCTCTCCTTGCTATTCTCTGGACCTTGGCATTTAGTTGGGTATATCTTTCTGTTTCTTCTTTGACTTTCACTTCTCTTCTTTTCTCAACTATTTGTAAAGCCTCCTCAGACAACTTATCAGAATGGCTATCATCAAAAAGTCTACAAATAACAAATGCTGGACCCTGTTCATGGGAATGTAAATTAGTGCAGCCACTATGGAAGACAGTATGGAGGTTATTCAAAAAATGAAAAACAGAGAGCCACCATATGGTCCAGTAATCCTACTCCTAGGTATATATCTAAAAATATAAAAACACTAATTCAAAAAGATACTTGCACTCCAATGTCCATAGCAGCATTATTTACGATAGCTAAGACATGGAAGCAACCTAAGAGTCCATCAACAGATCTCTGGCTTAAGATGTCTCACACACACACACACACACACACACACACACACTGCAATGTTGCATGCATGCATGCTCAGTTGTGTCCAACTCTTTGCGACCCCATGGAGTGTAGCAACAAAGTTATACCCTATATCAGGGGTTTCCAACCCTGGGCCACAAACTGGTGTTGGTCTGTGGTCTGTTAGGAATTGGGCCACACAGTAGGAGGTGAGTTGCAGGCCAGCTAGTGAGACATCCTCTGTATTTACAGCCACTCCCCATCACTCCCATTACTGCCTGAGCTTCACCTCCTGTCAGATCAGCGGTAGCATTAGATTCTCACAGGAGCATGAACCCTACTGTGAACAGCAAATGAGAGGGATATAAGTTGTGAATTCCTGATGATAATCTAATGCCTGGCGATCTGAGGAGATGCTGAGATGGTGATGCTAGCACTGGGGAGCGACTACAAATGCACATTAGCATTAGCAGAGAGGTTTCACAGCAGAAACAATAATAAACCAACTGCTTGCATACTGATATCAAAACCCTGTCAGTGAGTGGCAAGTGACAATCAAGCTGCATCTGGTGGCAGGCTGTAAGACAGAATCCAACGCTTTTAGTCTGCATGCGGCCCACTCATTATGTTATTTACCATTTCTATCTGTGCCTCTTTCCTGCGTTGCTCAGTTGTTTCAGTCACAGTTTGGTAAGTCCACAAGCTAACACAGCCAAAATGAGTAAAAAGGAAATGTCGCTGGAGAGCTTTTTGAAAAAGAGAAAAGACTCAATGATGAGAGAACAGAAGCCTGTAAGACTACCAACAAAAAGAAAGCTGCATTTAAAAGAAAATATCAAGAGTCCTAGTTAAATTACAGGTTCATTACAACATATGATTCACATTCTCCAAGCCTGCTTTGTATAATACGTGGTGACTAGATATCCAACAAAACCATGATATCTTCAAAACTGCTCCACCACATGGAGACCACACACCCTGCATTAAAAGATAAGTCTTTGGAGTTTTTCAAAGAAAAAACATGAATACAAAAAACAGAAGAAATTATTGAAGGTCATCCCTTCATCCAATGTGTCTGCACTGAGAGCATCATGTTTAGTGGCTAACCACGTTGCTAAAGCTAAGAAGCCCTTTGCTATTGGTGAGGAGTTGATCCTGCCTGCTGCTAAGGACCTTTGTCATGAACTTTTAGGAGAGGTTGCAGTTCAAACGGTGGCACATGTTCCTCTTTCAGCTAGCACTATAACTAGATAAACTGATGAAATAGCAGAGGATATTGAGGCACAATTGTTAGGATTAATGAGTCACCATGGTATGAAAATCCAGGTTGACAAGTCTACTGACGTTGACAAGGCAACAATGCTTGTTTGTGTGCAATACATTTTTTGGAGGATGTGCATGAGGACGTATTATGTGCAGTTTTGTTGCCAACCAACACCACAGCTGCAGAACTATTTAAGTATTTGAATGATTACATATCAGGAAAAGTGAATTGACCATTTTATGTCAGTATTTGGATGGACAGAGTGGCTGTCATGACTCAGTGGTTTTCTGGTTTTACTACTTGGGTTAAAGAGGTCACTTCTGAATGTGAGTCTATGTACAGTGTCATCCATGGAGAAATGCTGGCTAGCTGAAAAATGTCACCTGAACTTACCAATATTTTGCAGGATGTGATTAAAACTATCAACCACATTAAAGTACATGCCCTTAACTCACATTTGTTCTTGCTCCTCGCAGAGCATACATGCCTTCTCTTATACAGAGAAGTGAGATGTCTTTCTAAAGCTAGATGCCTAGCCAGAATTTTTGAGTTACAAGAGAAGCTCCAGAGATTTCTTTTAGAAAAAATCAACACTGGCAGTACATTTCAGTGACACAGAATGGGTCACAAAATATTCAACCTGCTCAACAAACTCAATCTGTCACTTCATGGAAAATGACAACTGTGTTCCAGTCAACAGATAAAGTGGCTGCCTTCAAAGCCAAACTGGAATTATGGGGGTAATGAGTGAACACTGGGATTTTTGACTTGTTTGAAACATTAGCAGAGATTTTGAAAGAGACTGAGCCAGGGCCTTCTTGCTCTCAGTTGGTGTATGACCACCTATCATTTTTTTAAAAGAGTTTGAGCATTACTTCCTAACCACAAAACATCCCCAAACTGGGAAGGAATGGATCCGCAACTCATTTGTGAGTAAGCCAGGTGAATCAACTTTGTCTATGCTAGAAGAGGATCAACTGCTTGAGATTGAAATGATGGTGGCTTTAAAAGTATGAGACAACTTCAAGTGTCTATATTTTTGGTTAAAATCAAAGAGAAATATCCTGAGATTGTCACCAAAGCATGGAGAAGCCTCCTTCCATTTCTGACATCCTATCTTTGTGAAACAGAGCTTTCCTCAGTGACAGCAACCAAAATGAAATAATGTAGTGGACTGGACATAAGCAGCACATTTCAGGTGTCACTGTTTCTCATCACCCCCAGATGGGACCATCTAGTTGCAGGAAAACAAGCTCAGGGCTCCCACTGATTATGACTTATGATGAATTGTATAACTATTTCACTAAATATCACAATGCAATAGTAATAGAAATAAAGTTCACAATATATGAGTTTGAATTATCCCAAAATACACCCCCCCCACCCTGGTCCATGGGAAAACTGTCTTCTATGAAACCCAAAATTATACACAACATTACATAGAGTAAAACTCTAGGAATAACAACTTCTCACAAACAAAGTCCTTCAAAGGATGTTAGTGCTTTCAACACTTTAATATGAAAAAGTCCTTCTAAGTACAGTGATTAATAATTCTGAACCTGTGCTCTATCGTTTATTTTCACAACAGCAAGAATGGCACACGTTCATGAAAGGAAGAGAAAAGCAGACCCTGAGTAAATTCTGTTATGTGATCTCTAAAATAACAATAAAAAACTATCAATTTATAGTACTCACTGCTATCATAAGTTGTGTTCATTTGAGGATATTTTCTGTATGTTTTTCTCAGAATTTGGGTTAGAGCTAGAATTTGCAGCCCATTTGAAAACACACAGCATATATACACAGTTAAAAAAAAAATGTGTGTACATAAGACTATTTGCATTTTATACACCCCAGCTCTAGTAAATAAAGTTATAGATAATCTTGGTGCTTAATGGCTTAGGGTCCTGAACACTTTCTAAATGAATGTCTGCTGAACACAATAATAAAGGTAAAACTACATATGCAGTGATAGGCTAGACTAACTAAGCATTTCAAGATAATTAAATACAAACATACTGGGAATGACTGAAGCTACCTGGTCAACCATCAAGGCACAGATTAAAATTTTAAATTGAACTCAGTCTAGAATACAATTTAACATTGATAAGATAAAATGTCCAGGTTCAAATAAGAAGGCCCCATGGTTAACAGAAATTTCTCATAAAATATTAGAAATAAATTAGACACTAAAATAGTGCCTGAAATATCCAGTTATAAACTCTTAAAGAGAAAGCAATTCTCAAAAATGTTTTGTTTTGCTAAACATAAAATATCTCAACATGAAATTTAATTTTGCCAAGTTCAAAACACTTCCAGGTTCTTCAAAGATCAACACATACACATTTATATTCTTTCCTCTGGAAAGTAGCTTTCCAAAACAACAACTGATAGTTCTTTGACCCAAGGTGTCACAGCTCCTGACGTGGCTAATTCTAACTATTGCTACACTCATATGGAAGGAAAAGTTCTGACTTTTAATTTAAAAAATGAACTACAAAAACAATCCTGATCTCAAGGGTTGAAAAAAATATTTTGGTAGAAAATATTACAGACTGAATCTTTTTCTTAAAAAAATATCTACAAAAAATTCATTTCTCTTTCTTAGGCTATCAATGTGTCTACACTGGGTTCTATTTTCTCTGAGAGAAGGCCAACATCTCCATGTTTATTTTAATAATCATGTATTTAATACAACTATTTTGAGAAATAATGGTCCTCTAACGCATATCCTAAAAGAATAAGAGCTGAGCCTGAGCCTAACTTCTTCCCTAAAGAGCAGTGACAGGGCAATGTTTCACCATTTACTTACTTCTTTTAATCTGAACATAACAACTAAGTAACATCAGTCAAGATAGTTTCACAAATTAAAAATGCCACAAATTATGCAATGGTAATTGAGATAGATGGATTTATATTTGATTAAACTTTCAGAGAAACTTTTAAATACCCACACCACAAGCCTTTGAGGCAGAAATTACAATGTATGAGAGACTAAAGATAAGAGAGATGTAATGGATCATCAGTATCATCAGCACCAAGGTGAGAACCAGAGTTTACATCTGTGTGACAACTTTATAGCCAGAGCTCCCAGGAGCAACTTGCCGAACAACAGAAACTCACATTCTCAGACATACAGAGATTTTTGATGCTCCATAGCATTTTATTCATAGTTATTCTTTAACTAACTGACTTCGTATAACAAGCACTAAAGAGAGCATATTGCAATTTTGATATACTATAACTTATCAAGTGGGCTTTTCTGGTGTCTCAGACAGTAAAGAATTCACCTACAACATGAGGGACCTGGGTTTGATTCCCGGTTTGGGACGATCCCTTGGAGGAGGGCATGGCAACCCACTTCAGTATTCTTGCCTGGAGAATCCCTGACAGAGGAACCTGATGGGACCCATGAGGTTTCAAAGAGTCAAACAAGACTGAATGATTAAGCACACAAGTTATCAAGTAGTCCAATTATTTTCCTCAGATCTTAAAAAAACTGATGAAGAAACTAAGCCTTAGAGAAATCCAGCCAGCAAGTCATCAAAGAGGTTCAAACACAGACAGCCTGATTTCAAAACCCAAAGATTTAACTACAGTTATGTTTCTGCTATCTTTCTTTTATGACATCTAATTCATTTAAATATATATGCCAAGATATGTCTCCCCAGTAGGTTATAAAATCTTAATGGGACTCTGCCATATTTAGCTTAAAATCTTGAAATTTTGGCATATAGAAGTTTCTCATTGTGTTAATGATAACACAATTCTAGCAAAGATATCACATAACACATGTTATTTGATTAATCAAGGATAGGTTCTGCTGCACTGGTATCTCCTTCCATTTCTCCCAACCTTACTTTTTCACTTAATCCATTTTCATGCTGATTTCACAGCAGTTGTGAACTTGCAAACCTCAGAGTCATCACCATGGAGACTCATCCTCTTCTATCAGATACAGATAGAGACTCTTATCTATTGAGTTTTCATCCTTACTCCACACAGTTTATGAAAAATTATAGACAATTGCAATCCTTCCAGTCTTCCAGTAATATTATGCATATTCTGAATTATCTTTTGCCTAATATTCTTCAATCCTTACTATAAAAACCTTACAACTACAGAGTCAAAATGCAACCCTCCCTCCCTGAGCTTCAAGGAGATTTATCCAAACAAAGTAAGAAAATATGATATATGGCAAATACAAAATAGTGATAAGACCATCATGAAAAGAAATTAACCCAAATGTGTGTTTATTTAAACATCTTTGCAATACTAAATCCTAAAAACATGGTCTCAGAATTCTGTCTTTCTTTTGTTATCATATTGCAATACTCTGCTTGACTAAGTATCTATTTTTTCCCCTCAGTACTATTATTAACTTTGGGGTCAGATGTTTTTCCATTTATTTTTTATAAGTCCACTAATATTTTCCAAATTCTTAAAATATCTTCCTTTTGAAGAAACCACATGCTCCCTCTAACTGATTTACCCCTTTCACTTGTCTCAAGTATTTATGTATTCTGAATGTTTCAGACAAGTCGATATATAATCAATCTTACTCAGACATTCATAAATTCCTCCTCTCCCCATACACTTGGCACCTCCCACTGTTTTGGGGCAATATTGTGTGGCCCTTTGCAACATTCTTACACAAATCTAATTAATGAATATTGGAAAGAAGTTAGCAATCATTTGAAGGGTTAAAGTAATAATCATCCAAAGTGAGATATAATAAAAATAAATTTTGAGTTTAAAAGTAAAAATTTCAAGATAGTATGCAAATTAAGAATTCTAGCCATCAGTTTAAAATAGATAAATTAGCTAAGCATATGTGTTTAATTACAAAAATCAGTTCAAGGAAAGTGAATATTCAAGGAAATATTATAATTATTATAAGTGATTCTGCCACAATAGCCTTTCTTAGCCCTAGAACCTCACAAAGATTTTCATTCCAATTCAAAAACACCTTCTCTCTAATTCAGTTATAAAAAGAGATTTAAAGGAAAATATGCTCTATGGTTAAATAAAGAGAAAAGCATTGTGCCCTTGAATAAACTGGGTGAAATTCAGTCTCTTCATTTGTACCAAAAGTATGACAAAGAAGGAATGGATAATCTATCTGAAAAGTGTTTTTAATGACAAATAAACTCCATTGCAGTTAATGTCTCTGCAAATGGAAAGCAGCAACAGCAAAACCATCTGGGTGCTGCAGCATGAGGTGATATATAAATAGATGCTGCATAGAGAAAACACAGCAGTGGAAAGGCAGGTAGAAGTTAGCTCCCGGGGCTGCGGCACTGGCGCAGCTAACCAGACTCCAGATGGAGAAGGGGAGCTTGGGGGAGGCAGGTACTGGAGAAGCACCGGCTGTCCATCTGGCAGCCCCTCACGGTTCATGAAAACTGCAGGTTGGGTGAGAACTTAAGCAATGACAATAAAAAAACAAAGGACAAATACCAAACATACTCACTTGGACTTGTCTCTATTACTCAAAGCCACGGTTATTGTCAAAATGTAGAAGTACTCGTTTCAGGATGACACTGGTAGTCATGATGTCAAACCTAATACTTGTACTACTATGCCTTAACAAGACAGCAACTGTTTTAAAGTCTAATTTTGACCTTCATTTTGACTTTAAATCTTTAGACATGTCAAAGTCTGTTTGGAAGATTGGCAGAAAAAGAGAATCTACCAGGATTACAATTTTATACATAAGTTGGAAATTAAGCAATAAAATCTACATAACCTCTCAGGTTTCCTTTCTCCTTTTGAGCTTATTCTTGCTCTTTAGCCTGGGAGTCTTCCAGTATAATTTGGAAGACAAAAAAGACCCATTTCCTTTAAATTATTGGACCTATTTTTCTTTTGAAAATATTGATCTTCTTTCTCCCCACTCATATGAATTGGGGAATTAACATAGGTATTTTAGCAGACAACTGACTCTATTGTGCCTTTCACTGATTATAAATATATTAGAACCATAAAAACAGTAATTTTGTATGTTCTTAGAAGGAACTCAACATCCTGTACATGTTCTATAATCCTTCATTTATTTATTTACCATATTTTCAAGTACAAGTAAATCCACTTATTCTCATCAATCTCTATAAGAAATCTATAAGATGAAAAAGCAACAATTAAGTAAAGGGTTCCAGGTCACAAAATAAGGAGCAAAATCTAACCCATGCTTTTAATTCCTTGTCCAAGTGATCTCCCCACTTCACTTTATCATTATTCAAATATCTGTTTAAAATATTCAAGGAAATACACAATTCATAATTCACCCTTAAACAAGTTTTCTTCAAAATCAGAATAGAGAATCATTCAAAGGTCTCAAATCTTTTCTCAAGATTGCACAAAAATTTTGTTATATCTAATTCATAAGATTTCATTATTTTAATAAGGTACAGTATGAATCCTCTTAAGGTTCAGGGCTGGAAAAGGTCAGTTTTCATTCCAATCGCAAAGAAAGGCAGTGGCAAAGAATGTTCAAACTACTGCACAACTGTACTCATTTCACATGCTAAAAAGGTAATGCTCAAAATCCTTCAGGCTAGCTTCAATAAACCGAAAACTTCCAGATGTAAAAGCTGGATTTAGAAAAAGCAGAGGAACCAGAGATCAAATTGCCAAATGTTGTTGGGTCATAGAATAAACCAGGGAATTCCAGAAAAACGTCTACTTCTCCTTCATTGACTATGGTAAAGCCTTTGACTGTGTGGATCACAACAAACTGTAGAAATCCTTAAAGAGAAGGGAATGCCAGACCACCTTACTTGCCTCCTGTGAAATCTGTATGCAGATGAAGAAGCACCAGTTAGAATTGGACATGGTATGATGACTGGTTCAAAATTGGGAAAGGAGTACATCAAGGCTGTATGTTGTCACCCTACATATTTAAATTATATGCAGAATATATCATGGGAAATGCCAGGCTGGCTTGAATCAAGATTGCTGGGAGAAATATTAATAACCTCAGATATGCAGACGATACTACCCTTGTGGCAAAAAGCAAAGAGGAAGCAAAGTGCCTCTTGATGAAGGTGAAAGAGGAGAGTGAAAAAGCTGGCTTAAAACTCAGCATTCATAAAACTAAGATGATGGCATCCGGGTCATGGCAAATAGCTGTGGAAAAAACGGAAACGGTGACAGACTACTTTCCTGGATTTCACAAGCACTGTGGATGGTGATTGCAACCATGAAATTAAGATGCTTGCTTCTTGGAAGAAAAGCTATGACAAACCTAGACAGCATATTAAAAAGCAGAGACACCATCTGTTGACAAAGATCTGTCTAGTCAAATCTATGGTTTTTACAGTAGTCGTGAGAGTAGGACCAAAAAGAGGGCTGAGCACTGAAACATTGATACTTTCAAACTGGTACTGGAGAAGACTCTTGAGAGTCCCTTGGATATCAAGGAGATCAAACCAGTCAATCCTAAAGGAAATCAACCCTGAATATTCATTGGAAGGACTGATATTGAAGTTGAAGCTCCAGTACTTTGGCCACCTGATGTGAACAGTTGACTCATTGGAAAAGACTCTGATGTTGAGAAAGACTGAGGGCAGTAGGAGAAGCAGGAGACAGAGGATGAAATGATTGGTTGGTACCACCAACGCAACAGACATGAATTTGAGCAAACTCTGGGAGATAGTGATGGACAGGGAAGTGTGGCATGCTGCAGTCCATGGGTTTGCAAAGAGTTGGGCACAACTGAGTGACTAGCAACAACAACAATAACAACCATATGAACAAACTAACAATGAAACATTATAGAAATTTAGTATAATCTTTTGTTATGTTTCATATTTAGAAGAACATCATTTCACATTTTCCTTGACTTGGCCAAAACTGTAGAGTTTTTTGGAATAATTTAATGAGCAGGAAATTCTCCATTTTGAACAATGTGAGAAATATTTTATAATAGGTAATATTTGTACCTGTAAAAAGTCAACTTTTTATTTCCACCTGTTCATAAAATACAATGGAGTAGATGTCCAGATTTATAAAAAAGTATAAAATAAGCAAAATGCTACAAAAATATTACAAAATAGATTAGCAGTGTTCTAACATTGCACTCTTTAAGATCAACCACACTGCCAAAAAAGAATGAAAATTCATGAGCACCTGAAAATAGATTGACTTGGTGGAAATGGACCAGTGACTAATAATGTAATTAAAACACTTTCTGGAGTATTGCTAAGTGCTTGTATTTGTCAACTAAAGAAACTTTACTCCAGTGTACAACACAATGACTGAATAGGGAGCTTACAGAAGTACCCAATGCTAAAAGAAAAACTATTTTTGCCACCAGTACCACCAGAACAGAATTAAGTCAAAATTCTTTGCATATCCACAGTATCACTAGGGTAATGAAAATAATCAGACCTTCATTATTTAACATGACACATTCCTTTTGAGATTTCTCTCCTTCAAAGACCACCTAGACCCTCTTGAACGTAGGTAGCTACTTAAGCTATGAGCCAGTTGTGTCCAAGGCAGTCTTTATGTTAGCGGCTCATTCCTACTATCAGGCTAGGTCTGAGATTTCCCCTTGGTGCAATAAATCTGTTTGGCCACTGTACCGTAGCTTGATTTGCCCATTGTTGTGCTGGTCCCAATATCTTGTCCTAAATTCTAGCCCTCCTGTAGCTGAAATTTTCTCTCCTGGAAGGATTATAACTGGAATTTGATTTCTTTAATAGACACAGGCTTCTTGGGTTACCACTTCTTCTTGGATGATATTTGATTGTCGATGTCTTTCAATGAATCAGTCCATTTCATCTAAACTGTCAAATTTATGTGCATAAATTTTTTGTGGCTGTCCATTTCAATAATTCTAGAATGAGTAGTTACATCCCCTCTTTCATTCCTAATGTTTGTAACTTGTGTGTTCTCTTTTTACTTGGTCAAACTGGATATAAGTTTATTTAAAAAATTTTTTTTAAATAATTTTTCTTACAGTATAGATGTTTTACAATGTTGTGTTAGTTTCTACTGTATAGCAAAGTGAATCAGCTACACATACACATATATTCCCCCTTTTTAAAATCTCCGTCCCATTTAGGTCACCACAGAGTATAGATTTACCTGAGCGATACAGTAGTTTATCAATATTATTTTTTTTCGAAGAATCAGTTTTTTTTTCTTTGCTGTTTCTCTAATGTTTGTCTCTTTCCAATTTAACAGACTTCTGCCCTGATATTTATGATTTCCTTCCTTTTGCTTGCTTTATGTTTTTTTCTCCTCCTTTTCTAAATTCTGAAAGTAGAAATTCAAGTTATCATTCTGAGAAGATAGTTTCCCTAATGAAAGCATTTAGTGCTATAAATTTCCCCCTAAAAACTGCTTTAGCAGCATCATAGATATTTTGATACACTGTAAACACATTATTTCAGTTCAGAAATTTCTAATTTGTTTTGATATTGTTCCTTTGATACCTGGGAGAAGGCAATGGCACCCCACTCCAGTACTCTTGCCTGGAAAATCCCATGGACAGAGGAGCCTGGTCGGCCGCAGTCCATGGGGTCGTGAAGAGTCGGACACGACTGAGCAACTTCACTTTCACTTTTCACTTCATGCACTGGAAAAGGAAATGGCAACCCACTCCGGTGTTCTTGCCTGGAGAATCCCAGAGACGGTGGAGCCTGGTGGGCTGCCGTCTATGGGGTTGCACACAGTCAGACACAACTGAAGTGACTTAGTAGCAGCAACTTTGATACCTGAGGGCTAGTTATTGGTCTGTTACTTACATTGTTTAATATTTCCAAATATTTAGAAAATTTCCACCTATTCATCTGTTGTCTGTTTCTACTTTAATTCCATTATAGTAAAAAACAGCTTTAATAATTTCATTTTTCAATTTAATAAGGCTTATTAACTGAACTGATTTATGACCCACAATATGGTCTACCTTTGTGAATGTTCCATGTACACTGTAAAAGAATGTATATTCCTCTGCTGTTACATATTAATAGAATGTTCCGTAAATGTCAGGTCAGGTTGATTTCTTATGTTGCTCAAGTTTTCTGTATACTTTAATATTTGCTCACTTTCTTTTTATTTCATCAGCTAAAGAGAGAGCAATGCTGAAGTCTCTAAATACAATTGTAGATATCGCTCTTTCAGTTCCTTTAGTTTTTTCTTCTCATGGTTTGAAGGTTTATTGTAAAAGATCTACATAAATTTTTATGCCTTAGTGAGTTGACCCTTTATCATTACATAATATTCCTCTTTGTCCTTGTTCTGAAGCCCTCATTTACTGATATTCTCTAGCCATTCTAGCTTTTGTTTTTACTTGTATTTGTATGATATATCTTTTTATATCCTTTTATTTTTATCCCAATAATTTCATCATGTTTCAAGTTAGTTTCCTGGTAGACAGCATATAGTTGGGCCTTGTTTTTACATCTAATCTCATAATCTCTGTCTTTTAATGCTATGGTTAGACTCTATAGTTTTAAAATAATTGATTTGGTTGGATTTATGCCTGCCATTTTAGTGTTACTTTTCTATTCATTTCTTATGCTTTGTTGTATTGGTTTTCTACTACTGCTGTAGCAAATTAGAATAAATAAAGTAGTTTAGAATAACTCTCATTAATTATACCAGAGTTTCCATAGGCCACCAGTCCAGGCACATTGTGGTTCAAATGGTTCCTCTGCTTAGAGCTTCACCAGGTTGAAACTGAATAAGGCTTTGGGAAAGAATGAGCTTCCAACCTCTTTCAGGGGTTGGAAGAATTCAGTTCCTTGCAGCAAGAGAGATGAGGTTCCCATTTCTTGGCTGACTATTGTTTTTGACTGGGAGTCTCTCAGCTCCTTAATGTTACTTGCATGCCTCATCACCTTGCCCTTCAAAGTCAGAACTTCTCACTTTAAATCTCTCTGGCTTCTATTTTTGTGGAATCTCTCTCACTTTTTTTTACCTTTCTCTTCTGCTTTTAAGGGCTTATCTGATTATACTGAGCTAATCTAGATAAAACAGTATGATAAAACAGGAAAACGGATAATAAAACAGGATAACTCTCAATCTTAAGATCAGCTGGTCACAGCTTAATTACAACTGCAATACCCCTTCACAGCAGTAGTTAGATTAACTTGATTGAATAACCATGAGAGTAGAATCACGGGAAAACATTTTATATCTACCACAGTTTGCTTTCAGACCCTAAAAGGTTCAAGTATCTCCCAAAGGCAAAATACACTCACACTCTTCCCAAAGTTACCAAGGGTTTCATTTCATTATAACATCAACTCAAAGCTTAAAAATCTCATATAAATCTCATCTGCTCAAAAGTCCAAAAATCTCTCATTTAAATCAAGTGTGGGTTAAATAGAACTCATGGGAATAATCTCTCTCTGTCTGTGAAGCTGTGAAATTAAAGACAAATGCTATTTGCCCCCAATATACACAAGTGAGACAGACACATGGTGTCAGTTACAGACATGGAAGTTCCAAGAGGAGGAAGATGGGAGGTAAAAGGTAGCCACGGTTTCAAAGAAGTTTTGATATGTAGATACATTAGATTTCAAGAGTTGGGAAAATTTTGTTTGGATCTTGGTTCTGCCCCCTAGGATCTCAATCCCAACCTTTGGACTCAGTACACCTCTGTTTTCTCTGAAAGGTTAATACCAATTTGCAACTGAATAGTTTTATCTACCATTAGAATTTTTTTTTATCTACCATTAGATACCGTCTTACTACCATTTATCTACTTTTACCTGCCATTAGAATTTGGGGGATCAAGTAGCCAGCCTTACATATTTTCATTCTCTCTGTCCTTCTTTGTCCAAACTGGCAGTGTTTTTACCATATAAAATCCTCAAAACCCATGTAGGCTTTCTGTGAATTTCACAGAGTTTTACTCCACTAGACAAGACTTCCCTTATAGGTCTTTTCTAGATAATGCCTCCTCTAGCTTTGGTTTCTGCTGAGATGACTGAGGAATGACATCCTGAAGATTCATAGAAGCCCCTGGTTTGAATGAGGGGATCTCTTAATTAGACCCTTAATTTCTCCAAAGACTCTTCTATGTACCTGAAACTTTGATCTTTTGTAGAACCACATCCTTAGTCTTTTATCCAAAGCACATTTTACTGGCAATAAGCTTTTCATGGCATGTATGCACTTATCATATTCTATCCCAATTCTCATAATTATCCTATGACAGTGGAAATAGTATTGAAGCCATTTGTACTACTGAAGAAGCAAAAGCTTAAAGAAGTAACTCATTCAATTATAGCAACTTATAATTTAAAAGATTATATTCTTCTCTCAATTGCTCTTTCATACTGAAAAATACTCAGACTCAGTAATAGAAAGATAGGATGTAATTTTTGCCTCAGCCTGATTATGGTGATAGACAAATACAGCAGTAAGTGTAAAGCAAAGTGAAAAGATAAAACAAAGAATTCCATGGGAGCCCGGTATCACTTTTTAAACTCAGCCATGGGTAAACAGAGGGCTTCCCTGGTAGCTCAGATGGTTAAGAATTTGCCAGCAATACAGGAGTCAGTCGGTTCAGTTGCTCAGTCATGTCTAACTCTTTGTCACCCAATTGACTGCTGCATGCCAGGCTTCCCTGTCCATCACCAACTCCCGGAGCTTGCTCAAACTCATGTCCATCGAGCTGGTGAAGCCATCCAACCATCTCATCCTCTGTCGTCCCTTTCTCCTCCTGCCTTCAATCTTTCCGAGCCTCAGGGTCTTTTCCAATGAGTCAGTTCTTCGCATCAGGTGGCCAAAGTATTGGAGTTTCAGCTTCCAATGAATATTCAGGACTGATTTCCTTTAGGATTGACTGGTTCGATCTCTTTGCAAGCCAAGGGACTCTCAAGAGTCTTCTCCAACACCACCCAGGTTCAGTCCCTGGGTTGGGAAGATGCCCTAGAGAAAGCAATAGCTTCCCAATCCAGTATTCTTTCCTGGAGAATTCCACAGACACAGGAGCTTGAGGTCACAAAGAGTCAGACAAAACGGAGTGACTAACACATAGGTAGTCAGAGAAGGAAGGTTTTCTGCTGGAAGTGAAGTGAAGGCTAACACTGAGTCTTGGAGGAGGATGAAGAGTTATCCAGAAAGAAATATGGGCAGAGTGGTGGGAAGAATCTTGGAGATAAGTGCATTACAAAGTCAAACACACGTGCAATGGCAATTGCAAATACCAATGATGTTGGAAGTACAGGCTTGGGTAGAGAAATGGCCAAAAATGTAACTGGAAAAAAAAAGTATATCAGCAGAAGTCCCTGATAAAGAAACTATGAATTATATTTTCTTGGTAAAGCTACTTGGTTGTTCTCCATGCTCCCATCTCCTCATCTGTAAAATGAGTTAATGATACCTCCAATTTTTTTTTGATACCTCCAATTTTTGTGAGAATTAAATGGTTTAATAACCAAAATGTAAAAGAATGACCAGAACACAGTACATATTCAAATTTTCACTATGATTGCTAACAGAAGGAAATCAGCCCAATCTAGATCAGACAGCTAGTGAGTATCTTTCGTGTGTGTGCTTAAACCCCTGAGTCGTGTCTGACTCTGTGAGACCCTATGGACTGCAGCCCTATGGCTCTGTCCATGGGGTTTTCCAGGCAAGAATACTGGGGCGGGTTGCTCTGCCTGCTCCAGGGTCTCTTCCCCACACCCAGGGATCAAACCCATGTCTCTTATTGCTCCTGCATTGGCAGGTGGGTTCTTTACCAATAGCATCACCTGGGAAGCCCAGTAAGTATCCCAGCTAACACCTAAACTCAAATTGCAGGAACTCTAAAGCTATTGATTCAAACCCTAACTGAAGTCAACACAGTTTAAACGTGCTGTTTTTCCTCATTTTTTAATTGTGAGCTCCCAAGTATTTAAAATCCCAGAATTTACTTAAAGAAAGTCAAGGTGACAAGGAAAGAAAAAAATAATAGGAACAAGAGCCTGAATAAGAACTGTGTTTTATGATATAGAAACATTTTTCAAAAATAGAAAAATAAATGAGAGAGAAAAGGAAGGAAGGAAGAAATAATGATTGCAAGAAAGGAAAGAAAGAAGAAAAGCTAGTAAAAATTAGCTATTGGTAACAGCATTTACTCCTTATATGTGGGAGTACTTTGGACAATTATTTTCTATTTTCAACTTAATTTTAGGTCCTTTTTTTCCAAATGAATGTACTTCAAGCTTAAATACATTTTCATGTCAGTATTGGGTCATAAAATTCTCAATCTTCATTAAGGTATAATGCTGTTATATTAACTGATATATTTCATCAACAGTGAATTATTAAAACATGTCTTAGCTTCATCATTCATTAAATGTTGTATCCTCTGCTTCCCACCTCATAAATTATCAGCTATGCTAAAATGGTTTGCACTTCGTTTCATTCATACACACACAGTATATATTCTTTTTATATTTTTAAACAATTTCTTTTCTTCAATTTATCTCTACTTTTCTCCTAAAATTTAATTCTTGCCTCATCATTAGAACAGGCTTAATTTGTTCTGCAGCCCCTAAGAGGAATTGTCTCTCCTCAAGCTCTCTCTTCTATAAACTAGTAAAGTAATTCAGTAAAGTCTTTATGTTTAGAAGTAAAGACTACTGTAACAAAAGTTACAGAAAATCAAATCATGTCTTTCAAACTTATGTACTGAGAAGGCATTCATTTTAAGCTTTTATATAACCTGTACTCAATTACAAAGCTCTGAAGATATAGAAAATATATCTTATTTTCAGGTCTAAATGAAGTAAAGTAATCATGAAATCTCTGATACAAAAAAATCATGCTAAATTTTGTGTTATTCTATATATATAGAATGCAGTAAGCAATTCTAAGAGATACAGTTGAGCAAATGTATAACATTTCCAGCTAAGCAGCAGGATATAGAACACCAAGAAGAAATAACCCAATACATGGTGAATGCTTACAAAATGCAAGCAACTCTGGTGCTGCCCAATACTGTACTCAGTTGGGAAATTAGATAACAAAGGTTGCCATGTGCATTCTGCTCTTTAATAAAACAGATGACATACAATAAAAGTCACATCCTCTTTTATGCCTTTCCTAAAATAACAGGAATATTCGGGAGAGCAAAAAAATCTTATAGTATTTTGCTTGGAACAATATCTACTCTGCACATGTTCATATAATTGAGAAATCTTACTTTTTTTAAACAAAGCAAGAAGTAAACTTCTATTCTCCATACAACAAATTTGTTCATGGTAAAATTACCAATTTCTTTGGATATTTTTATGCCTTGTGTATGTGTGTGTATATGAAAAGAGAGCTGTTTTGTGCAGTTTTTAGGAATTTCAACTTCCTTATATCAGTTTGATAGAATTTACACTGAGCAGATTTCTTTAGTTATGCAAATGGATAATGCATATCTCATTAGAATAAAAGAAAAAATAGCTCAAATTGGATTCAAGCAGCAGCAATGGAAAGAAAATGTTGAATGCAATTACATAAAACTAAAGAAAATCAAATGAATTGATTTAATTTCCAATTATAAATGCAGGCTAAAGTTAAAGGTACTTCTAAAATGTGAAGCCTGATTACATAGCAAAACTATAATGTACTGGAGTAGGAAACAGAAGAGAAGATCGTTTGGTTAGAAAGATATCTTTGATTTTATTATTTGACTTTCACGAAGATGGATATAACAGAGAAATAAAAATACCCAGTAAGATGGAGGATATACAGAATTGCAGTCTGGTTAAAGCTGGATATGATCACCCAAGTGATCACTGATGTAAAGACAAAAGAGTGATAATTATAAATATTATGGATGAGTGGCATCATAAGAATACACAAAGCAAGGAAGATACAAGAGAATCAAGTAATGAAAAGCATGAAATTCACATAACCTATAATGGAGTATAATCCAAAAAATACTGAATCAGTGTGTTGTACACCTGAAACTAATACAACAGTTGTAAATCAACTGTACTTCAATATAATAAGAGTAGTATGTTAGTTGCATCAAATGCTGTAAAACACTGCAGTTTGTGAGAAGTCCATAGCTATATTTAAGGATATATTGTAGACTTCTCATTTCAAGATGGATTTTAAAGACATCTCCATACTCCTCTATTCTGAAAAACATCTCATAAATAATAAATAGAAGAAGAAAGCAAAGTTGAAACACCATCTTAAATGAAATTAAGAAATATCTTAAACCTAAACAGTAAGTAGATAGAGGACATATAAGTGACCTAGCAAAATGGAAGAAAGAGAAACACACAGAAGTAATGAAGAGGAAGCAGGCCAGTTCACCCTCTAGCACCCGAGAAAGGATCAAGCGTGGAAGGGCCCAGGAGACCAACACTACACTGGAGCTGGAAACGGGCCAATCATTTGAAAATCTGGTAAGGGCACAGCTGGATGCCCAAATCCTACCCCGTCCAGATCTGTCAAGCTACCCAGAAAAGATGTTTTATAGACTCTGGAAAAACTAAGCCAACTATATGCCAGATCTTGGAACACCAAGCAAAGAATAAACCCCAGATGAAATACAACATTCAAAGCAAAATGATTAAGTGATATTTTCATACCTTTTCCTGCCCCAAATTTATAAGATCAGTATAGTAAGAAAGGGCATGACAGGTTCATTCTTTGGAGATAGAAAAACACGCTAAATAAAATATTTACAAATAATTTTGGAGTTAAGAGTGAATACATTCACTCTTCAGTGAAGCCCCCCCAAACCCTGCAAGACCCACCCAAACATACAGAGCTTTCTGTCAGCTTTTTAAGTGCATATGTGCTGTTGCTTCAATCATGTCTGACTCTGCATGACCCTATGGTCTGTAGCCTGCCAGGCTCCTCTGTTTAGGGCATTCTCCAGGCAAGAATATTGGAGTGGGTTGCCATGCCCTCCTCCAGGGGATGTTCCTGATATAGGGGATCTTAGTTCCCTAGCCAGGAATTGAACCACTGGCCCCTGCATTGGAAGGATAGATTCTTAACCACTGGACCACCAGGGAAATCCCATCAGCTTTTCAGTACTTCACACTTAATATGATTGGATAGTTAAGAACCATCAGACATCTGAGAAGTATATCTAACTTGGAAAAAAAAAAAAGAAGAAGAAGAAGAAGAGCAAAAATCAACAGGAAAAGGGAACTCTGAGGAAATGAAGAAGAATCTTTCAAGAAACCTTAATATCCACAAAGAGATAAAATGACATTGCAGCCATGAAATAAGAACAAGATGATAAAAACTTTAAAATAAACTTTAAATTAAAATTCTTATTAGAAGGGTAGTTAGAAAAACTGTAAGTTCAGGAAATTTACAAGAAAATAGAACAAAAAGACAGAGATTTTAAGCGGAAACTCCAAGAATAGAAAACAGACGTGGTTGTCAGGAGCTTAGAACAGGGAAAGGGAATCAATGACAAAGGACAACAAGGGAAGTTGGGATATCATGCTGGCAACTGAATGACTGCATGTGTTTGTCTACATATGAAACTTAAACTTGAAAAGGGTGACTTTTATTGTATGCAAATTTTATTATTAAAAAGGCAAACACATGTTGTCTTACTTCTTTTGGGCTGCTAAAACAGATTACCACACACTGAGTGGTTTATAAATGACAGTGGCTTATAAATGACAGTTGTTTATAAGTGACAGTCATTTATAAGTGGTTTATATTTGACAGACATTTATTTTTCATGGTTTTAGAGGCTGGAAAGTCCAAAATCAAGGTGCTGGCTGGTAAGAGCCTGTTTTGTGGTTTGTAGGCAGTCATCTTTTTGTTGTGTCATCACATAGCAGAAGAGGCAAGGGAGTTCTCTGGGTCCTATTTTATAAAGGCACTAATCTCCTTCATGAGGGCTGTACCTTCATGACATAATCACCTCTCACATGCCCTACCTCTAAATATCGTCACATTGGGGATTAAGATTTCAATATATTAATATGAATTTTGTGAGAACACAAACTATAGCAGGTGAAAACTTGAAAAACAAAAGGAAAATTAGAAAATTAACTCAGGAAGCCAAGCACTCAACTAATAATTATAAAATAAAAGAATTAAGGAAGGGAGGAGAGAAAAATTAAATAAATAATAGAAGACACTAATCATCAGGAAATGAAAATCAAAACCGCAATGAGATATCACCTCACACCTGTCAAAGTGGCTATCATCAAATACACAAGAAATAACAAGTGTAATTGAGAATGTGGGGAAAAGGGAACCCTCATGCACTGTTGGTAGGATTGTAAATTGGTGCAGCCACTATGTATAAATTATGGAAGTTTCTCAAATAATTAAAAATAGAACTGCAATATGATTCAGCAATTTCACTTCTGGATTGTTACCTGAAGAAAATGAAAACACTAATTCTAGAAGATATATGTACACCTATGTTCACCACAGTGTTGTTTATTCACAATAGATGAGATATGGAAGTAATCTAAGTGTTCACTGATGAGTGGATAAAGAAGCTGTGGTAAAAATCTACAGTGGAATATTACTCAACCATATAAAAGGGAATTAAATCTTGCAAGGTAGACAGAGTACCTGAGGAACTATGGATTGTGGTTCATAATATTGTATAAGAGTCAGTGACCAAAGCCATCCCAAAGAAAAAGAAATGCAAGAAGGATCAGTGGTGGTCTGAGGAAGCTTTACAAATAGAGGAAAGAAGAGAGAAGAAGGCATTCTTCAATGAACAATGCAAATGAATGGAGAAAACAATAGAACAGGAAAGACTAGAGATATTTTCAAGAAAATTGGAGATAGCAAAGGAACATTTCATGCAAGGATGGGCATGATAAAAGGATGAAAATAATAAAGACTTAACAGAGGCAAAAGAAATTAAGAACAGGTGGAAAGAATACATAGAAGAACTGCACAAAAAACGTCCTGATGGCCTGGATAACCATGATAGTGTGGTCATTCACCCAGAGCCAGACATCCTGGAGTGTGAAGTCAAGTGGGTCTTAGGAAGCATTACTACCCAAAAAGCTAGTGGAGGTGATGGAATTCCAGGTGAACAATTTAAAGTACTAAAAGATAATAATGTTAAAGTGCTACACTCTGTATGTCAGCAAATTTGAGAAGTCCAGTAGTAGCCACAGGACTGGAAAGGGTCAATTTTCATCTCAGTTCCAAGAAGGGTAGTGCTAAAGAATGTTGAAACTACATGACAATTGCCCTCACTTCCCATGCTAGTAACGTTATACTCGAAATCCTTCAAGCAAGGCTTGAGCAGTATGTGAACTGAGAACTTCCAGGTATATAAGCTGGGTTTAGAAAAGCAGAAGAACCAGAAATCAAATTGTCAACACTCGATGGAACATAGAGAGAGCAAGAGAATTCCAGAAAAACATCTACTTCTGTTTCATTGACTATAGGAAAGGTTTTGACTGTACTGATCACAACAAACTGTGGAAAATTCTTAAACAGATGGAGATACCAGACCATCTTACTTATTGCCTGAGAAAACTGTACCTGTGTCAAGAAGTAACAGTTAGAACCTTCCATGGAATGACTGACTGGTTCAAAATTGGGAAAGGAGTACAACAATGTTGTATATTGTCACCCTGTTTATTTAGCTTAAGTGCAGAATATATCATGTGAAATACCTGGCTTGATGAATCACAAGCTGAAATCAAGATTGCTGGGAGAAAGAGCAACAACCTTAGATAAGAAGATGATATCTCTGTAATGGCAGAAATTGAACAGAAACTAAAGAGCCTCTTGATGAGGGTAAAGGAGGAGTGAAAAAGCTGGCTTAAAACCCAACATTCAAAAAACTAAGATCATGGCCTCTGGCCTCATTACTTCATGTCAAATTGAAGGGAAAAAGTAGAAGCAGTGACAGATTTTCTCTTCTTGGTCTCCAAAATCACTGGAGATGGTGACTGTAGCCATGAAATTGTAGACTCTTGCTTATGGGAAGGAAGGCTATGGCAAACCTAGACAGTGTATTGAAAAGCAAAGACATCACTTTGCCAATAAAGGTCCGTCTAGTGTGGGTGTGATAGTTGGACCATAAAGAAGGCTGAACACAGAAGAATTCAGGCTTTCATATTGTGGTGCTGGAGAACACTTTTGAGAGTCCCTTGGACAGCAAGGAAATCAAACCAGGCAATCCTAAAGGAAATCAATCTTGACTATTCATTGGAAGGACTGATGTTGAAGCTCCAATACTTTGGCCACCTGATGTGAAGAGCCTACTCATTGTAAAAGACCCTGATGCTGGGCAAGATTGAAGGGGAAGAGGAGAAGAGGGCTGCAGAGGATGAGATGGATGGATGGCGTCACTGATTCAGTGGAGATGAACTTGGGAGAACTCTGGGAGATAGTGAGGGACAGGGAGGCCAGGATGTTATAGGTGTGGGATCTCAAAGAGATGGACATGACTGAGTGACTGAACAACAACTATAACAACATTATAACAATTAAATACAGTTAAAAAAAAAACCAACTCAGTAAGAAGTCTAGATTTTTCAATAAGAGCAAAAATAAAAATACAGTAATGGAGAAAATAGTAGACTAAGAGTAAAGAAGCACTTGGGTCTCAAACTTTGCAATGGTGCTGACTGCTGTATCCATGTCATTCAGAATTCTTTGTTCCATGAGGGCAGGAACTGTTTGTCTTATTCACCATTAAACTATTAATCAGTAAATGTTTATTGCTTAACTGAAAAATAAAGTCAATTCACTATGTAGTACACCTGAAGCTACTAAAGTTCAACTAAAAAACTGAAATAAAAGAAGAAAAAATTCCCAGACTGATGCTTTTATGTGGAAAATCTGAAGAACTAGACGTCCAATAAAAAAATAAAAAAAAGTTTAACCTATTGCTTAGCTCATTGAAAGAATAAAAACTAACACTAAGGCAAGTGCTTGAGAAATTTCAGAATACTGGGGATGTAGAGAGTCAGGAAAGAGTCAAAAAAAGAGTCAGAAAAAGGAGAAACACACAGTAAAACAAGAATCACAATGGCTTCTGAATTTGTTCATACTATCAGATACTAAAAAGCAGTGAAGCAATACTACAACATAATTAAAGGAAATTATAACCACTCTATTATTCTATATTTAGTCCCTGAAGGAAACAAAACAAATAACTAAAACTATAATAAGAAATCCTTAAATAAAAATGCTGATAATTATGTATTAAGAAAGCACATGATGACCTTAGAGCATCAGCCCATGACTACATCAACGGATAGTCTAGTAAAATCCTGGACTTGAAAGAAAATAATCCAGTTGACATTGAGATAAAAGGAGTATATGACATGCAAGGAAAGAAAAATTATATTTTAGAGTAGTGCTTTATTCCAGAAATAAATGAAGAATATGATTAAAATATTCAGAGAAAATGAGAATGTGAGCCGCAGATTCTTCCTAACAAAACTGACTTTTATTGTAAACTGTTATCAATAGGAAAGAACTCACAAAAGGTGATCTCTGTGATCCCTTCTTGGGAATCTATCAGAGAACAAATTTCAGACAATCAAATGACTAGAGAACTATCAAAAGAAGAACTCATATGGAGCATTTTCTTTGTAGAACAAAGAAAACTGATGAAGCTTAGAAGGAAGAAAATACATGTTATGCCTATAATCTCTGACAAAAAAATAGAGGTTCATAGATGTATCATAGGCATAGAAATTTTGACTGATTGTTTTCAGTAATCAGAATTGATAATAGTAGTCCTAGTATTGCTATTCTGAAAATGTTGTGTGTGATATGAGGGCTAGGTAATCATGGAATATTCTAACAGCCTCTGTGTCCTTGAGAACCAAAATGAAATAAGGAGAGAAGTGAAAACCCCAAGATCCAAATTTCAATTCACAATATCTTAATGAAATCATCAAGTATTTAATCTTTAAAACTATATGATATTTCCTAGTTTTTCCAGTGAATAGACAAAGAAAAAAATGATAAATGGTAGATGAAAGGGTCCTGGAGCCTGAGGAAGGTAGGAAGAACAAGAGAAGGAGCAGAACTTAAGGGTATGCACAGTAAGATCTCTGTCTCACGAGTTTTATAAACATATTTGATGATTAAATTAAAATTAGAATATTATGTTACTGAAAACAGTGATATTTATTTCCCTAGATTTATTGAGATCAAATTAACATATAATATTGTGTAAATTTAAGGTATACAACATGTTGATTTGGAACCCTCATATACTGCAAAATGATGGCCACCATAGCTTTAGCCAACACCTCTATCATGTCATGTAATTACCATTTCTTTTTTGTTGTGAGAACATTTAAGACTTACTCTTTCAGTAACTTTCAAGTAACTTTCAAGTGTTTGATTAGCTATAATCAGCATGTTGTACATTAAATCCTGAGAACTTATTCATCTTAAAACTGGAAGTTTGTACTGTTAGGCCAATGTTCCCTGTATCCCCCACCCATCAAGCCAGGTGATCAGCATTCTACTGTGTATTTTTATGAGCTCAGCTTTTTTGTTGTTGTTCATTTGTCAAACTGTGTATGATTCAGCTTTTTAGATCCCAAATATAAGTTATATCATACATTATTTAAGACAATGATACTTAAATTTAAATACTTAAATTTGAGAGATTGAAAGAGACCTAAATGGAGAGGTCTTCACATTTCTTTTTAAGAAGTAAAGTGCTGATACCACTTGATGATGTCACACATGTATATTGTAATACCCAGAGCAAGCCACATGGGCTTTCCTGGTGGCTCAGCTCTAAAGAATCTGCCTGCAATGCAAGAGATATTGGTTCGATCTCTGGCTCAGGAAGATCCCTTGGAGAAGGAAATGGGAACCCAATCCAGTATTCTTGCCTGAGAAATCCCATGGACAGAGGTGGCTGGTGGGCTACAGTCTATGGGGTTGCAAAAGAGTTAGACATGACTTAACTAAACAACAACAATACCAAGAGCAACCACTAAAAAAACTGTACCAAAAACCACAGTCAAAACCACTATAAATAAAGTAAGACAGATTTCTAATTTTATATAATCACTGTGGAATAAAACATATCAACTATGTTTGGATTAGTTTATAATGGTCTTTAAAAGCACTACTTGTTTGCATTTAGAGGATAACAGGGAATGAAATTGTTGCCTTTAAAATTATGTAAATAAAGGGAAGGAATCAAACATTTATCTTGCCTTTCTTGTATGAACTTATTCCTCTCCCTGGGTAAACAAAAAATAGAAGAGTGGACAGATTTTTTATAAAATTATATAAATAAAAAAATATCATTTTGTAATTCTCAAGGAATTGATGATCATTATAAGCATTAAGTATTGACAGCTGCTAATATTTTGAAAAAGTTAAAACCAGACACGATGAAAGAACATACCATCAGTAGAGAGATCTAACTCCAGTCTGATTACACATCTAGATTCAACTGCCAATAGAGAAATATCGAAGACAGAGGAACAGGTTGAATGCACCATGCATCTCCAAACCGACAAAATCACAGTCTTATTATGATCTGTACCAGTTAAAGTGTGTAAATTCTTCCTCGGGTTTATAAGGAAACGAAAGAAACTGAGTGGGAAACTGTAGGCTAAAAGAGACTTAAAAATATATCACATATTTAAATGGGCCTGACTAAACTAAAGTCAAGGAATGTACTCTTAGCTGATATAACCATAAAGAAAAGTCATTTTTATAAAAATCAAGGTGGTGATTAAATTTGAGGAATGAGACAGGCCTATGACAGGTGTTGGGCACATGGATAGCTTCTGGGGCCAGTGGAAATGTACTGTTTTTTGACGTGGATAGTGCTTACAAGGGTATTCAGCTTACAATTCACTAACCTATATGTTTGTTTTCTCTGGTTTCATACATCTGAGTTTTATTTATAATCTAAGTTCTAAAATGATTAAACTTATTAATAGAGCATGTGCATTAAGTTAGTACCATTGTAGATTAACTTTATATACAATTACAGCAAAAGACACTGATGTCAGACAGGTAATACTGATTCTTTCAGCATAACTTGCTCAGAATGTTCTGATGATAACTAAGCACTAAACACTGGTTGTCTGTCAGGAAGCATTTAACAGGAGGCTTCCTGTGTGCTGTTTTGGATCTGTCAGAAATCTTCTGTTCCTGATTAATTCCTGAATATTCAGGAGTTGAGAGGAAAAGCAAGCTTTTCCCTCGGCTGAGGAATCCAGTCATCTCTTCCATTAGTTTTTCAATATGGTGATAAGTACCCTCTTCCTTCTTATGAACCATATGGTAAAAGTGATTGTTTATGACTCTCTCTCTTTGATAAGGATCGCCTTATGTTTTGTAAGTCTGGAATTTTAATCTTTATCTTTGCTGAGAATAACTACCTTGTAAGACAGTATATATGCCCACACCATGTTGATTAAAACACCTTTGCTCCATCAGAGCTTGGGTCCCCATGTCTTTCTGTCTGTCTGTCTTTCTCTCTCTCTCTTTCTGGCTGATTCCCTGGAGCGCGAAAGCCAGCTGCATAACCCAGGGAATATTAGCCTCTTTCCTTCTTGTATTCTCTTATCGTGGCTCCGGACCACCAGGTTCCGGCCCAATAAAGGACCAAAAAGTGGCACCCAGAACGGACTCTGGTACATGTGGCAGATTCAGACGGAGTGACTCCAGAGGGCCTACTGAGGCTGGTAAGTACTAAGACATGGGTCAATCAGCTGGAAAGCCCCCTCACTTTTCTACTTTACTTCATCACTTATTCAAAGTTCAGGGATTTTCGGTTTCATGCCAGCGAATAGAGGCTTGCCTTCAGACAGTGGTTGAATGTAACCCTTGGTTCCCTGATGATAGTAGTTTTGATTTAGAAATTTGGTATTGGATCAAAGAGAATGTTGAACGACCCGTCAGACAGGGAAAAAATATTCTGATAGTTTTCTGGCCCCTATGGGCTCTCATTGAAGCTGTGATTCTGACATTCCAAGGTAATTCTAGCCCTCCTGATATTCAGCAACAAGCAAAACACTTATTACATGAATATGAATTAGATGATGAAGCCTTACAAAAGGCCCAATTAGAACAACATAAGATATTTCAGAATTTTCCTACTAACCCTGCACCGGTGCTCCAAGCGCTCCTCCCCTGCCAGTGGGCACAAATTCCAAAGTCTCTCCCTTGATAGAACCTAATGATTCAGGTAACAACTCACTTAAGCCCATACTGTAATCGAAAAAAAGAAAAAAGCTAAAAGACAACTAAAAAAAAAAAAAATTACTTGTTTATGAAAATGCAAATCAGGAATGTCAAAGGGCTATAGCCCCAGTTCGTGAGACAGGGACTATTTTCTATTATTTAAAGGCTTGTCGAAATCTAGGATCAGAAACTCAAAAAAAATGCAAATGCTAGCTGAGACAATGGCTGCTTTCTTTAAAAAGGGAAATGAAGGATGCTTTACATGTGGAGATAAAAACCATTTAAAAAGGGACTGCCCTAAGAAAGTTAAAAAACCTCCAAAAATCTGCCCTCGCTGCCGTAGAGAAATGCATTGGGCCAAAGAGTATAAATCTAAATTTGATATTGAAGGGAAACCTATTCTGGGAAACTCCAAGCAGGAGACCCCCAGGTCCCCTTCAACAAAAACCAGGGGCAAATTCCATCTTTTCCCTCAAACCCTCAACATCCGGTAGTGCTGCCGTTAATTTAGCAGCCCTAAATGACTTTCTCATTTACCTTCAAGCAGTCCCCTCTAGAATACCTACCGGACTTTTTGGGTTCCTGCCCAGACAAACCTTTGGTCTTTTACTTGCTGATCAACCTTGACTTAACAGGCAGGAAGGCCAGGGGTCTCCAAGTGGAGAAAATAGGCTGCAAGTGTCAGAAATTTTTCTCTCTCTTAAGTGGCAGGAGGAAACAAACTAGCGATATATATATATATATATATATATATAAATATATTATATAATTATTGTAACTATATTATATTATAATAATATATAATTATAATATAAAAATATATATATTATAAAATAAATATAATATATATATATTTTTTTCCTTATCTATACAAATTTAAAAGGAGTTTTCTCTTAAAATATTGTGTTGCCATAATGACACCTGGTTTCACTTGAGGTTAACTATTCTCAAACCCTGAGTTAACCAATGCATTTTTCTTACGGAAATGTTTGTCTTAAGCTATGTTAATATGCTATCCATTTACCTCAGACTGTCTTCAAGTCCTTCCACCTAATGGCTTAGAACCCACTTGAAAAATCAGTATATTATACTCATATATTGTTCCCCTAATCTATGTAAACAAAACTATTTGTATGGTAATCTGCCTTTCTTCAAGATTCATGTCAATCACCTTATGGCCCGGGACAACTCACCTGGTGCCAAGGTTATCTCAAAATGCATGTTGTGAGTGAGGGGCCTGGTGCTATGCTCTGAGTTTTGAGACATTTCCTTTCTCTAATTAGCAGACTGCTAGTAGTTATATGATATCTGGCTAGAGACTAGCAGGGGGGCACTCTTTCTGCCCCCTTCTGATGTCTGTCAGAAGCTTTCTCTATCTCCTTTATACTTTAATACAAATAAATATCAATTTGAGAACACATTACAAACTTCTACTGATTTCCAAATAGCTTTTCCAAAAAAATTATTATTTCTCACATTTCTTTTATATAGATGGGACTAAAAACACCAAAGCTTCATTCTGGTCTCTTAAAGAATATAAAGTCTTTTATACTAATTTTCAATCTATGTGCTATGTTCTATGTGCTATGTGCTCTTATTCAAGTTATTTGCCTACATCCTTACCCCATTAATATAGTCTCTGATTCTATATATTCAGTTTTTGTATTAAAAAATATAGAAACCTCCACCATAAACTCCGACTTCTATTAAAACAGACAATGGCCCTGCCTATATTTCTAGACACTTTAAACAAGTTTTATAATCTTTTTATATTAAACATATTACAGGTATTCCTTATAATCCACAGACATAAGACCTAGTCAAACAAATACATCACACAATAAAGTTACAAATAAAAAAATTAAAGAAGAGGGGAATACACAGGATCACTACTGTCTTCCTTATCTAGAGCAGACTTTACTATTCCAACATAAGATATTTTCTAAACCTATAACTATTGTTAATACAGTTATATTTGTTTAAAATTTTTTAAACTTGCCACAAGGAGATATCTTGTCAAGAACAGAAATACATTTCGAGGAATTGAAGGTCATTTCTCTTCCTCTGCCCATTTGGTATCAAGACGGGTTCAATAAACAATGGAAATCTGGGAAATTAATCTTACAGGGAAAGGGATATGCTTGTATTTCCCCAGATGGATCCAACAAATTTTCCTCAGAAATTTCAACCCAAGGGGGCTGCCAGCATTCAGATGGAGAAAGAACAACAAGAACCCTAGGAGGAAGAAATTCCAATATGGGCCATGGCGGCTCTAAAGATCTCCAGAAAGCGCCACCCTTGGTGGCATCAACCCTATGACCTTCCCTCTTGGGGACAGATAAAAACTCTTACTAATCAAGCTGAAAATTTGGTCTTTCAACAGGAAATGCCTCGGAGTCTTGAATACATTTTCCTGCTAGCCTGTACCTCCCAAACTTAACTGGGCTTACTTACCCAACCCCCATTTATTACAGGTCATAAAGTGGACTGAGAAAAGACTGATCACATCAACCAATGACTCTACCCATATGCCCCCTCCCTGGAACCCTCACACCCTGGGGAGGAAGGAAAACTAATTAACATTTCTTTAGGCTATGAAGTCCTTCCAGTGCCTGGACCCAGGAAAATTATGCATAAACATAGGCCTACAAACTTGGGCTTTCATCCTGCCTCCAAAAGAAGACTTTTGGGCATTGCTGCCCTTTCTCTGTCTGTGAACCTTGCTTATACTACTGAAACTTTAAGGAAAGAGTTAGGGAAAGAACAAAAAACATTATGTAAAAGGTTACTAATGAAGCATTACCATGACAAAGGACTTCTTGGCTGGCTTGACGGTAGAATGGCACCCCCCCACACACACACTCCTTGAATCGTCCTCGATAAACAAATTGGGCCTAAACAATGGGACATATGGAAACTCTCTGCCAGCACCGAAAAACTTGGGACTTAGACCAGACATTTCACAGGGAGTAGTCGTGGGCATAGTAACTATTTCTTTTGCTATAATCAGTCATATTTTATACAGGCCTGTGTCCCACTTCCTTTTGTTACGGCCATAGGAAATTTACAATTTAATAAGACTTTACATTCTGTAACTTGTATTAATTGCCAATTTTGTGTTACTCCTGTTCAATTCAATCATAGTACCTACAACTGGGAACAAATCAAATTTCATTTACATGATAATGCCTCTCTGAATGTACAATTACTGCAAAAGGAAATCTTGAAACTTTTTCTAAACTTCTACCCTCTTCCACTAACTTGAAAACTTTTAGCTATACAGCTTGCTGATCGATTGTTTGGGCTAGACCCACGAGTATGGTTTCAAAGTATTACTCACAGCATCGGGTCTGGAACTGTGACTTTGGTGATTGGCTTGATAATTATACTTGTCGTTTATCATCGCCTTTCTATAAGGTTGGTTAATACTAACCAAACTCATTTGATCAGGACCTTTTTTTTTTTTTTTTTTACAAATATAATAAAATAGTGGGAATTGTCAGGAAGCATTTAACAGGAGGCTTCCTGTGTGCTGTTTTGGATCTGTCAGGAATCCTCTGTTCCTGATTAATTCCTGAATATTCAAGAGTTGAGAGGAAAAGCAAGCTTTTCCCCCGGCTGAGGAATCCAGGCATCTTCTTCATTAGTTTTTCAATACGGTGATAAGTACCCTCTTCCTTCTTATGAACCATATGGTAAAAGTGATTGTTTAAGACTCTCTCTCTTTGACAAGGGTTGCCTAATGTTTTGTAAGTCTGGAATTTTAATCTTTATGTTTGCTGAGAATAACTACCTTGAGCTACTCCACCTCCAAGGAGCAGCTGCTTCCGGGCGCAGGAGGACCGAGAGGAGCTACTCCACGTTCAAGGTCAGGAGGGGCGGCGGTGAGGAGATACCCCTCGTCCAAGGTAAGGAGCAGTGGCTGCGCATTGCTGGAGCAGCCGTGAAGAGATATCCCATGTCCGAGGCGAGAGAAACCCAAGTAAGATGGTAGGTGTTGTGAGAGGGCATCAGAGGGCAGACACACTAAAACCATAATCACAGGAAACTAGCCAATCTGATCACATGGATCACAGCCTTGTCTAACTCAGTGAAACTAAGCCATGCCCTGTGGGGCCACCCAAGACGGTCGGGTCATGGTGGAGAGGTCTGACAGAATGTGGTCCACTGGAGAAGGGAATGGCAAACCACTTCAGTATTCTTGCCTTGAGAACCCCATGAACAGTATGAGAAGGCAAAATGATAGTACACTGAAAGAGAAACTCCCCAGGTCAGTAGGTGCCCAATATGCTAGTGGAGATCAGTGGAGAAATAACTCCAGAAAGAATGAAGGGATGGAGCCATAGCCAAAACAATACCCAGTTGTGGATGGGACTGGTGATAGAAGCAACATCCGATGCTGTAAAGAGCAATATTGCATAGGAACCTGGAATGTTAGGTCCATGAATCAAGGCAAATTGGAAGTGGTCAAACAGGAGATGGCAAGAGTGAATGTCAACAGTCTAGGAATCGGCGAACTAAAATGGACTGGAATGCGTGAGTTTAACTCAGATGACTACTATCTACTACTGTGGGCAGGAATCCCTTAGAAGAAAAGGAGTAGCCATCATAGATATCAAAAGAGTCCGATATGCAGTACTTGGATGCAATCTCAAAAACAACAGAATGATCTCTGTTCGTTTCCAAGGCAAACCATTCAATATAACGGTAATTCAAGCCTATGCCCAACCAGTAACGCTGAAGAAGCTGAAGTTGAACGGTTCTATGAAGACCTACAAGACCTTTTAGAACTAACACCCAAAAAAGATGTCCTTTTCATTATAGGGGACTGGAATGCAAAAGTAGGAAGTCAAGAAACACCTGGAGTAACAGGGAAATTTGGCCTTGGAGTACGGAATGAAGCAGGGCAAAGGCTAATAGAGTTTTGCCAAGATAACGCACTGGTCATAGCAAATACCCTCTTCCAACAACAGAAGAGAAGACTCTACACATGGACATCACCAGATGGCCAACACTGAAATCAGATTGATTATATTCTTTGCAGCCAAAGATGGAGAATCTCTATACAGTCGGCAAAAATAAGACCGGGAGCTGACGGTGGCTCAGATCATGAACTCCTTATTGCCAAATTCAGACTTAAATTGAAGAGACTAGGGAAAACCACTAGACCATCCAGGTATGACCTAAATCAAATCCCTTATGAATATACAGTGGACGTGAGAAATATATTTAAGGGACTAGATCTGATAGACAGAGAGCCTGATGAACTATGGACGGAGGTTCATGACATTGTACAGGAGACAGGGATCAAGACCATCCCCATGGAAAAGAAATGCAAAAAATGCAAAATAGTTGTCTGAGGAGGCCTTACAAAAGGCTGTGAAAAGAAGAGAAGCAAAAAGCAAAGGAGTAAAGGAAAGATATTCCCATTTGAATGCAGAGTTCCAAAGAATAGCCAGGAGAGATAAGAAAGCCTTCCTCAGCAATCAATGTGAAGAAATAGAGGAAAACAATAGAATGGGAAAGACTAGAGATCTCTTCAAGAAAATTAGAGATACCAAGGGAACATTTCATGCAAAAATGGGCTCAATAAAGGACAGAAATGGTATGGACCTAACAGAAGCAGAAGATATTAAGAAGAGGTGGCAAGAATACACAGAAAAACTGTACAAAAAAAGATCTT